>NW_026555331.1:94614683-95000505 GCF_014898055.3 Talpa occidentalis
AGGAGAACAGAAGTAAAAAAATAATAATAATAAATGAGACTACATCAAGCTAAAAGCATTTTGCAAGTGAATGAAGCACCATTAATGTGAAAAGATACAATACTTACAGGAGAAAATATTTGCACAAATACACCTGACAAGGGTCTAAATTCCATCATCTAAAAAGAACTTACATAATTCAAGAAAAAGAAAACAAAAACCCAGTCAAAAAATGGGCGGAAGAACTGGGCACTCCTCTAAGAATGCACAACATCACTTATCATCAGGGAAATGAAAATCAAAACCATAATGTGATACCACCTAACTTCAGTGAGAATGGCCCATATTAAAAAGAACAGAAACAAGCATTGGTGAAGATATGGCAGAAAAGGAACCCACTGTTGAATGTAGGCTGGTCCAAGCTCTTTGGAAAATAGTATACAGGTTTCTGAAAATATTGAAAAAAAATATCTGCCATAGAACCCAGCAATTCCAACCCTAGTCATCTACCTGAAGAATGCAAAAACACGAATTTGAAGGGATATATGCACTCCCATGTTTATCGCAACTCCCTGTTTAAAATGACCAAGTTATGGAAACAGGTAACCTAAGAGTTCAAGGACAGAGAAGTAGATAAGAAAATTGTGGTAATATCCTGATTGTGGAATACTACTCAGCTATAAAAGAGATTAATTCTAGCTATTTGTGACAACATGGATGGAACTGGAGAGGATATGCCTAGCTTGTAAGTTTGAGAGTGAAAGGTATTAGATAGTTTCACTCATATATGGAACATAGAGGTACAGATAAAACTAAACAAACAAACAAACAAAAACCTAGCAATCTGACTACAGAATTGAGGCTGCCAGAACTGGAAGATGTGGGGAGGAAAGTCAAGGTTAGACGAGGCCTAATGGACTGTTGTGGAGGAATATGGATACTTTGGTGGGTGAGGTGCACCATACATGTGAAGAGATGTGAATCTATAGCTTTAAATCATGTGTGTAAGATAACAGAAGTTTTAGATTTTTGCAATCAGTAATGAAGACTGTAAGTTCCTAAAACCTTCCTCCTCTTGCTTGGCTAGGCTGTATTTCCCAGATGCTTTTTTTTCAGTCAGAATGACCATGTGGCAAGGCCTGACCAATGAAATGGGAACAGAAATTATTGTTCTGTTTCTACATGGCCTGAACCCTCCAGGGCACAACTGTTTGCCTTCCTTCTACTTTTTTTCCACCTCATAATAGAAAGGATGGTGAGACCATATGATGGGATGAGCCCTGATTTCTAAAAGAATCACATGTAAAGCTACATACCAAGCAAGAAGACTGAATTTGTATTTTTATGAACAAAAATCTCCTGTGGCAAGCCACAATACTTTGGGGAGTATCAATTTGTACTACACGGTGTGATGTTAATATATAATTTCATCAAATACTGACATCTTCCTTCTTATCAGGGCTCTCCTCTTTTCTCTCCTCAAACTGGTATTCTAGTTTGCCTGTCCTAGTATCTCATAGGAACTTAGGATTTGAGGAACTAAACTGATTTCAAATATTTAAAGTATCACTGAAACTAAGACTGTCTCATCAGGAACTTTCACCACATAAAACTAAAAGAGACCATATCTTCAAATATGGGATTCAATGTAGTCAAGATAAACTTTTCTCTAAAATATACTCTCATATCACCTTTCTAGTATTTTATTTTTCCCCTTCCCTTGTCTACATCAACTACAGCATCAGTCCATCTAAACCTGGTATTCTGATTTTCCCATTTACTAACTAAAGATGCTGGACAAGTCAAAATATGTAAGATTTTCCTTACATAATTCCAAGAACAATTAATATTAAATAAAACTGCATGTGAAGTGAGGGTTTCATGAGAGTGCCCAGTACATAATTGGGACTTAAGAAATAATTATTCTAAATAAAATTTGTCTACTAAGTTGTCTTATATCCATTACATAAATGAATATATATTTCACTTTTGTGGAAAGTTAATGATACTTAAAATTCTGTAATTCTATGTTTCAATTCTCTGGCAGATATTAGAGTACTATTTACTTCTCTCATTATAGCAATAGTATAATTTATACAATGCTGTCTGAGCATATGAAAATTAAACAGATCTGGATCTCTTATTTATTTCCTAACTGTATCTGGCAACAGAAACTTTTCATGAACACTACAAGGAAAAGATTATAACCCAAACATACAACCAGAAAATTGAATGCAACTATTTTACCATAATAACTTGTACTAATGTGATGATACAGCTGACAAAATTTAACAAGCTTGCTGATATTTATTTCAGAGCAACACTTTGTAGTCTGAAATGGATACTCATCCCAGCAGGTGCCAAGACTCAACAGTAATCCACTTTCAAAGTTAAATGCAAACTAAACACTAAAATTCTATAGAGAAAACAACTCTACTCCTTTTCCCCCAAAAAAGACTTCTTGTGCACTATTCACTAATGAGAGGGCATTCAAGTAATGCAGTAAATGAATTAGGGGGAAAATCCTTTCTGGTTTAAAAGAAACATCAAAGTTCATTTCATAAATGAGAAATAAAATGTGACTTCCTTTCAACAAAACAAACACCTTGATGATGATTCTTTGCCACATTAACAAAGGATTTAGAGTCTATATATTCTCTTTGAACTTGGTGATAAGTTTCAATGTGCTTAGCAAGTTGATGTTAAATGTAGTCCTGACAAGCACTAACGTATACCCTTTGGGTTACTTGATACCTTCTACAGAGATGCACTACTAAATTAAAAAGCAAAAACAAAAAAAGAAAACAAAGTTACTGCCATAGTTCATTCACTTGTAAAGAAAATTACAAAAGAAAACCATCAATATTTAAATTACTTGAAAAAATAATGATTAGGCAAATTATTTTACACTAAACCAGACATTACAATCAATAGTTGGAAAGATATTGCAGTATCTGGGGAAAGTGGTTAAAATAATTGTAATTTGGTACTTAATAGTCATTTTTCTTTGTAGAATTTCCAAATTGCAACAGTGTTTATCCCTAAAATAGCTCTTCCTCCAATGATCTCAATATGTCAACATTTATGGATGCAGTATTGTAAATATCACATAAAATATCCCATAAAATATACTGGGGGCTACAAATAAGTCCAAGTAAATGTGAAGAAAGCAAGTCACCGAGAGAAGGAATTAATTTCCCACGGCATAATGATGATTTTGAGAATATTACTGTTCCTTATAGTGTATGAGAAAATTTCATGAGTACCTTTATTTTCTCATTTTATACACAAGGAACTACCAACAAATGACTTTAGAAGTGGCAAAGGAAAAGAGATAGAGGGGACTCAAATTTGAAACTCTAAACTTCATAATGAAAGGATGTATTGGAATATAAAATTTCAAAACATTCTGAAGTGTGTCAGGCCAAAAAACACTTTTCAAAAAGTGTCACTTGTGCTTTATTTTAAGGAGTATGTATGTGCTAGCTTGTTTATTTACAATTACAATTATTTGTTTTCAAATAGTCCTACCTTTGGGGCCTTAAAAAAAAAACAAACTGTCACCTTGTTCTTTTCTCCTTTTGTGCTATCAGGGTGACTAAAAGTAGGTGATTAGAAAATAATAATCTGTTGTAACTTCAACCTAGTTTTCCCCCGGGGCAGTGGATTATTCCTACATCATAATATCGGTGAGTTAATACCAAAGGCTTCGCTCAACTTCAAAGCAGAGATATTAAAGGCTCACTTTCCACTACAAGCAGGTGTATTTTTATTAGCTTTCTCTTTCAAAATTGCTATGACTTCACTTGCGGATATCCCGCCAACAGCCATTATTGAAAACCTTACTATAATTGCTAAGTAACATGCAAGGTCTGAAGCACAAAACCAATGTCACTTGCAGCCCTCCAACAATTGACTGAAACCAAGTGTTACATCATTAAAGCTGAATTACAACACACCCATGGCGTGCTTTCCATGTGTGCTATTTTAAACAATAGTAAAGCAAAACCTGGCTATAAATTCACAGATCCCCAATTTGTTCAAATTCATGAACAGTAAGAGCTATCTGAGAGCCTTTTCTGGCTCTATTTTAGTCAGAAATGTCATGCACCAAAATTAAATGTCTGTTTGGACTTTATTGGAGATGGAAATGCTAGTTTTATGTTGTAAATTTAAACAACCTGCCACAAAGGGAGACTCACATTTGTATCGCCTGGGAAGGCATATTCATCTCTAATTGCTTAGGGTAACACAAATAAACTAATGTAAAGTGTTCAGTTTCTTAACGGGTTTTGTGTAGAATAAATCAGATGAAGTGATGATGGCATGGGTTTTTAGTGGGTTCAGATAGGATTTCTTTTCTTTGATAGAGTTGGATGTGGAATCTATGCACTCAGTTATTTTTAATGATTAGGAATTTTTCTGGAAATTCACGAAAACTCAACAAGGCATTCCTAATGCTGATAGAAAAAAAAATATATTAGCAGCACAGTCACTTTGCATTTTTTAAAAAAAAATTAGGTTAAACTCATTTCATAATTCAGTGATGTAAGTGGAAATATTCCTTCTGTCATAGTGGTACGCAAAACTATTATAATTACTTTTTAGAAAGGTCGACAACTTTTTTATTTGGCTTCAGTGATTTTATGGTGCCTAGATTCCACCGGAAAATATTTAGTCACTCACTTTCTTGGATAGAAATCCATCACCTGGAATAGAAATCATGGTTTATGTGCCAGCATCTTTGTGCAGACAGCCCCTGAAAATATATACTAGGCAAGGCCACTGCCAAATGACTTGTGTCTGGCCAGCACTACCTTTCAAATGTTCTCCGCATACCATTTACTGTTAGGATTTATGGTAGCATGTGTAGATAAATATATTTTAACTTTCATATCCCTAACTTAGATAATGCAGTAGCTATGTACACTCTATATTACTACCTGTCTTCAGTTGTAGTTTCAGTAGCTACTCAAAATATTCAGACTTCCCACCAAAATCTAACAGTAGACTTTGTGTTACTTTAAATGGATCATACTGGTCAAACATGTAGGAACACATATATAGTGTCATATTAGTCAATTTATTTCATAGGTAAATAAATTGGTTTAACTTTTTGAACACAACCCTATCACAACAAAATACATCAAAATAAAATGATCCACTCTAAAATATATGGAAAACTGTAAAAATATACAATAATCATAAAGCTAACTGGCATGCCAGGGTAAATCAACTACTCCCATATTATTATTTTAATCCTTGCATTCATGTGAAAATAACTTCTATACACATGCACATACATCAAAAAATTCTGTGGGTCATCACAAATTAACACAGCAAAAGGAATCCATCACACCCACCAAAAGGGGGGAGGAAACCAACTATGCTCTCATCACAAATATATGTCCACCCAGTTCTTTTCTTTATTTAGAAAATCTCAGTGCCAACTGAATCAAAGCAACCATACTATTTTAGGGTTTATTTGTTTTCTTTAAATTTGGCGGACACTGTTCTTTCCTATAAAATTGGTTGACTCAATATGGAAAAAAATATCCACCATTAACTTTCAGCATACCCACTTGTTATTCTTCAGCTTGAATCCCAAAATTAATCTTACTGATTCATGTTTAAGGATTGCTGTTGAATAAAAAATATTTTATGAAGTTATGTGTTCTGAGTTAATGATTTGGAAGAAACTTAATTGACATTTAAATGTGTGCCATTGAACATATTAATACATTCTTTAGATTCTAGGATCTGGGCTGTTATATTCATCTTCAAGAATATGTAATTTGACTACTTAGTGTGCTTTGGTACACTTTAAAGTCATAGAGAAACTGCACTTTTATTTCCAAATTAGACACTGTTAACAAGTGTTCTGTTGTAACATTGATATGATTAAAAATGCATTAATTAAGCAGGTCCTATACATTATCAGGTCCTATACATATTTCAGAAAAAAAAAGATGGCCTAGATTGTGTTTACATTTAGACTACAGACTAATTTCCCCAAACCACATAAACAGAACCATTTTGACACCTGGTACTTAAAAGTTCATGAACTTCAACATCTAAAAACATGTGCAGGATTGTCAAACATTCAAGTGCCCTCTCTGGGGGCACCCAAACATATGTAACTGTGTATATCACAATGTCATATGCCATCAAGTTTCCTTGAGAGAAAGTAAAGAGGTACTTTTATCAAGGCAGCAAAATGTCGCAACTCTGAATCTATGAGATAAGGAGCGAGTGCTTTGAGAGAGGCTTAACTGCAACCAGGGCTTTCTAATGCCCAAGTAAAGTATACCCAATTCTTTCTAAATTCCTTTTCATTTGAAACCTATAAATAGTTTTAAATGAAAATGTTTAAAGTATAAACATTGTATATTTCATATTTCAATCATGCCAGGGAGAAAAATGACAAGGAAGAAGGAGACAATGAGAATGATTAAACATTAAACAGGGTGTGTCCCATAATTAAGCACAGGTAAATGGGACATTTGATAAAATCCACCCAGCAGCTCAGCTCCCCTTTGTCAGAGATCTTGCCAGCTGAGAAAAGGAGTTGGAGAAAGGGGCAGGTGGGCTTGCTAATTAAATCCAGTCTTAACCTGTAAGATACACAGCATTTCCCCAGAGAAGAGCTCTTTATAATTCCGCCAGGCGGAAATGGGAGGGCCCTTGCAACCCACCTGCTCAGCCTGCACAATTTTAAAGCTTGCTCACATAGGTTCACAAAATGTGGCAGCAGCCACAGTACTCGAGGGCAAAATCTCTTTAGCAGTCTTTGTCCACCTGTGTCTGAGTGCAGGGACTGGCTGAACCCTGCCAGCTGTTTCTTACATTTGCCAGACTGCCAGCCCTTTCGACCTGGGGCAGATAAATTAAGGCACCTGGGCCTCCACCTTCCCAACTTTGAAGAAGAGCAAGAGGAAGCTCCTCTCCAGTGGACTTTTAGCTCCAGCAATTAACTAAAGAAAGCCATTAAAGGCTCCAGGGCAGACAGAAAAGAGGATCTGGGGTTGCAGTTAAGCCGCGGCTTAGGATGGCTGGAGGGAGCATGTCATGAAAACTTTCTCTGGAAGAGGACGGTTTTCTAAGTAATTTAGAAATTTTATGTATGTAAGGAAGGTCTTTACCTTTTTTTTTTTTTAACCATCTAGAGACATTATATGACTTTGATTTCATCTTTTCCTCTGTGTAACTCAACTATTTAGGTGAAATTCACATAAAATGAATGTCAAGGTTTATGATTTAGAGACCGTGCAACGTTGTGCAACCACCACCTCTATCAAAGTTCCAGAATACATTCATCACCCCAAAAAGAAAAGGTGAGCTTCATACATTTATAGGATTGCCCAATCTTTTAATATATGTATTTATTTTTAACGTTTTTTATTTTTAGCTAAGATGCATTTTTACTGCATCTTGATCATTCAAATTATCAGCACATAAAATATTTCTCCAATGTAACACTACTTTCAGATTCCATAGCTATGAAGCTCTGGCCTTCTTAGATGATGTAATTTGGAGATGTGCTCTCAAAACTCTTCCGCATGTATAGCCTTCATAGACCCCCTGGTCCCCCATTATAGTCTCTACTCAGGAGAAAGAAAGGCTTACACTTCTTAAATTTAAATCTGAACATTAAATAAACTTTATAGTTTATTTATTGTTCAGTGTGTAAATGAACTGCCAACTAAAAGAACGAACTTTACTTCAAAAAAAAAGAAGATTTTATGGATACCTATAATCTTTCATTAAAGATATAGTGCAGGGACTGAATCGTTATAAATATTTATATTTATTAGATCTTTCCTAATACAGATCAGTGTTTGGGACAGTAAGTTAAATCCCAGCTGCTTGTTAAAGAATTGAAGAACCAGAAATAATGCTAAGTTGGTATCTAATGTGTCCTCTTGTAAAATGTACATTGGTTAGAATGCAGTTTTTAAGAATTAAATGCTAACTGGTGGTTCTCAAATTGTTTCAATTAGAAATAATCATTACATAACTTAGATTTAAATAAATTAAAGTGATATGAGTTAATGCTAAAATTTCATGTTTGCATCTTTTTGTAGCTAGTATAATAAAAGAAATCAATCCTATTTTTCCAACTTCTCACTTCCTATGGAACTTTAAATAGATGTCTCCCAAATTTATATTTGCATGTTATTTCCAAACTTGCATGTCCACACATAAATATCTCGTAGGCAATTAGATACATATATATGAAGTTCAATGGAGAAACAGAGAAGGATACAGAAAATGTGATTGTCAGCAGCACTTAGAAGGTATTTAAACCCATGAGGCTGGGTAAACTGCCTCAAGTTGAGGATAGACGACACAAAGTGAAACTAGCAATCAGCAGAGGCTCGAGGCTCCCTCAGCAGTGTACTTCAGTCAATCTACCTGTTCTATTCTCCACTCTGTCTCTGGTGAATCCTCTCACCCACTCCCCGCATCTCTGGCCTGTGCCCCAGCTCTTGTATGCATAAATAAATAAATCTTTTTTTTTTAAAGAAATGTTGGTTTCAGCAGTTGAAAAGGAGTGACTACTAAGGCAGGAGGAAATTTCTTAACAGTATATTGCTGTAGGAACCAGAAGAATGAGGAAGAAGAGAAAGGTCGAGGTTGTTGCTATGAAATTATATTAAACCCATGAATGCCTTCCAAATTATTTTGCACTTATGGAGCTTGTTGGTAACATTCAGGAATGAAAATTGGGTTGGGGGGGGTGGAGGGAGAGTACAACTTACTATAGTGGAGGACAATGGGAACATTGGTGGTGGGAAAGCTGAAATTCTATATTGTCTATAGACCAAATTCTATATTGGTACTTCATTAATAATAATAAAAATCCAGTTCTAATGCCTTCACTCGTAAACCCCACACACGCAACCCTCAACTTCCCCTACCACCTCCATTAATCAGACCAGCTTTCTGGCAACTTCATCCTATCATTTCCAAGATATTAGATGGTTTCATCAGTCAAAGTCTCAGAGGGGAATATTTTGAGGTGGCGAAGAGATTTAGACTGCTATGGTAATGAGACTTAAAAAAATAGCTATTTTATTAATGCATATAATTAGAAAGAAACTACCTCTGTTAATATTATGACCAATATGGTCATCATTTTTATTGTTATGCTGGGAGTAAAGTATAGTATGAAAGGTACAGTTACAAAACAGTTTTGAATTCTACCTTGTAACTTATAATCTTGTGACCTTGGACAAATTAATTCTCTGAGACTATATCTTTCCTTATATGAAAAGTATATAAATAAATGAGATACTGTGAGGAATAAATGAAAATGCATATTTAGACTGGAGTAGCCACTGGATAAGTATCAGTGGATTTCTCTTTTATGGATGTTTTTACTTTTGGAAAATGACATGGTACCTAATAATAATCATACAATGGACATCTTTAAGAAGTTTCACATTTTCCTACTAACCTATAGCTAAACGCAGTCACATTCTAAGAACATCCTTTTATTAGTGTGGTCTTACATCTCAAAAATCACCACTGAAAAATGAACAATTCTATTCATTAATAACCATGTACAATATGTTTAATAATAGTCACACCATTTTTTGTTAATACATTCAACAGAAAATTATCATTCTGTCAATAAGAAGTTGAAGTCCCTACTTTTTGAATCATTTCTAATTCATCCAAAGTTAAGGATTTGAAGTATCAAATTATAATGATTGACTATATTATATCAAATATTTCACTCATTTGCTCTGCTAACACTAGCTTACCTGTAAGTGATATGAAATGTAAGACAGTCCCAAAGATTTGTTGGAAAAGTTTTAGAATGAGATTAGGGAAAAAGTTAAAAGAATCTTTAGCAGATTTGGGTTATCTATTTTAGGCATGTATATTATTTTAGTCTTTCAGGAATTATTATCATCGAATGGAAAAATAGAATTCAAAGGATGAAAGTTTAAAAGTAGTACAAGATATTCTGAACCTATCCACAATTCCTTACAAATCTTGCCTCACCTCACTGCCATTTTATTTTGTCTGTATATGGTTAAAAATGACATGAGCTTCACAGTTTTTCCATACATATTGTTGTTATATTAACCACTAAGCATCTCTAAAACTTGTATATGATGAGACCTTGCCTTTCAAAAATGATTCTGAATCATGAAAAGGGGAAGAGCAATTCCCAGTAAGTTCTCAGCACTGAAATAGTGGATAAAAACAGAACTGAGACACCAAAGGGAATGAGGATAGTGGAGGAAAAGAATGGAGAGCAAGGGAGGGATAATGGTCTGTGGTGGTGGAGTATGGGTGAGGTGATGGAGAATGAACTATGGTGGTAATACCTGATGGGGGTACCCCAATGTTACCTCCATTAAAATTACCTAATTAATTTAAAAAAGGGTAAATGAAAAATTTCTTGATAACATATTTAGAAAATTATAAATATTTGGCCACTGATATATCTGAAACAATTATAGGAGGACATGACACACAGTCGACACTCAGAGTATTGAAAACACACACACACACTCACATGCAATTATAAATACTGATTCACTAATTTCCTTGAAGAATTTATTTTTCTCTCCACAAAACTAAAGCAATACTTACTGACCAGTGTGCAGAGCTAATTCTGTAGTAGATGAATGGTTTCAAATTTAGCATTATTCTGTGTAGCAAAAAAACTTACAATTTGAAATAATATATATGCATATTGTTTTGCCACTGAGGCAATTTTTCCATTAGCAACACAGTATCACCTAAATGTTATTTTTTTTCATTTGTTGAATAAATACCTAACTCTTTCAACATTTTATCTGAATTACAAAGTTACTTTATTCTTTTATATCAATTAGTTTTATATCTCTGGTGAGATAGCCATTTTCCTGAAATGCAAAGAAACGGGGCAAATTGTATCTCACAGTTTTCTGAATCTGTCTTTATACTTAAGAGTGACTATCCTTGTTCAAATTATTGTCACATTTTACCAGGATTACTGTAATAAATCCCTAATGTGTTTCCCTGTCTCTAACTTGTTCTCCACCAATTCTTTCTTCACAAGCCTTTTTAGTGATTATACTTAAAATGTGAATTTAGTCAAATGGTTCTCAGGCTTAAAACTTTTCAGTGGCAGAAGTGGTCACACCCCAAAGACAATGTCCCCAACTCCTTACATATAATCTACACCTCTTCTATTGCTGTTGTCCATTGCTCTAAAGTTATCCTTGGTATTCTTTCACTCTCACTTAACACTGTGGTCATAAAGAATAATGGACAATTGCTGAATAGTATTCCATGGTGTATATATACCACATCTTCTTGATCCAGTCACCTATTTTTGGGCATTTGGGTTTTTTCCAGGTTTTACCTATTATAAATAGTGCTGCAATGAACATAGGGGTATTGGTATTTTTTTGAATCAATATTTTTGTGTCCTTTGGGTAGGGGGGTCAGAGGGAGGGAGGGAGGGAGGAGCACAGGGGACTGTGATTTGATGGCGCAGGGTGCACTGGTTAATTTTAACCCTATGTATAACTTTAACATAGCATTTATCAAGTTCTGCTGGTTTTACTAGTTTACTTGATCATTTTCTCCAAATTCTAAAAGACTGGGAAAATGTGTTACTTGCCTTCTCCCCTCCCCATTAGCTGTCTCAGTATCTGGTACTGATGATGTTACTGCTGTTTTCATCATTATAAACAACAGCTAGCAATTGTTAAATATTTACCAAATCACAGAAATTACTCTAAGTATTTTACATACAATATTTAATTCCTATAATCTAAAAGAAACCTATTATTATGCTCAGAAAGTATGAAAACCAACTAAATTACATAGTAATAACATGTTAAATATCAAAGCCAGGACACAAACCAAGATTTGCCCTGTGAGTCTATATTCTCTATCGCTAATCAGGATGATAACAACACTATGATAAAATTGGTATTTACCAAATATTGTTGAGTATGTTAGTGATGGATCTATTAAGTCCAAGTGAACATCAATATTTTAATGCAAAATGTTAAAGCTTACTAATTATATACTTACTGATTTTAATTATTGCTTAATATGGCAGAATATTTTTCTTGTAAATCAAAGAGAGTTATTTAAACAGATTTTGTTGTTAATAGAAAGAAAACCATTGATTCTTTCTTGACAGATATAGTAAAATAATGTGTTAAATTCAGGGAAATTTCAGCTCATTGGTAGTACTCTTTGCCATACAAAATCTCTACACTTTAAACTGGAAACAGGCATCTCACACTGCATATTCTGTATATTAGCTTTCAATCAGCAATGTAAACAATGTAATATAAGCATTACATGGAATCTACATTAAGATAAACTGAACCACTTTTGCCAAGACAGATGTAATCACTCAAATTCCACTGGGAAAGAGGTAACAATGTTATTTGGTCTAGGTCTAAAGTACTTTATTTAGTAAATAACTTGGACTTTGTATATTCATTTCTTCATAACACCTATTTCCAACATTTAAACATCACAAAGTGTTTCAAGTGTGTTGGGCTTAGGATCCAATGGCAAAACATGACATTTGTTAATTTTCCTTCACAAGGCATTTTCTCCTTGACAGTTGTGGGGATAATTTACTTTAACCACTCTTTCTTGCATAACACCTTAATAATAAGAGAAATATTGTAGTGTTAACATTCCTTATATTCAAGTGTTCTCATTTTTTTATCACAGATCTAAAAGTGAAAAACAAGATTATTTTAAAAATTTATACTCGGAAAAATCTAATAATTTGATTTTAGCCAAGATACTCAATTTTAAAAGCAATTCAAGGGTTAAAATTCAAAACTGAGTTGGCCATATGCAACATATGGCTTTGAAAAATAGTTCTTTTAGTGTTGATTATAGTTTTTAAAAAAAGTTGGCTGAATTGAACTGTACCTTATTTTTTTAAATTGGATCCACTTGTTTAAATTAAAAGTATATACATTGTCATGTATTTTATATATTTACATATACATGCTTTTATGTATTTGATTCATTTCTTACACATTCGTTAAAAATTACTCTTTGGTGTGTCAATACATATATTTAAAAAAATATGTAGTACATTCACAAGTCAAACTTTGAAAGATTATTTGAAAAGTTCCTTCCATATCTGTCCTACTGCCATGCAATTTCTCTCCTAGAGGAGTCCAATACTACTTGTTTTTATTTTATGTGTGTATGTATACTTTCTGACAAATTTTATGCCTCATACAAATATATATAGAGAGTATATTTACACATACATATAGTATATACAAATATATATAATACACACATATAGTATACACTCATATGCATGCAAACACACACAAATACTAAAAGACCTATATCCATGCCCTGACTGCATTTACAATGTAATTCTGGACAAGTCACTTAATCTTTTAGATGTAGGGCACAGCTGTAAAGTGCCAAAAGGATGATTGTGTTTCTTTGAATTCTAAAATAACTCAAATGATGACAGGTGACAACAGCAGAATATGCCTCAATTTATTTTCATTTTCAAGTTTAAAGAACCTTCTTTACAATAGGAAATCCAGTCATTTTCTTCTATGGACAAAATAGCAGGCACTTCCACACTATCTGTACCTTTTATTTAATTCTCCTGTTTGATGTCTGCAACCTGAAAGGATTAAAACTTTTCCTATAGGATTGTTCAGGGACTCAAACTCCATGGTGTCCTGAGGGAATGCAGGCTCATGGCAGCTCGATTTTTGGGTTTTTCAAAAGAAACCATTAATTCAGATTCTTAAAGTCTCCTAAATTTAAAATATTGGTAACCTCTCAAATTTTAAATGAAAAACAAGTAATTGTAGGTAAAACAAAATACAACCAAGGTTTGGATTTACCTCATGATCCTTGAGTTTGTTTCAGTGTAGAACCTGCTGTTATAACACAGTGTTTCAAAATATTTCATAAAGTTTCATGAGAAGGGAGAGGGACAGAGGACATTTTCCTTGAACCCCAAATTATAATTCTAGAGAATAGTTTTGCATTTCAAAGTCATGTTTATCTACGTGTGCCAGCATCCCAATGATTTAATTGCATCTCTAAAGATACTTGAACTTATTCACATATACCATTAGCCTCTCTCTTAAGAGAATCCCTCAGCAACACAGATGTATATACTATTAAAGTCAAATACAAGGTGTTTATAATGATGTTGGCCAGTGATAAGTTAATGCAATTACACTGGAAGATAGATAAAACTGTTTTGGAAACAATAGGAAAGAGAACCAAGGAAGAACACTGTTTCTAGAATAAAAAGATTGAGTCACATGACAGAATGAAACTAAATGCCCTGAAATGAAATTTATGAATATTTGGAAACTGGAATTCTCAAATATGTATTAATCCACTACAACTTTGGTGAGCTTCCCTAATGTGTGCTACTTTGTAACACTTGTATATTTGTACACTCAGAATATCACCCTGTTTTTCACTTGAAGAGTTTCCTCTAGAACAATGCAATAAGCCTGAACTAAAAGTACCACTTACAGATTTAAATATGTTTATCATTTTAGTTGTAATAGGGTTGGGCTTTGTGTAAATGAAAATTGTATGCAAAATTATCCATAACCTTAGCAGTCTTTGAAGAGTCTCTGGCAGACTGAGAAAAACAATTTTTTTCACTTGGATTACCACATTGTATCACTAATCAAAAATAGGAAAGCAAATCTGCAAGTTCTACATTATTCGCCTAATCATTTTGAGTAAATGTGGCTACACATTTATTGTCAACTACTATATGTCTCACACTGAGATGTCTTTCTGTGAGTGATACCTCAGTGAATTGTAACTAACATACTATGAGAACAAAGTGGATTGAAGGAATAGATGGATCTGGTTCCCTATACTCAAGAAGCACTGACAATACTTAATCATGCTGAATGTTGATAATATTCTCCATGCAGAGCTATCATTTGTGTTAGGTACAAGGACTTAAAAACTTGTAGTCACTTGTATCAAAGATCCTAGTTTTAATAATAGTTCAATATCAAAAGTTCTCCCACTCAAAAATTTGATCCAGGCTCTTCTGCTATGATCTTAGTGCATTTCCACTCACCTAGAACCCCTCTAAGCACCATCCTAACCAGTAAAAAGCTTTTCTGGAAGACAGATTTCCATCAAGCAGACTTTCTTTAATCTAGTTTGATTATTTCTTTGGAATGACTTTGAAGGTTGAGAAGGCATGGTGGTGATTACATGGAGGTGATGTTAAATTCTCAGAAAGCACTATAATCAGGATCATTATCTCCCCAGCTCTGTCTGTTATACTGTAATATACCATGTACTGAAAAATATCATAGGCTCAACTTTGCCTTCATTTATCAAATATTCCTCAGAATCTCAATTTTCTTAGTGAACAAATTATACAACTGTGAACCAATAACAACTACCTATCTAATCTGTTGTGTGTGTGTTTCAAATCGCATGGACTATATATAGAATCTTAAGAACTAAAGTAACTGCATTATTTAATTATTTTTGAGAAAACTTTAGAAATCTATTCCACTCCCTGATTTTACAGATAGTGGAACTGAAAATGAAGTGGTGCTCTTCACATTGTTGTTAATTCATATCAGCCACATAGCTGGAATTAAAGTCCATTATTTCCTTCATCACATTACAGTAATTTCAAACCAGTATAAGACTAGATCAAGTGAGTCTCAGAACCTGCCATAGGCAAAAAATAATTGAGATATTACCTTCTTGGGCTATATACTAATCATGTAAAAAAATCCTTGCAAAACTATTGAATTTTAATGTAAATAACATAAAAGACAGCATAAAGGTAGTAAATCTACACTATTTATCTGTATCACTCAGTTCCCACTGATCTATTATGTAAGCATGTAAGGAAGATGATACCTCTTAACACGAAACGTATGAATGGCAAGTGAGGGTGTTAGATAGGAATTCATAATTCAAGGATTTTCTCTGAGACAACAGATCCAAATGACTGTTACTGAGTATGCAATTTCATTGCTATATCAATATATGAGGAAATATCACATATGAGAGTCAGGAAGAGTGAATTTCTGATTCTTCCCTGGAGCAAATGTTTCCCTGTCAATGGTTTCAATACCAAACAGCCAGATTTTGTTCTTAGATCTGAACATACTTAGGAAAAACTGGCACATGGGATGTTTCATCTCAGAGAAAAGGAATGAACGAATTAGGCAACTTTTCCGTAACAATTTGATCACAAGGAAGTAAATTCCCGAATGTTGTTAAAGCCTGATGATAGCTCTTTTTTGTCTTAATAAAAGGAAGTTTGGCTCACCAATAACATGCAGAACATATGGAGGATATTGAGAAGGATAAATGAGGCATTAGTTTTTGAAAGATGGTAATTAAAAGTTGTTCTGCCTTGTTTCTTTTTGTTTTTGTTGTTGTGGGTATGCTACTTTACCCCAGAAACTTTCAGGCAGACAATGTCTTTTTAATCTTTATCACATTTTTGTATGCTTGAGATATTAGGTAGTGTAAGTAACAACATTCCATGCTACTTATAGCTATTCCATAGATACATTAAAACCGTACTATATTTTAGGCACACTTGATAATAGTTATTGATTCATCATTTAGCTTTACTAAATAATAAACTTTTCAACCTCTAGACTGATTATTGGGCAAATGTCTGCATATAGAATGCTCTCATTTAGGAAAAAGAAAAAAAAAGGAAATCTAAACTTATACCTGCTGCATTTAAATACAGAAATAAATTTAACTACTACTAGAAAAACAGACACAAAATTCCTTCTACACATTTCTCCATCTTCCTGTAAGTAGAAATTGCAGCACGGACATTACTGAACTCACAATGGTTCAACCTAAGTGTTTTTGACTTTACCACAGTGCAAAAGGAGTATGTATTCAGTAGAAACTGTACTTTGAAGTTTGAATGTTGATTTTTCTCTTCCTGGCTAACCATACACAACATAACACTCTCTGGTGATGCTGGGCAGCACAGTGAATCTAGCTTCTGGTCAACCACTGGATCACAAGCATAAATAATTTTTACTCTAGAGTGGACCTATGGTGTCCAGCTTCAGGCTATGTATAAGTGTTCTGAACACACTTAAAGTAATTTAGGCTAAGCTAAGATATTCAATAAATTAGATGTATTAAACTGTTATTTTCAACTGATGATCATTTTTGGGGATCTAACCTGAACAAGACATGAGGAAGATCTCTACTTTAAGGGGAAATAAGCAGGTATTTAAAGTTCCATATGATTATAGAAGCTGTAGTTCTGGGAATGAAAACAGTATTTAATGGTGATTCTCTAGGGAGAAAAAAAATAGCATTTCTTGAAGGTATGAATGATAATTTTAGTAAAATTTAATACAAATTGCTTTTCAGCCAGCAGGAAAAACAGAGGCTGACTTCCTAAAAGCTAATCATGTATTTGAGGAAAGGAAAGGCTAAGTGCTTGGAAGTACCTGTGACAATATGAATCCCTGGGTTGTTCCTATGCTTTTCAATTTGACTTCAGGAAAATAACATCATTTTCATGCTACAATAGCAGATGTAGGGGCCTCCCTGGTGGCGCAGCAGTTAAGTGCTGGGCTGTGAAGCTGCCCACAGCCTCTGCAGCACCAGTTCAATCCCTGGCCACTGGCGAGGGTCCCACGTGGCGCGCAGACCTCTCCTGCTGCCCACTGCTCCCCTCAGCAGTGTATTTCATCAGTCTGCCTGTTCTGTTCCCCGCTCTGGCTCTGGTGAATTCTCTCACCCTCCCGTGCTTCTGACTATACCCAGTGCTTGTATAAATAAATAAATAAATCTTTAAAAAAATAGCAAATGTATTTTAATTGGACATGTTAATATAAAAAGTTTATAGCATCTTTCAAGTGAGCACTAATAAAAGCCTACCACAAAGCTACATTTTAAAAGAAAAAAACTACTTATTTTATTAAATATCATATACACATATAGCTACAGAGAAAGTAAATAGGAAAACATATTATACAGCACTTATACACATTTTCAGAAGATGGGTTCTGATTACATTAACCTTGACTAATGTTACTTGTCAAACAATTATTATCACAGAAGAATAACAGATGCTCTTTATCATTGACCCTCAGTAAGGAAACCCCCATTTTTAGTATTTATAACCATTTCACACAATCTAATAAAGCAATAGAAAGACTCCCCAATCAGAGATCTCCAGTTTGCTCACTGTGAATAAAATAAATATATAATCCAAATTTAATCTCACTTTCAAAGGCTTATAAGATGTTCTCCCAACATGTCTTGCCTAGTTTTAAATTTTTTATGATGGTAAATAAACCCTGGAAAATTCCTTCTTAGATTTTACCACCTGAAGCTGCAGCTGTTGGCTGCACTATCAAAGCCTCACGACTCCAAACTCACGTGCAAACCTCATCAAGGGCAGACATTTCTAATTGATTCCAGAAGTATTTCTTTTGCTGAGATCAGGGGGCAAAGGAAGAATAATGAGCAGCTTTTTAGAGGAACTTGGGGGGTTAGGGTGTTGAGGGGCGGGGGAGGGGCACTTTTAAAATCTCGGCTTGGCCAGAAATGCAGAGCAATTTTACGGTCAATTGGCAAGAGCATCTGGAACCAGGCATTCTGGCTTCGTAGTTGATGGTAGTGAAACCAGCTTACAGGCAACAGCAAGCCTATAATGAGTCCCTGTCATGTACTAGTGGAAACCATGCTGACTTTCTGCCAAGTAACCCTGCGCCTTTTCTTGGGATCAGGATTCCCCTCAGAGCCCCTTTTTAGCATACGAAGTCCTGTTACCCTAAAGATCTTAACCTGTTTTAGTCATTCTTAAAGGCAAGGCAAAAAGACTAAAAATTAGAACTTGTGTATGTTTAATTCTGTGCGTGCTGACAAGGCATTATATCACAAGACCGTGTTTGCTTTCATTTGAGGGATAAATTTCAAACACAGTGGGCCATCTTGTTAGTTCATGGAGAGTGTCGGATGCTCAGGTCATAAATCATAACACAGCGCGTGGCACACTCAGAATAGAGGAGGTAAAATAGGAGGTTCTTTGTTATTTCAAACGTAGGACAGGTGATTGTAAAATAGGTCAGGGTTTCATTTTTTTCTTAATACCAAACAAAAAAAACCAGAAGTGATGTGGAAATAATTCCTTATGAGTAAACGATGTTTACTTTAAGCTGCTGCTCGTTACTCACCACGCTGACAGTGGTAGATTACACCCAGAAATAAGTCAGGTAAGAGGATAGACATGAAAAATGTAGAGAGATGTGAGTCAACGGATGGAGAATGGTTGAGTGGTGAGGAATGGGACATGCAGAAAGTTAGACTTCTGGCATTCCTAAATATTTTTAGACAAACAACTGATAAAGATTTTACCCACTTTAAAGCTCACTAAAAAATCTAAATTGTGATGTTGAACTAAATTAGTGTTTCTACTTCTAGTTAATTTACACTTGGCAAGAATCACTTCCTATTTTCAAATAAGAAAAGGGAAACAAGGAAAAAGCAAGACAAATGAAACACAAAAAAAGGATAAAAGAAATGCATTGAAAATTTTGTTTACAACTCAGTATATTTTCATGTAAATTTATCCTTAAAACTCCAATGCTTTGATGATTTTATTAGTATAAGTTAATGAAAATATGAGTAATTACTGTCCCTCATAATATACATAATTTAAAATTGCAGAAAAATGTGTTTCATGAGGAAAATCTCCTTGAATCTATAGTATTTGCAAGAGCAGCTACAATTGCTAGTACTTTTCAAATAAAGATTTAAGGAAGAAGGGATGGGTCAGTAAGAACATAAGATAGGGCTTCTCTGGTGGCCTGGGGGTTAAGTCTCAGTGCTATTAGAGCTGCAGCATGAGTTTGATCCCCAGTAAGGAAGCTAAACCACATATGGCACAACTGACTTCTTGTGTCTCACTGAATGCTCCCCTTAGTAGTGTATTTCAATAGATCTGCCTGTTCTACTCCCCACTCTGTCTCTGGTGAATCCTTTCACCCCTCTACCTCTGGTCTATACCCCAGTTTTTGTATGCATAAATAAATAAAATTAAATTGAAAAAAACCCCAAGAATATAAGATATATTTATGTCTCTTAATTTTTTTTAAAGATTTATTTATTTATTTATTTATTTATACAAGCACTGGGTACAGTCAGAGGCCCGGGAGGGTGAGATAATTCACCAGAGCCAGAGCGGAGAGTAGAACAGGCAGATTGACAAAGTATACTGCTGAGGGGAGCAGCAGAAGGCAGAAGAGATTTGTGCCCCATGTGGAACCCTCGTGGCTGCCAGGGATCGAACCAGTGCTGCAGAGGCTGCGGGCAGCTTCGCAACCCAGCGCTCAACCACTGCGCCACCGGGGAGGCCCAATGTCTCTCTTTTTTTTTTTTTTTATACAAAAGGTATTTATATAAAGAATAATTATGGTTGTCAAAAATGTCCCCCACATTAAATGTTCTTTTTTTTTTACCTTGAAGTCTTCTAATTATATTTTCTTTTTTTAATTATAAATTTTATTTTTATATTCCCCATACAATTGTGACCCCCTTATTTTGACCCCAATCCCTCCCCTCCCCGCCCCCCACCCACCATAGAGTGTCTCTGGTTCATAGTTGTTTGTTGACTCTGCTTTTTACTTTCTTATAGTTATTCTTTTTCCTGGTCCCTTATTTAAGTTTTCCAGATTCCTGCTATGAGTGAGACCATCAGGTATTTTTCTTTTTCTTTCTGGCTTATTTTGCTGAGCATGATCCCTTCCAGCGCCATCCATGTTGCTGCAAATTGCATGCATGTGTTTATCTTTTTTGAATGCTGAGTAATATTCCATGGTGTCTCTTAATTTTTAACCATCGTAATGGGATGATAAATAGGAAACAATCATGGATTTATATTTTCTTGCATGTAAATTCAATATTTTACAATACATCACAAAGGTCAATAAATCTCAGGAAATCAAATATTATAATTTACCATCTACTGTATCAAAACTACCCTCTTCCTCCTTTCATAAAACAAAAAGGCATTACTATATCCTAATATTACGTTGTTTTGGTTACCAAGTATTTCACTGCTCATAGAAAAAAAGATAATTATTTTTAGAAGAAACTGAGGGAATAGGCATTAATATTATTTTTAAAGGTTCTCAAGGGCCTCCCTGGTGGTGCAGGGGTTAAAGTCTCAGCTCTATCCAACTATCACCAGCCACTGCGGCATGAGTTTGAACCCTGGCCAGGGAGCTACCCACATGGCGCAGCAGACCTCTCCTGTGTCTCCCACTTCTCCCCTCAGCAGTATATTTCAGTAGATCTGCCTGTTCTGCTCCTCACTCTGTCTCTGGTGAATACTCTTTCCCCCACATAAACAAAAATAAATCTTTTTTAAAAAGGGGGCCTCAAAGAAACCACCCAGACAGCTTATTTACATCTGTTACTTAGCCTGTTTCATCTAAATACATTACTTTCTATTAACTCTTATAGAATAGTACATCTTATGTGCATGAGAGAGATGCATGCATGTAAATATGCTCTTATATGTCCATATAAAGTTCTCTGCATAGGACATACAACAGAGTAAACATGTGTTATTTGCATATGATGGTTAAACTAGAACAAATAAATCTTTCAATTTTAAATATATTTAGAATGATGACAAGGGAGAATAAAAAAATTATTCATTTTTTATACTATTATTTTTAGTGAGGTAATGTTGGTTTACAACTCAGTTATGTGTTTTAGAAGTACAGATTCACACCTATTCAAATGTATTCTACCTCACCACATGTACCATCCAAGTAACCTCCACTACAGTCTATTGTAGCCTTTCCACTTGTTGCTCCCAGCATTTCACTCCTCTGTATCCTCATTTCTGTATTCAGAACTCATAAGGCCTATTTTAGTTTGGTATTGGTACAGTTATCCAAAAGGTCCTATGTGGCCTGATCCCTGTTACTGCTCTGACCACATTTTCTACCACTTTCCCTGTTTTGCTTAGTTACTTTCAGATATGCATTGTGGTCTACGAAGGTGCTAGGCACAGACTGTCTCAGCACATGTGTACTGGATTTTGCCTTTGCTTGCTTTTTTCCAGGAATCCACATGCTTATCCCCTCATGTCAGATCTTTACTAAAATGCAACCAACACTCTGAATACAATTTCTTTGTTTTTTTCTAATTTTGCTTCCTCTACTGCTGATTTACTTTTTTACCACAGTATTTGTTATTTGATAAACATATGTATCTACATAAGTACATGTATATGAATCTAAATATTCATCTATGTTGTCATCAGACCCTCCCTAACTGTGACAGACAGAAACTAGGGTGGTGCTGTGATTCCCACCCTTGCTGTTAATGGCTTGTCAGCCTGTACAATCCTATCATCTAGAGTGTAGTTGAGACCCATGACTGTCCTTTAGCCAATAGAATATTTCTGAGATGAAAGAATTTTGCAGTGGAAATTAAGGTCCCAAATCAATTGATTTTGCTTTCATAAAACGAGAGATTTCCTGAATGAGCCTGACTCAATCAGGTGAAAGTCCTTAAAAGAAAGACTGAGCCAAGAGATCCTCCTTGCTGGATTGAAGAAAGCAACCATGTTGAAGAAGCCCATGGGGCCTGTGGATTTAATATGGATGAGTGGATATAATTTTTATTAGTAATAGTCACAACTTACATGACAGATTCTAACTTCTTTGGTCCTTTGAATATCAAAACACCTGCCAAATAATTTGTGGCTGTTTTTGATTCACCTTTTTTTGTTGATGGGATTAAGCTAAAGGAACTATGGTGTGATTATTTTAGGTAACTTCCTCAAGGGTACACAGCCCACTGATGGAGCTTTGAATGAAATTTACCTCTGTGTGATTTAAGCCCATGCTTTCTGTAGTACCCTGTCTCCTAAAGTAAACAGAAAGCAATTTGAAACAAAATGCACATAGTGGCAAGACATATACAAAAAAAAAATTCCCATTATGCTAATAAAATAAAAAAGTTATATGAAGCAAAATATACATACTATCAAAATACACACAAACAAGCATTTCCCATAATCATAACATACCTAGTAACACTAAGCCAAAATAGCTATTCATCTGTGACCTGGTTGCCTTAAAGTGGTCATCATGTTAGACATATTTAATACTACTGATATGAGGAAATTAAATCAATAATAATAGGTGAATTTTAGAAAGAACAAATTATACTTGCACTAACAGAGGAAAATATGTGTGTGAATGAGAAAGGAGTGAATGAAAGAAGAATGATTTTTCTGTTGAATTTCTTATGAATATAAAACAAGTTTAAATAAAAAAGGTATGGAAGTTGCTGGTGAAAATACTGATGGAGGGGGCCTATCTGGTGGCTCAAGGGGTTAAGAGGCAATCTATGAAGCTTTCCACAGTCACTGCAGCACAAGTTTGATCCCCTGGCCAGCCAGGGAGCTACCCACATTGCACAGCAGACATCTCCTGCCTCACCCATTGCTCCCCTTAGCAGTGTATTTCAGTCAGTCTGCCTGTTCTGCTCCCCAATCTGTCTCTGGTGAAACCTCTCACCTCCCCACACCTCTGGCCTATGCCCCAGTTCTTGTATGAAGAAATAAATCTTAAAAAAAAAAAAGAAAAAGAAAATACTGATGGACCCATGCAAAGAGAACTGTACAAATACATGGACTAACATTGTGCAAACAAGATGGAAAACTACGCATTTGTGTAACAGAAATTCTATTTATAACTTAACTTTCTTGTGGCTGTAAGCTAAAGGGACTTCATCTTCCACATATAGGTCACAGGGTCCAGTTCAAATTATACTTTGCATTAATGACTTAGAATTGAATTTATCTAAGAACTATATCATAAACAAAGTGAAAAACAATTTAAGGTCAGTTTTTCAGTCTGTGTGTGCTTTTGTGTATGTGTTTTAAGCTGTAAGTTTAACCATTTGTATGCTTGCTTAGTGTAGAAGAACAGTTATCATGTAAACCCATGGAATTTGACTTTCATAATAGAGCAATATAACAGAAAACAGCCAATCAGCCATGTAGATAGAGTCACAGTGCTACAAGCTGATGTTGCCAATATATACAATGCTGATTTACAAGAGAAAGGGGATTACTTGCTTCAATGACATTGATTCTAATGATAGCTTCAAAGACCATTAATGAGAACATTGTGTCCAGATAGGATAACCACTACTATTCAGTCAGTCATAATTCTTATTGAAAGGAATCACTAATCATTTATTAGGTTTCTATATGCCTTATATGAGACAGAGAACAGTTTTATTGAAACTATGCCAAATAGTAAAGATTTATGAAACATTCTAGGAAGTAAAGTGTGTAAGGAAAACACAAATTCACAATTCATCACTAAGAATACAAATGGCCCCAGATTTATAATGGTTCAACTTCTGATTTTTCAACTATATGCCTGTGAAAAAGGATGCACATTCATTAGAGACTGCAACTGGACACTCTTTTATGGTGTTGGGCAGCTGCAGCAAGGCTCAGCTCCCAGTCAGCATTTCAACTTAAGATATTTGCTATTTAGGGTCTCCCCGGTGGCGCAGTGGTTGAGCGCTGGGTTGCGAAGCTGCCCGCAGCCTCTGCAGTGCAGGTTCGATCCCCAGCTGCTCCCTGGCTACCGGAGGAGGGTCCCGCATGACGCGCAGACCTCTCCTGCCGCCCGCTGCTCCCCTCAGCAGTGTACTTTGGTCCTTCTGCCTGCTCTGCTCCCTGCTCTGGCTCTGGTGAATTCTCTCGCCCTCCCGTGCTTCTGACTGTACCCAGTGCTTGTATAAATAAATAAATCTTTAAAAAAAAAAAAAAAAGAAAGAAAAAAGTTTAAAAAAAAAAAGATATTTGCTATTTAGAATGGTTTTATCAGGATGTCACCCCATCCTAAATTGAGAAAGATGATTATAAGATTTGGTAATTGGAGGCAATTTAACATATTTTAAATTTTAAAATGAAGTAGAAGAAAAGGCTGCTTCACAGGTAAAAAGTGGATAATAAAATACTTGCTCAGTCTTTATCTTATAGTTACTGAACTCTGGTCAGGGAGGAATTGCTCAGGTTGAGCAATAGAAATTCCATAGTCTTAACAACAACAGTAATGCTAGTAATATGAACAATGGTAACGAAAAAGTATCCAGTTCTTCCTATATTCTTCCCTTTATGTCATTTAATTTTCCAACAGACCATGTGATGCTACTATTACATCATTGTACGAAAATGTTTTAATGGCAAATCACAAGCAATGTCTGCCCTTGAGGAACTGCCATACGTGGGCCAAAATGGTCAGAAAGCAATTCTGGAGAGAGTAAGTGATCTGAAAGATTTTCCCATGGTATCCTCACTCCTGACTAATTAACTAAAGACAATTAAAAGGCAAATTAGGGCCTCCCTGTGGTGCAGGCAGTTGAGCTCAGCGCTGTGAAGCTGTCCGCAGCTTCTGCAGTGCTGGTTGGATCCCCACCAGCCTCGGAGCAACCCACATGTTGAGCAGACCTCTCCTGTCTCGCCCACTGCTCCCCTCAGCAGTATATTTCATCAGTCTGCCTGTTCTGTTCCCCGCTCTATCTCTGGTGAATCCTCTCACCCTCCCATGCATCTAGCCTGTATCCCAGCTCTTGTATAAATAAAATAAATTTAAAAAAAAAGGCCAATTATTTGAAGCACTATCTTTTCAATACTTCTGCAGTTAAATTGGTAAGGTCTTTTATTAAAGCTTTCCACATTTTTTTCAAGGTACTTCTGCTGCATTGCCTTTGTATTTTTCATCTACAATTCTTGAATAGATGAGTATTGCTATCATCACATGGAAGAAAATGTTGCTAGATGATTAACAGTTAATCATGTATGGAGTTAGACTGCCTGAATTTATATCCTGACTTGTTAACTTATTAATCTCTCTATAACTCAATTTTTCATTATAAAAATGATAGTAACTGCATCAAGCATTTGATGAGGACTAAATGAAATAGCACAATAAGACCTAGACTATAGTAGGTTATATTATAGTAGGCATCTTATCTCTTATTAAACCTGTTTTACAAATGAACAACATGAGATACTGATTTACTTGTCATAGAGTATGTGAGTCTAGTAATTCAATTCAACTTGTAATTCAACAATGCTATTCCTTCCCATCCTCCATAACAAGTCAATGAAGTATTTCAAGGGATCCTTAATAACAGTGATGATGACAATGATGGTAGCCCCTAACATTTATTGAGCATGTTAAGCATAGTACCAATATCTTACACAAATTATCTCACTGAATCCTCAAAATCCTATAAAACAGATATCATTATTTTATCCTTTAATAGATGAGGAAGCTAAGACTACGTATGTTTAAGTGGACAAGTAAGTGCCCAAGAATACATATCTTGCAAGTTCTTGAGCCAGGAATCAAATGTAGACAAATTTAGGCTTCAATATCTAAGTTTTTAACCATTCATTTTAACCTCCTGCCTAATTGGTAGCATCTCACAGCTAGAGTTCATTATACTAAAAAACTGAACTCAGTACACTGCCCAAATGTAAAGGTTTATTGTAAACATACATTCTCACTGTACATACCACAGAAAAATTAAACAACTCACATTTTCTATCTACTTTCAAAGGATATAAGGTAAACAACACAATATACCCAAAACATTCTACAATAAGAATGTCCTCCACATTTAGAGTGTAATAAACATGTTGTTATTTAATTATAAGGTCTTTTGCTGTGCATATTTTTGACATTTTGCATCATATAAATACATTTGCTTCTTTATTTTTCTTTAAGGTTTTATCTCAAGAAATAAAATATATGTACATATATTGACTTTAATTAATGTCTATTTAAAAGTTAAAAATATAATAGACTTAGATGATATCCAACATCCTAATACTAAGATTGAATGCTTCATTTTAAAAAATTTACTCATTCCTTTAAATAGGAAATATATTCACATGGTTTAGAAAATTTAAAGGTACAAAACAATGTTAATAAAGAATCTTGCTCCTATTCTTACCTTCTAGCTACACAATTGCCTTCCCAAAGGCAACTATGTGTTAGGTTCTTATATATCTTTCTGAGATATATTTCATACATTCAATAAATACATCTATACATATATATATATATATATCTGTTCCTCTTCATTTTTACACTTACATGCTTTGTATGATAGCATACTTCACATGCCATCCTATATAGCATGTTTTATTCTCATTCTGTGTGTATAATATGTAATGTAGTTATACATATACACATATATACATAATATGAATCATTTATATATATATAATTAATACACACACTCACACACACATTTATATATATATATAAATGCTTGGTACTAAGAATTTCTGTTGTTTTATCTTTCCATGCAGATTTTATTTTATGAACCATCTACTGTTTTTAAAATTTTTCCTATTAATGGTCATTAGCTTGTTTCTAATATTATTACATACCAGTTCGCAAAGGTATGAGCATATCAGTTTCACAGCATAAATCCCCAGCATAAATAAAATACAATCATTATCTAGTTATGGAAGTCTCTATTTTAGTTTTCTCATAGATGCCAGGGGAAACATTAGCATTTATGTTTCCTGCTTAAATAAGGTTATAGTTTGCTCATTCTGAGATGTTGGCAGGTTACTCAGCACCAAAATTAATTAATATAAACCTTAATTTAAAATAGTAACTCTATAAGAGATTAGTGATAACAGTAAAGGTTTTCTTAACAATTGCCTAATATTTGAAACAATAAATACATGCCCAAAATGTCAGTGTATTTCTTGGAAGATAAGTTTAAAATCATCAGATGATCATATCATAATATGTAAGTTTTGGTTGTAGAAAAATTGCAATAACATTAATCATTGTATTACTACACATTTATTACCTCTTGAAGGTAGCTGACATCTTAATCACAATTTTATGTAAATAGTCTAAAAAGAAATATCCTAAAGTGGGTAGACTCAACCCAGAATACTTTTGGAAATCACTTCTAGCACTTGTTGAGAACTAATGATGTGACTAGATTTCTTTATAAACAATGGTTAATGTAATTTATGCAGTCATTCTATGAAATTCACAGTATTAACCTAAATTTAGGAACAAGAAAACAGGCTCAGTGATATTAACTAGCTCAAACTGACATAACTAATAAATATTGGTGAGTAAGTGAATAGTTAAAAATTTCCCACAAATTTTACTCACAAATTAACAGAAAGCATTGTTCTGTGAATGACCTGAGTATGCAACAGGTGTATAATCCATGCTATAGACACTTAAAAGAAAAAGATGCCTTACCTCGAAAGCAAATGACAAGGAAGGGATAAGAAGATTCAGGTGACCGTATCTACACACCATTAGGCACATCAGGCATCGGAAAGTTTCCAGAACAGCCCCTTTAGGTCTGAAATAAGATGTCATTAACACTCATTAAACTTAAATATACTCTTTATGTGTTAATGTTTTCATTAATATGGTCATATACACTTCTTTAAATTTTCAGGAACTACAGAGTATTCTTATATATTTGAGGAACACAGGCCTTTGAATCTATTTGAAAACAGGCATTAAACTAAGAAACAGAAAGCACCATTTAAAGAAAATTTTTTCTTTAAAAATTTATTGCTTACTTTGAGCACTGACAAGTTAGGGTGGAGCATTTTTCAACTAATGAATAAAACATCAAATAATGAAATTTCTAGAATTTAAAATAACTGAGATACCCTTTACTCATTTAATACTTCTATACTTTATTCATTAAAAAATGACTTGTTAGGACAATCGATACATTGTGCTCTAAAATAATGTATAGTCCTTCTGGGACACTCAGGAGATTAGAGGGGTACTGGGGTTGAGAGAAGAAGAGTATAGGACAGGAGGAAAACTCAGAGAAATGTGGTGAAGAACTGTGGACACTTTGGTGGTGGGAAAATTATGGTGACCGCACCTGAGGGCAGAAATTCTCAGAATGTCTCAGAATAAAAGAATAATCAAGGATGTTTAAAAAAATGTCTAAAAACCTAATAAAATAATGAATAGTCAAATTCAGAAATACTGTGAGTCTGGACAATGTGCAGTTGTACCTAATAGAATAGGTAGCATCAATATAGATCATTGTTAAATATTTTGTGATGGGGGCCTTCCCTGGTGGCGCAGGCAGTTGAGCGCCGTGCTGTGAAGCTGTCCACAGCCTCTGAAGTGCCAGTTCAATCCCAGTCAGCTGGTGAGGGTCCCACATGGCGCAGCAGACCTCTCCTGTCTCACCCGCTGCTCCCCTCAGCAGTGTATTTCAGTCAATCCACCTTTTCTGTTCCCTACTCTCTGGTGAATCCTCTCACCCCCCACACCTCTGTCCTGTACCCTATCTCTTGTATGCTAAAATAAATAAATCTTAAAAAATATTTTCTGATGAATATATTATTTTATGGTATCCTTGAAATTAAAACTCTAAAATATATGTAATAGAGTTGAGTGCCACATAGATAAGTATTTATAAAATGCCATATAATGAAGTAATAAATAATCACACTAACAGATAAAATAATCTGACATTTGTTGGATAATTTAATATTTTTTGTAAAATATATAGTATTGTTATAAGGTGAATTTTCTGAGAAAAGTATTATGGAATTACTGTCATAATAAAGGTATCTATTAGTTAATTTAAAATGTAGAGATATGGAGAAAAAGTGAAGAATATCTAAAGCGGTAATTGTTTTTGTATGGTCAGTATGACTTTTTTAATGAAAAAATAGATTTAACACCTACATACTTAATTAAAATAGGGTTATAATTGCTAATTTATTAGTCGAGATATGTGATTAGGCTTTTCTGTGGAAAAAAATAAGAAATAGCTTCCCAGGTAAAATAATTTTTATGTAATTAATATAAATTAAAAAATGCTATCTGGGCAATTTTAAATTAAAAAAACATAATTTCTATTTTAAACATATCCAATTTTTATTCTGTCCTATAGTTTAAATTTTAAGCTTTTATATTGTGAAATGAACATATACACAGGGAAGTACACAAAATAGTAGTATACAACTCACTAATTTTCAACAAACAACCATAAAACCACCACCTAGTATTAGACCTCCACAAAAACCTCCTCACACCTCTTCAAGATGTCCACTGGCACTCCACCTCTGGGTAATCACACCCTCTCTTGCTCCTATTCATTTATACTTTGATCATGTTAGCATAAATTCCTATAAAAAAGTTCTATACTTTTATCTTTATTTTTCTTCTTTTTTTAATAAATGAGATTATATTGCTTGCACTTTTTAAAAAAGATTTATTTATTTATGCATACAAGAGCTAGGGGAATGGCCAGAGACACAGGGGGTGAGAGGATTCACCAGAGATAGACTGGGGAACAGAACAGGCAGACTGACCAAAGTACACTGCTGAGGGGAGCAGTGGGTGAGTCAGGAGAGGTCTGCTGTGCCATATGGGTTGCTTCTTGGCCGGCTGGGGATCGAACTCATGCTGCAGAGGCTGCCCATTGCTTCATAGTACAGTGCTTAACCCCTTACGCCACCAGGAAGACCCCCACTTGCACTTTTTTGTGCAACATTCCAGCATCTTTCATTCAGTATTATTAGTGATATATCTAAGATGATGCATGTAACAGTAGTTCATTCTTTTTACTCCTGTGTAACATTCCATAGTTTAGCTACAGTAATATTCATTCATCCATTCACCTCAGGAAGGACATTTAAGTTGTTAGCAACATTTCTTTTTTTAATGTTTTTGGGTGTATTGGTGAGCTATGCCTAAGATTGAACTGTCAGGTTATAGGGTATGGATATGTTCAAAATTAGTAGTTTTTCAAATTGGGCAAGAAAATATAAACTTCCTTTTTCACTGTGTGTACAGACCCTCTGTTGGTATTGTCAGTTTTTAAAATTTCATCCCTTTGGGATCTAAGATCTTTGCTACTTATAAAATTTGTAAACTTATAGATAGCTTTTTTTCTTGAAGTTTTCATTTTTTCCCTGTATTGATGAGAGTTAGTTATTGAAAAACTGATTTTCTTAATCTTAGTATAGTTTACTTCATCAATTACAACTTTACGATTAAGGATTTTGTGTGTGACTTCTTATTTTTACCTGCCCCGATATCACCGAGCTATAATACCATGCTATCTGCTGTGCTCTATCCCCTTTTCTGTTACTTTCAAATCAACAATTCCCTGACCTCAGAACTAATTTTTTATGGTTTGAAATATTTGTCAAATTTATTTTTCTTATTCATATATAAAATCCACTTTTTCTGGGCCTCCCCTGGTGGCACAGCAGTTGAGCGCTGGGCTGAGAGGCTGCCCGCAGCCTCTGCAGTGCCGGTTTGTTCCCTGGCCGCCAGCGAGGGTCCCACAAAAAAAAAAAAAAAAAAAAATTCACTTTTTCTAAGACGATTTATTGAAAAGAAAGTTTTCCCTCAACTCTGCAGGGACAACTCTGTCAAAAATCAAGGCTACATACATATAAATATACACACAGATCTTTTTCTACATCCTCTGTTGTAATCTTTGTGCTAATAAAACATGTCTAATTATTGTAGCTTTATAACAAATTGGTAATACAATTCCTGCCTTTTTTTTTTAACCTCAAGATGATGTTGGTTATCTTTTTGGGTCTTTCCACTTCCATTTCTATATATATATAAATATATATATATATTTTTTTTATATATAGTATATATATTATATATATATATTTAAAGATTTATTTATTTATTTATACAAGAACCAGGGTACAGGCCAGATTCATGGGAGGGTGAGAAGATTCACCAGACACAGAACGGGGAACCGAACAGGCACACTGACAAAATACACTGCTGAGGGGAGTAGAGGGCATGACAGGAGAGGTCTGCAGTGCCATGTGGGACCCTCGCTGGCCAGCCAGGATCAAACCCGCGCTGCAGAGGCTGTGGACAGCTTTACAATGCGGCGCTCAACCGCCTGTGCCACCAGGGGAGGCCCATTTCCATATATTTTAGAAAGAGTCTGCCTGTCAAGTTTCTCATAGAAATCTTTCACAACTTTAATTCAGATTGCATTAAATATGTAAATTAATTTGGTGTGAATTGAAATCTTTACAAGATTGAAGATGCTAAACTATTAATACATGTAACTCTCCATAGTTCTTTATTTTTAAATAGTTTTGTACTGTGTTTTAGAGATTGTGTGCTTATTATTTTAGGATTGTTTTGTTGATGTCTGATATATTTGATGTTATTACAAAGTCTCTATTTGCTAGCATATAAAAAAGTAACTGATGGCCATTTCTCTAAAAATTTTCTTAAATTCATCTATTAATTTGACTAATTTTCTCTAGATTATTTGGATTTTTCAAGTTAACTAATTATATCAATTAGAATATTTAATATTAATTAATTTCTAATTAATTTAAATGCTTTCAAATCCTTGTATCTCATTTCTTTCTCTTTCCTCCACTGACAATTTTCAGCACTGTTAAATAGTAAGCATATAGGCACATTTTCAAAATAGCACTATCAAATATGAAGCTTGCTATAGAAGTTTGCATAGTTTCAATTCATCTTCAATTTTGCTGAATATAAAATTAAAGATGGGCAAGATTTTTTTTCAGCATTTTAAACACAATTATTTCATTTTCTTCTGATTTCCATTTTACTGGTTTGGAATGACATATCTTTATCTCATTATGAATTCCTATATAAAGTCAGAGGTAGTTAAGACTTCAATAATTGTATGCAGTGAAAACAATTTAATGCATCATAGACTATATCATGGTAAAACTGATAATTTGCTTATTAGATCTTTTTTCTGTATTGATGGAGATAAAAAAATCTTCACTAAAAATGAATTTATACTATTATTAAAGATTTCTAATGATAGTAAGTATGTGCAATCAATACAATTGTGACCTTCAAAAGTTGGGATAGGATCCTAATAAAATATCCATTTTTAAAAAGTATTCAAGAATACTTTAAAATAAGCTTGAAATTCTATGCATTGTTTACCTATTATTTTTGTGAAGTGTGGCAGTTGCTTCATTCTTTATAATATTTATAAAGAATGAATACAAACAATTGTGTTAATCAGCAAGTTCATTTTGACCTTGCCTTGATGAAACTCCAGAATCTGCATCTATTCTAGAAAAGCTGTCAGCCATTTCTTGGGAAGATGACATACACATAATATAAATTAAATGTATGTTTACTGAACTTTTATATTGAAAATTTCCCGAAAGTATATTAATTATATACTGAAAAACAATTACACTGTAACAAAGGCAACATTTCAAGAATGACTAAACTTTTTTGTGGTTTTGCACAGTTACAAGTAAATTCTACATGTGAATCTGAAGTCATATTGCTTGGGTGAGTATTGTGTTCTCATCCTGTCTGATTTTCTTAATCCGTAAAATGGACTTTATAATAATTCTTATCTCACAGTTTTTGTAAAAATTTATAACATATTCCATGACACATATTAAGTACATAAGTATCGGTATTACTAGTCACATTAGTGATTGAAAATTCCAAGCAAAAATGAATATATATTTTTCTATATAGGTCCTGCCATTAAAGCTTTTGAAAATTGTTCAAGTGAATGTATTTTTGGCTCAGATAGTATCTAAAACATGTGTAATATTAAAGGATATAAACTTTAAATAGATACACATTCTGGCATATATTATGAATTATTCAATGGCAAAGAAAAATATCCAATATGTTATTTTATTAAGTACTCAGTTATGATCTATGTTTTGCCAAATTATTATATTTTATAGGTTTTCTTTAATATACTCAAAAAAATCTAAATTTCATTTAAAAGGCTTAGATTTAAAATGTACCCGTGGTCTAAAATCAGATAAACTGTTACTGTTTCATTTAAAATGAAGGCATGTAATGGTAGTTTCACCTTTTTCAACTTTATTTTTTAGTAACAAATGTTGATGAGTATCAAAGCTTCACATATGTTGTAAAAACTACATTACAAAATTACATAAAGTGAAATAATTTCACTTCTTGCCTTTGATCCAGAAGAAATCCAATGGAGGTCAAGGTAAGGATAATGAAGCAAATCCTCAGAAGGAGAGAGACCTGTGATAGTGCCTGTAACACAAACACAGAGAACTCTGAGCATAATCCTCTTCAGTTCCATTCATATTGTACCAATTAAACCAATAGTACCTCAACAAAGAAAAAAATAAACTACAGTAAAGAAGCAACTATAGTGTTGGTGTAAGTAAATATAAATACATCTAAGTGAAAGAATAATATATACAATCTTGCTTGGAGGATTTATTTTCCCTCAAAAACAACAGCAACAAAAGAAAATACTCTCCACAAATTGGTTACTAGGGTTGAAGTGAAAACCAGCTTAACTGCATAGCTGCCTAGTCAATTTCCCTACTTGGCTAACAGGCATCTGAAAATAGAATGTCTACAATCCTTGTATTTGACATCCTCTTCCACGTCATACATTTCCTAAGTTACTTCATTTTAGCAATGACACCTCCAGTTTTTCAACTGTAAAAACCTGTGACTCAGTCCTGACTCTCTCACCTCTAGTACATCAGAGATAAATGTCAGCATTGTATTTGACCTATAACCAGGATAATGATATTTGTTTTGAATAGCACAACTGATACTCTATTTTATCCCAGAGAGATCTCTATCACAATTACAGAAATTAGTTTCTCTACTTCTAAAATTGTGTATCCACTTAGCAATAGTCTCCAGTATACATTCAGAATTATTCCTCTGAAGGGTAAGTCACAATATATCACATTTATGTTCTAAATCATACAGGAGCTTTAAATGTCACTCAGAATAAAACTGAAAGTCCTAAGTTTGGCCTACAGACAACATACTCTCTATTATCATACAATCATTATGCCTAGTAATCTCTATGCCTTCCACTCCTAAATCATATCAGAAATTTTGCTCTTCCTTGATCATGACAGGCATTCTCCCCTCTCAAGTCTGTTTAGCCTACTGTCTGTTCAGCTTGGAATGACTTTCCCCCTAGTTATCCTTATGTTTCATTTCTTCATTTTATTGAGGTAATTACTTAAAAGCATACCCTTGTCCATCCAATATAAAATAGTGCTTCTCTGTAACTCTAATAACCTTATTCTGTTGTGTTGGTCTCCAACTTATCACTTTCAAATATTTACTGATTTCATTGTGCATTCTCTGTTGGTTGTCTACTCCACTACAGTGTTAGCTCCATGAGTTTATCTCTTTGTTTCCTGTTATATTCCATGTGATTATAACTTTGCCGATCAACATGTTTGTTTAAAGACTGACCAAAAGAGTGAGTATTTTCTACTTGATTTAATATTCATACCTATACTATTAATGATATTAATTAAATCATTAATCTCAAGTTAATATTAGAATATTAAGCATTGAATATTTAGTTCCTTAAAATTGAAATGAATTAACTGAATTACTTAATAATTTAATGTTAATATTGTAATGTTTCTAAATGTTGGTATTAAAATTATTAAATACTTTAATATTCATCTATTTAATTCTGTCAAACACAAATTGTCCTAAAAGCATTTGAGTTTAAAGTAAACTAAAATAACTTGAGAAAGAAAGTTAATGTATACACATATACTTCCTTTAAAGAGTCCATTTTCCTGGGGAAATTTCTTTTTCCATTTACTATCCTTTGACTAGTTAATGACTGAGTATTTACTGAGCATGTGCAAGACACTATGGTCAATATGAGGGTAAGACAGGGCTCAGAAATGATAAAATCCCTGCCTTAGAAATCATACTACTTTACTCCTGGCTAACACGATAGGCCAGCTACACCAGAGAAAAAGGGCTAAAAAAAAAGATATAAAAGCCTTTTCTTTTCTTCTTGAATATCATCCTTTTACCATTTCACAGGAAAATGCTGGGGTAAATATAATTACTTCTATTTCTACACTGAATTAATCTCACAAAGGTGACGATCAGCTCTACATCCTATATCTTAATAATATATGCTTCTATAGGAATAGCTTTCTAAACAAACTGTGAAAGATGATTTGATACATTGTGCCATGAATTTATTGTAAGACAAAGTCTAGATTTTGTTATCTAGCAAGCTGGAGTATTTTTAAGAATTTCTCTAAAAGGCTTCTGAAATGAGTTGCTAAACACATTATTTTGATTAGAAATGTCATGTCATCCCTATGACATCCCCATGATTCTGCTCTACCTTTCACATGCCTTAAACTCTAGATTTGTAATCTTGAAAACCTAAGTCTTAAATATGCTTCCTGGTAGTATAACATAGATGCAGGGAGAGAAACCAAGGTGCTACTGGAATGCCAGTTGTAATTCTAAGTAAATCTGAAGAATCTATCTGGAAGTAAGATCTTGCTCTTTTAAAAAACTGTCACTATTTAGTACATTGTCTTTTTCCCCTAAATGTTCAGATACCTTAAGTGATTATTGCAGCATTCAAAAAAGAGTATGATTAGAGTGAGCATTTTCTAAAATTCCAAGCAGGAAACAAAATAAATACATCAAAGATGAAAATGTATAATGTAAAAATAATATAGTTCAGAAACACTGAATTAATATGGAGATAGTGAGTTTCTATAAAAATTTTTAAGAAATAAATAAAAAACAAATTGCATTTTAAATAATTAAACAATAATCAACAATCACTTATATTACAAACTCGGATTCTACTCCAATATAAAATAAATGTGTATTTAACATGATAAACAATGGCAGTTTACCCTTTCATAAATACAAAAGCAAAGAAAAAAACAATATATCTGAAATAATCATTTTCAAGATACTGAACATGAGGCAACATTAATTCCAGGAAAATGGGATTCAAATGACATGACTGAACTTTTGCCTCTGCTTGACACCTTTAAAAGTTTCTAGGCTGTATATCACAGAAGGTTCCCAGTGGATCCTGGTGAAAAACCTGGACTACTGAGACAGATCTGAGGCTTGGGAGAAATTCAAAAGTACCACAAACAAGAGCTTTACATACAAATAAATCTAAAAATCTGTAAAGGGTGCCCATCAAGTATTATCTGCTCGGGTCTGCTAAGAAACTATCAGGACACACTGGGATTAGAGTTGACAATACCAGTGACCACACATGGTTATGGTGCACATTCTCACCAGTCAGACTGGGCAACCTCATGAATCACTGATCATTGGGTGCAGAAAAGGAAACATTTTTGTCACCAAGAAAAAAAAAAAGCAATATATATTTCAGTTATTTCCCAAAAAATAAAAGGAAAAAGTATGTTTAAAAATAGTCCAGGGGCTCCCCGGTGGCGCAGCGGTTGAGCGCTGGGCTGTGAAGCTGCCCGCAGCCTCTGCAGCGCTGGTTTGATCCCAGGCCGCTGGCGAGGGTCCCACATGGCTCGCAGACCTCTCCTGCCGCGCCCACTGCTCCCTTCAGAAGTGTATTTCGTCAGTCTGCCTGTTCTCCTCCCTGCTCTGGCTCTGGTGAATTCTCTCACCCTCCCGTGCTTCTGACTGTACCCAGTGCTTATATAAATAAATAAATAAATCTTTAAAAATAAATAAAAAAATAAAAATAGTCTAGAAGTATCCAAGAAGGGAACAGGGAAAGGGAGGGGGAGAACAACTAATTGTGGTGGAGGACTATGTGTAAATGACCATGCTTGAGGGTAGAAATTCTATAGTGTCAAAATGGTAACCAAGTTGTAAAACAATGGTACTTCATTAAGAAATAAATAAATATAAAAGACAAAGAAGGATGTCTCAAGAAAAACTTCCTTTTCATTAGGATTACTTTTGATAATGAAATATCATTACCAAGAACTGTATATTTGACTTTGAGTTTTCACAGTTATATTTAACTCTAACTTTGGTATATTTTTAATAAATCACAATGACATCTTAATTCAAGTTATATGCGGTTTATGGTTGATTGTGTTTATTTTATGATGACTTTTAAAAGAGCTGTCTGATATTGACAGTACTAAATTTGGAAAAGTACTAAGACTATGAAGAAATATTTAATTTCACAGTTAATATTTTATTATTTGATGTAAATGACATTTAAATATGTGATTTTACACTTTTTTATATTTCAATATAGTCGACAAAAATTTTATTTTTCATTGCAACTTGTAATGATCACTTCTCTCTTTCTGAAGTCTATGCTTATTAGACAGGTAATTTTTGCTAATATCCTCCCTTTAATTCATATTTATTGCATTCACTTCGTGGCTTTCAGTTATAATTGATGCTCATTTGGCTCACATTTCTTTTTCTCATTATTATTCCAGTAACCTTCTAAAAACTTTAGGAAATTAAATAAAATCCCATGGGCTGCACCGGAAGAAAACAGTATATTCTCAATATTGACTTAAGACGTTTCATGCAGGACCTATGCTAGATCTAATTTGTGCAAGTGACACTTTTGTTATGAGAGTACAACTATAGACATTGCTTTTTTTCAAAGGGTCTATTAAAATATGTCAATATGAAAACTTTAGTTACAAAATTGTAATGCCCATATGTTTTACAGAGAACAGCATTCAGAGACATTTAAAACAATAAAAATTTGTTCCAAAATTTATATTACTTATTCAGATGCCTCATTAATTTGAACTGTGTCATCAAATATAATCTCTGTTCAAAACATTGGTAGTAATTTTATTATACATTCTATTTTAATAATCTATGTAAGTATTCAAACTGTTTTGTATATGTTCATTATTTAAGAGGACAGCACTGCCTTTAATAATTTCACTTTGGAAACATGCTACTGTGTTCATATTTTCATTTCAAATGCACATTCATGATATCACCCCATGGAGTGGACTCTGGCAGCTGAGGAACTGATTTCCTAAGCATTACTAAACCAAAATCAACACAAAAGTCTGTGGGTCATATCACTAAACTAAACACTATATATTTAAATGTATGCATTGAAGGTTTTGGTAAAAAAGGAATGTGTCTTTTACACCTTTGTGGTGGCCATCAAATTGCTTTTTTGACTCCCAAAGTTATTTATACAGAACATGCACACATAAAACAAGTATGTATTAATCTACTCTGGTATATGCATAAACAGAAAATGCTGTGGGACCACAGCAGGGTCCCCAATTACAGTCAGCCACAACTTTTCTGTGTGATTACTGGCTGCAGAGAATCTGGAAAAAAAATATTGCTGTTGGATTTTAATGTCTTCATATGCTTTTAAACATCCCTGAGACTAGAAAGGCACTATAGAATTTTGAAAATAAGCAAACATTTTTTCCTAGTTGCACAGCATGTTTTTAGCAAAGAAAAGTATGTGTGGGAAGTAAGCAAATGCACTTTTCAAAATTAATTTGTGTCAGGAATGAAACTGTCTCCAACTCTAATTTCCATTTGAAAAAGATTTCAACACTAAATATTTCTCTTTGTCAATATATCTACATGAATTTCTCATATACTTTTTTACTAAAGCAAATAAATCTTGTGAAAACTATTGTATAACTCACATCTTTTATTACATATAGCGATTGGCTTCATTTTACCCAGGAGGCATCTTATACATACTTTTTCAAACCTCCTGGAACTTATTGTTTAGGGCCTTTATTTCAAAACTAAAATCAGTAACTTTCCCTTTTTTTTTAAGATTTATTTATTTATTTATACAAGCACTGGGTACAGTCAGAAGCACGGGAGGGTGAGAGAATTCACCAGAGCCAGAGCAGGGAGCAGAACAGACAGACTGACGAAATACACTGCTGAGGGGAGCAGCAGGTGGCAGGAGAGGTCTGTGAGCCATGTGGGACCCTCACCCGCTGGCTGGGGATCGAACCGGCGCTGCAGAGGCTGCGGGCAGCCTGGCAACCCAGTGCTCAACCACTGTGCCATTGGGGAGGCCCAGTAACTTTCCCTTTTTATTTCTATGAATCAGTAGATTGATTTTGGTATCCTATTAAGTAAAATTTAAAAAATTCAATAGTACCAATTGCACTCAACATTGATCATTAGCAAAAGTTAGATATTTGGTTACAAATGATCTAACTTTCAGTCAAACTTGATTAATGCATGCATATTTTAGTTGAAGACATTAATATAACATTATTCAAAAAGTAATCAGTGATATGTTAGTTATGTAATACTTGAAGATTGTAGGCCTTAGGTTAAACAATTAATAAGTGTAACCATTACTACAGTGTGATGCCTGCATGTACACTGCTTGGAGTGATATATCAATAGTTTCACGCTGCATTTAAGCAAGTTTTGATCCTTAAATTACTGGGTTCAGATTTTTTTTCCCTTCTGAAAATAGACAAACAAATCTAGTTCAATGTTAATACTGGTTTCACTATTAGTAGTAGAAAAAGAAGGAGCAAACAACAAGTCACTCCAGACTTCTCAAGACTTCTAGCCACATCATGTTCTAATATTTTCATTTCACAAAATGGAAACTAGACTTTAAATCAATGCTTTCTGTTGCAATCAGAAAACACATGTTTTCCTATAGCTATATTTTTAATTGTATGTGAAAAGTGAGTGATCGGGGTCATTCATTTGTATTAACACTTGGTTATTAAGGCAAAAAAAAAAAACAAATGCATATGAACCAATAATTAAAATCTTTAAATAATGTTAAAATTTAAACTGTTTCTTCAATATATTATCCAGTAATCTCTACAATAACTTTCTGTAAATCTATTTTATTTAGCAGGGCACACTGTGACATACACTATTAGTTGCCTAATCAGAAAATATCCCCCATTTCTTCTGTATTAATTCTAAGCTGTTGGTTTTGCACAGGTATAAGGAAGGATTGTGCTCAGGGGAGAGTGAATTCTTCATCCCCGGGGTATGAATTATGCACAGAATAATTCATTCATGGTTAATTCATGACCTGGTGTTAGTTAGTTCAGGGTGGGCATGTGAATTAGTCCTGAGTAGTGAGACATGAAAGAACATTTGCTGGGAAATGTTCTGGGACTTTTCCCTCCTTAAATGTAACTTAGAAGATGCTCTAGGAGAAATGAACTTGCTGCCTTTGGTCACCATCTGTGAGCACAGGATGCCTGGAGTTGCTCTAATTATTTTATGAAGATGAAAGCCAAAAGAGTTGTAGAAAATCCTTTTTGAAATCTCTACATGTTTGATCTACTGAACTAAACAATCCTGGAAACTCTTATCTCTGAATTTTCAATTACATTTAAGCATTACAGTTACATTTAATTGGATTTTGTTTCTTAGAGCAGAACATATCTAGTGGACACTCATGCCTACAAATAAAGTAGTATCCTTTAGGAAACTTTTTAGGCTACTAGTTGCTTGACAAGAGTGGAAAGTATATATGATTTGTAAACAAGATTGAAAGGTATTTACAAATAAGGTATTATATAAAGCATTTATTATTTTTCCTACTTGAATCTATTTCCCTTTGTCTACGTGTTATCAATCTCAAATTTGTTTTTTTTTTTTCCAATTTCTCCTGTTCCTCCTCTCAGACAAGGAGAGTCCTGTAGAAAAGATCCTCCCTGCACAGACTGAGTGATCTATTGTCCAGGCGTCAAGATGCTGGTTGTTTCAGTGATATCCAGCTGAACTGAGCCAGAACATCAGTCTCTAACATGGCACTTTCACTTTTGGGATGTTTTACATGGAAATAAATAAAGATAGAGTTGTTGATAGCCTTAATGTCTCCATAAAGGTTGATGGAGTCTGTACAGAAATCTGACTGAGTAAAGCACAGATACAGGGAAAAAAGAAAAAAACTAAAAGATTCCGGATGACATTATTTGATTCTTTGGATTCAGCACTACTTGAAAGAAAAAAGTCCCAAACCCTTGAGTTATATGAGCTAAAACATTCACTCTTGATTGAATTTGTCACATACAACCAAAGGTCCTAATACACTCAGAAACCTACTTCTTTCTTATAATTCACTGTCATTTGGAATATTTGAAACCGTTCCAGTGGAATTCTTATGTTGGGAATTTTATAAGAGTTTTTAATTATTAAACTTTATTCTATATGTTACATTTATTAAAATTATTAAAAGTTACTCCACAGTAATTTGGTACATATTAATTTTATTACTTATGGGTTTTCAATAGACTAATATCTGTTTATTTGTTAATAAAGGTAATTTATCTTTCCTAAATTCACTGCCACTGGCTCTTAGCTTTGTTTCTGATCCTTTAAGGTCTTCACCAACAAGAATTAATTGATGCCCTGAGACAGCTGTGAGGATTTGTACTCAACTTCATCACTGGATTCACATTTTCTCCACATTTTTAGTTTCTAAGAAGTACCTCATTTTTTTTTTGCCAGCTGTTTTATGCAATGCATTCAAAGAATGTTTTTACTATGTTTTATGCAGTAATTCTAGGTGTTCTATATACCTTAAAAGAAATAGGTGTATATAAACCATTATTTTTCCAAAATTTAGAAAACCCCTCATGTTTCTTTAATTTATAACCATTATTCATACAGAACTGTGGTGAGAGCCCTCAACATTCCTGATTCAGTGAGGTTATTTCACAAGGTATATATTTTCTGTTAACAAAACCAAATATACTGATTTTTTACTATTCTTTTCCCCACCAATTTCACTCACTTCCATCTTAGTTACTTTACTGTAATTTATATATCTCTTTGGACTTTCATAATCCTGTTTGTAAGAATAAAATAGAAATAAATCTATAATACAAATAGTGAAAAATACCTCTTGAATTTTTGTTTTTATATACATTTTTACATATGTTAGTGTGTTCTCTTCAAAATGTAGACAATAAAGTCATAGATTATTCCTATGTGTCCAGACAAATGGCTTCTTGGGTGGTAAACACCTGAATTACCTGGTCTAGTGCTTTTATATCTGCATAGAATAAACTGGACATTCTGAATGTTCATAAAGAACAAAGTAAAGTAAGCCCTATTTTGAAGATTCCTTAATAGGTACAAGGTATTGTCTAATTGCTGCCATGTTATGTTGAAGTCGATACAAAGTATGCTCCCCAAACACGTTTAGTCTATTTTATTCTGACTTCTAACTCACTCAAATTGAGGATTTTTTTTTTTTGTGGAAAATCATTTCCTACTTATAATTTAGACTAATAACATAACTTTCTAATCACATTTTAGTCAGGGATATTTTCCATATAATTAATTTATTTACATTTAATAGTTTGTAAGAATTAAGTTAAAACCCCCACACAAGGCCCCATCTGGCCAGCAGTCTGAGCCCAGAGTGGGAGTGGGCATCCAGGGTCAGGGCAGACCCCGCATGCAGGAAAGTGCATTTCTGACTCGCCATTTTGGAATAGGGACCTTCCTTCAATAAAGACTGCTGAAAACCAGGAGAAGGCTCCCTGCACAGCCAGAGGTAAGCTGAAGGCTCCCACTAGCCCGGTCCCACCTGGCAGGGAGTTGGAGACCAGACTGCAATCCAGCTGTCCCAACTCCAGGGAAGACTGTGGGACTTCAAGATACACCTTTGGAATTAAACACAAAAGGAAGAGATATTCTGTGACAGTGACCATTAACATACTCAAATTACCAATACCTCACTGGACTTCTGGCATAACAGTATTTGACTCAATTGGACCGCCAGTTTCCGAAATCCCAGTAAGAACACACCAAAAAGATGCCGGCTGGTACCAGCGACACAGTGTACCAATGCATAGGGCAAATTAGAAAACAGGCAGCAGGGAGAAGAAAAACGACATGAAACCTAGCAACTCCTCAGGAAAAAGACACACCACAAAAAGAAAACCACCCACCAGATTGCAAAGACTGACTTGGAAGAATTTCTGAGCCTTCCAGAAAGAGAATTTAAAATTGCTGTGATGAAAAAATTGACAGAAGTCATTAAGGAAAACAACTTTCAGAAGAATGAAATTGAGTCCCTAAAGAGGGAAGTGAAGGAAATGCAGGAGATCAAAGGATTAACGGAAGAGCTAAAGAACACTGGGAAAAGCAGTGATAACAGAATAGATGAAACAGAAGAAGGAATAAGCACTCTTGAAAACGCAGAAATAAAAAAAACCAAAACAGAAAAGGAAAGGGAAGTACAAATGAAAAAGACTGAAGAGAGACTGTGGGAACTCTGACTTCATGAGGAAAGGAAATATGAGTTATAGGAATCCCAGAAGGAGAGGAGAGAGACCTAGGAACAGATAAAATATTCAAGGAGATAATTGAAGAGACTTCCCAAACATGAAGAAGGAGCTGAAAATAAACATACAAGAAGCAAGAAGAACACCAAACTTCCATGACACATAATAGTAATAGTAGTAAAGACACATAATAGTAAAGCTCCCAAGAATCCAAGACAAGGAAAAAATAATGAAGCTGACAAGAGGGAAGAAACAGATAACATTCAAAGGAAAACCAATCAGACTGACATCAGACTTCTCTGAAGAAACACGACAGGCAAGGAGAGAGTGGAGGGACATAGTCAACAGACTCCAAGACAACAAATGTCAACCAAGAATACTCTATTCTGCAAAGCTTTCCTTCCTCTATGAAGAAAGAATAAGGACCGTTCCAGACAAACAGAAACTCTGGAATTTCATTACAACTAAACCCCCATTCCAAAAAATACTACAAGGAGTCCTAAAGCCAGAACCAACAGAGGGATAAATAACAATGAAACAAGGCCAAAAAAAGTTATTAAAAGAATAAATAAATAAAATCAGAGGAAAGACAAACACAATGGCAAATACAGACACTAACATATCAATATTAACTCTAAATGTAAATGGACTAAACTCTTCAATAAAAAGACACAGAGTCGCAGGCTGGATTAAGAAACAAAACCCAACCTTTTTCTGTTTCCAGGAAACACATTTAACTACAAAAGATAAAAAATAGACTCAAAGTAAAGGATGGAAAACAATCCTACAAGAAAATGGACCAAAAAAAAAAAAAAAAGGGCAGGAACAGCTATACTGATATCAGATAAAACAGATTTCAAACTCACAAAAAGGTAAAAAGAGACCCCAATGGTCACTACATTATGACCAAGGGAACAATACTTCAAGAAATAACACTCATTAACATATACTCACCAAATGAAGGAACACCAAAATATATCAGACAACAATTACCATCTCTGAAAACAGAGAAATATCAGAGAAAACACATATGTAGTAGGAGACTTCAAAACACCATTATCAACAATGGATAGATCAACGAGACAAAAAATAGGTAAGGACACTAAAGCTCTAAATAAGGATCTAGAGATCATGGGCTTAACAGACATCTATAGAACACTAAACCTCAAAAAATCTGAGTGCACATTTTTCTCAAGCACACGCAGATCATTCTCCAGGATTGATCACATACTGGGACACAAGACAAACATTAACAGATATACCAAGATTGAAATCATATCAACCATCTTCTCTGACCATGAAGGCATCAAACTAGAAATAAATCATAAAAAGAAGGCAAGGAACTCTCCTACCTCATGGAGATTGAAACCCACACTACTGGAAGACCACTGGACTAATGAGGAGATCAAAGAAGAAATTAAAAATACTTTGAGTTGAATGACAAGGAGGACATCAATTTCCTAAATGTATGGGATGCAGCAAAAGAAGTAATAAGAGAAAAATATATAGCAATAGAGGCTCACATCAAGAAACAAGAAAGAACTCAAAGAAACAACCTAATCTCAAAGCTCAAAGCACTAAAAAAAGAACAACAACAACAACAACAAAAAAAACAACATTAAAACAAGTAGAAGAAAAGAAGTAATAAAAATCAAAGCTAAAATAAATGAAATTGAAACTAAAAAAAGACCCAAAAGATCAATGAAACAAAAGCTGGTTCTTAAAAAAATATAAATACAATAGACAAACCACTAGCCAGGCTCACAAAGGAAAAAAGGGAGAAAGCACAAATAAATAGGGTCACAAATGAAAGATGAGAAATCACAACAGACACAGCAGAAATCAAAAGAATAATCAGAAACTACTATGAACAGTTATATGCAAACAAGTTGAGCAATCTAGAAGATATGGACAAATTTCTACAACTCTACAATCACCCAAAGCTAGATAAAGAAGAAATAGAACACCTAAACAGACCAATTACAAGCAGCAAAATTGAAATGGTAAACAAAAACCTCCCCAAAAACAAAAGCCCAGGACCTGATGGATTTACAAATGAATTCTACCAAACATTCAGAAACGAATTAGTGCCTATCCTTCACAAACTCTTTCAAAAAATTGAGAAGGGACAATACCAAACACATTCTATGAAGCCAACATTACACTAATACCAAAACTGAACAAGGACAACACAAAAAAAGAAAACTACAGGCCAATCTCTCTAATGAACATGGATACAAAAATCCTCAATAAAATTTTAGCTATCAGAATCCAAAAATGTATCCATAAGGTAATTCACCACGACCAAGTAGGATTTATTCCAGGGACACAAGGTTCAACATCCAAAAATCAATCAATGTTATCTAACACATCAACAAAAAGAAATATAAAAACTATATGATAATATTAATAGATGCTGAAAAAAGTTTTCAACAAAGTACAACACCCATTTATGATAAAGGCCCTTGAAAATCTTGGGATACAAGGAACATACCTCAACATCATAAAGGCCATCTATGACAAGCCCACAGCCAGTATCATTCTCAATGGTGAAAAGTTGAAAGCATTTCCATTAAGATCTGGAACAAGACAAGGATGTCCACTTTCACCACTGCTTTTCAATATAATACTGGAAGTCCTAGCCAGAGCAATAAGACAAGAGAAAGGCATACAAGGAATCCAAATAGGGAAGGAAGAAGTTAAACTGTCACTATTCACAGATGATATTGCGGTAGCCTCTGCCGCTGTGGCAGCCTCTGCTGTTGAACGCCAATGAGCTTACTGGAAAGAGGGAGGCTTTCACTCAGACACATAGTACATTTGAGTGAATAAGACCCCCTTCCCCCGTGCGCTGGACTGGACAGTCAATGACGGGTAAGATCGGGGGCAGACTAAAAAAGGCACTGGCCAGCCTCATGACTGTGACTCCTGACGACCTAAGACAGGCGCAGTCACCGAGGGGCTTCATCATGAAAATCTTTGGTGTTCAATTCAGGCAAACGTCTAAATGGCTATAAGCCCAATCTAGGCAATAAGCCCGCAGTAAAAAACCCCTCCTTTGCTTGAAAACAAGGCTGCTAAGAGCATCGCCTACAAACAAGCCTGATGGAATTACCTACAAAGCAGTTTAACCATTAACCAGATAGTCATTGTTCCTGAATAAGTAGCAATTTAGCAACCTGTCTATAATTATACTATTTTCTTACCTACTTGACTTTTTCTATAGTGTGAAATCAGTTTCAGGAAATGCATGATGAAGAAAATAATGTGTGGCAACAGTAGTTTTAAAATAATCATAATACTTCTCACATGAGACAGCACTACAAAAATTAAAATGCTTACGTAGAGAATACATTGTTCGTGATCACTAAAAGTAAAATGTAGCAGTAGTTAAATATTAATGCTTTCTGATAATTGTGGTTTTGGGAAACAAAACAAGAAAAGCTAGCTTAAAGAATGCTGTTCTGTGTAATCAAAAATAATTGTGTAGATTCAGTACCTTGAGATTGTTTACTGTGCCATGCCATGGAACATCGATAACATAAACATGAATAATGAAGTAAATGTCTTATGCACTACTAAGCATTTCATGCTGAAAAAGAATTAACTTGTATGAAATCATCCATTGTTAGAAAAGGTATAAAAGTGTATGATAATTTTGAGCAAATTACATTCAGATCTTCACTCTTGAAGTGTGTCTGTCTGTCATTTATGCGCTGAATCCTTGACCATCCTGCACGAGTTTCACATCCCTGGGATGGCCTTGCCAGTCTACCACTGCACTGGTCTGCAGCATGATATGATAATATACATAGAGTACCCCAAAAACTCCATAGAAAAACTAATTCAACTAATCAATCACTTTCCTAAAGTGGCAGGATACAAAATCAACACGCAAAAATCAGTAGCCTTTCCATACACAAACAATAAATCTGAAGAAGCAGAAATAAAAAAAAAAAAAATCCCTTTTATTATTGAGACAAAAAAAAATCAAATACTTGGGAATAAACCTAACAAAAGAGGTAAAGGAACTATACAAAGAAAACTATAAAACACTGTTAAAAGAAATAGAAGACTCAAAGAAATGGAAAGACATCCCCTGCTCATGGATTGGAAGTATGAACATTATCAAAATGGCCATCCTACCAAAAGCAATTTACAGATTTAATGCTATTCAAATAAAAATTTCAATGACATTCTTCAAAGAAATAGAACAATTATTGATAAAATTCATATGGAATCACCAAAAAACCCAAATAGCCAAACTGCTCCAAAAACAAAAAAAAAAAGAAGGGAATGGAGGCATCACATTCCCAGACTTCAAACTATACTACAAAGCCATAATAATCTCAACCGCATGGTACTGGAACAAGAACAGACACACCGACAAATGGAACCAAATAGAAAATCCAGAAATAAACCCATAGATTTATGGTCAAGTAATCTCTGAAAAAGGAGCAAAGAATATGCACTGGAGCAAAGAAAGTTTGTTCAATAAATGGTGCTGGGAAAACTGGGTCGCTACATGCAAAAGAATGAAGCTTGATCCAGCAATTCCACTCCTAGGTATTTACCCAAATGACACAGAAACATTAATTCCAAAGGGCACCTGCATCCCTATGTTTATAGAAGCACTATTTACAATAGCTAAGCTATGGAGACAACCCAAATGCCCAAAAATAGATGACTGGATCAAGAAGATGTGGTAATATACACAATGGAATATTACTCAGCAATCAAAAAAGATAAACACATGCAGTTTGCAGCAACATGGATGGAGCTAGAAGGGATAATGCTCAGTGAAATAAGTCAGAAAGAATAAGAAAAAATACTGGATGGTCTCACTCATAGCAGGAATTTAGAAAACCTAAATAAGGGATCAGGAAAAAGACTAATTAATACAAAGTAAAAATTAAAATCACCCAGCAACTATAAACCAGAGACACACTGGCGGGGGGGAAGGAACGGAGAGAGAAGGGATTAGGGTCAAAATAAGGGGGGTTGCAATTGTATGGGGAATATAACCAAAATGAAAATGCATACATTGTGCAAAAATGAAAAATGATGTAAGAATTATATAAAATATTTTAAAAAATTAAGTTATATCTTTAAACATGAGATATTTCCAAAATTAGACATTCACAGAGAAAAATTAGAGCACAGCTATAATATATAAAACTTTTCTTTTTCAAACAAAATGACAGATAATTTTCTCATACTCTGAAGTGGACACCACTTACAGCTTTGTTGGCAAAGGTCTCTTCATAAAATGCTACCATCAGTGCAAACTGTACAACTGCATATATCTGTAATAACTGAGATGCCGATGATGAGAAGGGAACTTCTTTTCCTGTGACCTAGGCAGACAAGAAAGAAGTCCATTCTTTATATTACTCCCTAACTTAGTTCTTTCATTGAAAAATACATTAAGGGATGGGCTTCCCCTTGTGGCATAGGCAGTTGAGTGCAGCGCTGTGAAGCTGTCCTCAGCCTTTGCAGGGACGGTTTGATCCCGGCTGGCAGGCGAGGGTCCCACATGGCGTGGAAAGCCTCTCCTGTCGTGCCCACTGCTCCCCTCAGAAGTGTATTTCATCAGTCTGCCTGTTCTGCTCCCTGCTGTGTCTCTGGTGAATCCTCTCACCTTCCCGCACATCTGGCCTGTACCCCAGTTCTTGTATAAAATAAATAAATAAATATTCAAAAAAAAGTCAGAAGAAAAAAAGAAAAATATATTAAGGGAAGATAAAATATGCAAAAAGAAATGAAAAGTTTTACTTTACATTTTCCTAAAAAGCCTCTCACATTCATTTTTTGGATAGAAAAATGTGAAAGTAAGGAAACATGCTTTTTTAGAATTTCAGAAGCATGACTGTGTTTATCTGTTTTATACTGACCAATGTAAAAATTTACTAATGTTACTAATGTTAAATAAAACAAAAATAAATGTGAAATATATTATTTGTATGATTATACAAGAAAGTATAGCAAAATAGAAATGCAGGTGATTTGCATTAAAATAGATAAATACACCTCAAAGGAAAATACTGCTTTATTGGAAGCAAATTTCCCAAATGAACATTTCTCAGAATTACTGCAATTCTGTTGTTATAATGTGGATGTAGACATGGATAGGATCTTGAAATAATCACTTTGGGTTATCTATTGAAAAAAATAAGTGGACCATAACTAACTAGATTTTATTTTTACCTCTAGCAAATTCACTCATGTTTTATAACTGTGAACACACCCAAAAGTAACTGAGAACTTTCAATACTATAGTTTTCATAACTAGATTGGAAAACATAAAGGTCAGGACTTTGAAAAATTAATAAAATTCATATAAATTTATCCATTATTTCCTTTAAATATTGACTAATTTTCTACTCAATTATCTTTCAAGGCAGTAGTAACTTACTTTTTCTGTTGTTTTATTTAATATTAAGGATAGTTTTTTTTTTTTTTAACTTAAAGATTTATTGTTTGTTTACGCATACAAGAACTGGGGTATAGGCCAGAGGTGCAGGGGGAAAGAGGATTCACCACATACAGAATAGGGAGAAAACAGGCAGATCTACTGAAATACACTGCTGAGAGGAGCAGCAGGCGAGACAGGAGAGGTCTGCTGTGCCATGTGGGTCAGCTCCCTGGGCAGCCAGGGATAGAACTCATGCAGTGCTGCAATGGCTGCTAATAGCCTCATAGTGCTGCCACTTGAGCCCTTCACCACCAGGGAGGCCCCTGTGCCATGAGGGTTAGCTCCCTGGCTGGGGAAATAACTCAGCTGGCAATAGGTTGATAGTGCTGAGACTTTAACCCCTGCACCACCAGGGAGGCCCAAGGATAGTTATTTTGATAAGAAGTCATAATATGTATCCCACATATTATGAATTAGACATATTAGAATTAGAAATTAGACATACTAGAATTAGAAATATTAGAATTAGAAATTCTTTGTCAATTCTATTAAGGATTGCAGACTGAACCTGCATTTTTAATTTGGCTGTCAGCATCTTAAAGATCTCTACCTTGCCTATTTTTTCTTTTTAATGGAATTTCTCTATTCAATGCCACCACTGTTCCTTAGAATGAATAAAGTTATAGCGTAATCCGATTACCTCCTCATCTTCCTCTGACTTTATATCTTACATTTAGAAATTTAGATTTTCATGAAAAAATGAAGGCTAACAATGCATTATCTTAAGGACTCCTCTATCTCTAGTGCTCCAGAATTCTGTGACTCAATTACATGTGTCTGGGCAGCATCTGTGCTACATAAAGGCTCTTTGCCATGGATTAGTGGATCAGAAAACCAGCTATACCTGCACTGCACACCATCCCCCAAGCATGTGCCTTAGTAAGATGCAGTGTTTGTCTGGAAGGATCCTTTTATTGGCCCTAGCTGTGTGTCGTTAATTAAGCTGTGTGTAACTGGGCTGCATCCGCCCAAGGACAATTTTTTGCAAGATTTGCACTGTCTCCATATATACAATGGGGTGAAGACCTTATAAGGCAAATCTTCCCCATCACCAAACCCAAGAACTCTATTTACCTCTGGGATTTCTTCACTCAGTCCAAGTCTTGGTTTACCTGGACCCCATCCTGGTCCTTTAAATATGACAGAAAACTTATTGAAGAATCCAGGTGTAGCCCAGAATGTAGTCCATATGGAAATTAAATGGTGAAACTAGAAAAATGACAATAGAGCACATTTAAAATAAGAAACATTCATAACAAAAAATTAAATAAGAGCATATATTATTTTATTATTCAGTATAATTTACCTATTTCCCTTTATTATATAGGCTATATATGTCAACTAATACAGATTAATATGCAACTGCCCTCCCAATTGTAATTTATTCTATGCATTCTACATACTATTATATTTAAAATATGTTCTTGCCAGTATTTCTGAAGCTACAAAATATTATAATTTGAAAATGAAAAATTATGTAATTGGTTAGAAATTCAGCAAAGTAGAAAAAAATGAGTTGAGGCATCCCTTATAAAGGAATTAACTAGCAAATCATACACATGATTTGCTAATGTCTAATCAAATCTTTTCTAAAGTCTTGCAAAATGAATATAAAGGTTGAACACGGAAATATGCAAGTAGAACCTATCTGTTTAAATTTTTACATAACCCTTTGCTTAGCATATTAACTTATAGATAATGCCATATTAAGGAAAATTGTCCAAAACCATTTCTGATAGTAGACTTCTGTGTATTAGGCCATATTCTGTATTAAGAAAATGAAATGTGTGCTAAGTAAAGAGTTCCCCTTGAGACTTGTAACAGGAATTCAGATTGTTTTTTCTTCCTTTTTTTAAAGAATATTTTTAATTGAGTTAACATTGGCTTATATTATTATAATTTTGGAAGTATGTTTCCTTAGTAACACCAAATCACCCAAAGTCCACCATCATGAACCATTATGTTCCCTTCCTTCTTTAGTCTCACATTCTTCAAATAATACACATTTGACAATGCATAAATTGAAAGTATACATGCACATTATGTACTCAATAAGTATTAGATATTAGGAATGTTACCTATTGCATACCACAGATGTGATAATTACACAGCATAGGTTTAAATATATTCCCAGAAGTTAGGAATCAGAGACAGACTCTATAAAAATGAGTTCTATTATAAGTGTGGTAGTAAATTAATAGAAAGATTTGGTTCTATCTGAATTTGTTATCTCCTTGATATTTTTTTTACTGTTTCTTAAAGAATTCAAAATTCTAGGATTAAGAGGTTTTAAAAATTGCTTGAAATACAATAAGGAATCTGAAGGAATTAAGAACAATGTAAGGCTTATGGGGTAGACTTTGAGGAAAGAAGGAAATGTTAGACACAAATTTATCCTGGATCTTTGCAGTATTAATAATTCAAAAATTAATATTTTGGAGTTATAACACATTAATATACTTTTGTGTTATTTTGAAAACTTACTGCAGTTTTATTGTTATCATTCTAGACAACATGAAAAATACCTAGTAGTACATTAAAACTTTCTAATTTGCTGTCCAATGCCCTAAAATTCTCAGACCCCAATGGAGAGCAAATGGAATGGTCTATGCCAATTAATAAGGAAAAAAAGTAAACTCTCCATCTAGCAGAAGCTGCGCTAAGTTGTTGCTGGTGCTTCTGATGGGAAATGTGAGAAATGTGGCTAAATATAAGGGAATACAGATGTAGGGTAAAGATTCAGCTATAGGTTTTGGTAGCTTCAGGAGCTCCTAATTTGCACAGCCTGTCAATTTGACACTTCTGACAACAGGAATAAGCATATGTGGTAATTACTACACTAAAAGAATTGTTTATTAGAGGCTAGAGGTCAGCCAAATTGACCAGATTCAGCAGCAGTTCTTAAATATCCGTCATTGTCTGGATACGGTTTCTCTGCAAATCCGAATTTTATATCTGTGCAGTTCATAGTGTACAATTTTCAATACCTTATTCTGTATCAAATATGAGCCCTTTTCCCTCAGCAAGAAGGTATACTCCCAAAGCTTCGCTGCCTCAAGAATCAGCCAAGAACCAGCAGTATTGGCATCACCTGGGAGCTTGTCAGAAACAAGAAATGTGGACCAGAACTAAGGCCAACTGAAAAGTCTGCACTTTAATAAGATCCTCCTGTTACTCACATGCACATTAAGTTTAAAATTCTCTCCTCTAGAGGACAGAAACCAAGTAGTCTGTTTCCTTTTTAATCTCCACAATACAGAGACAAGACAAACCAAGTAAATTAGTTCTCAAAGTATTATTTCCAAAATGTCTTTGATTCTATAACTTACTATTACAAAAGTACCCTGGCAATATTTGCTAGTTTTCTCTAAGAGAAACGTGAAATCTTATGCTCTTAGTAATGCTACACACACATACACACACACACACACACACACACACACACACACACGGGGGGGGGGGGCTGGAGAGTGAAAGGGACAACACATAGTTGAGAAGAGAAATAATTAACTTTTCTCTTTTGAACTGTGAGATAAAAATACCTTTCACTTGCAAAGTGAAAGCAATTAGCAAAGGTCTTTCCATAAAGAGGCAGCAGAGTCAAAAGGTTAAATTGAGTTCAGCAAATATTAACTTTGGTTTGAAATCTGCCTTGGTTATATTTGCATCTGACAAGGTCTATGCAGTTATGTAGTTGAGTAAATTATTTAAATTCTGGGAATCTCAATTTTATCCACCGTAAAAGAAAAAAGGAGCTAAAAAGAACCACTACTTCATAAGGTTTTGGTCATGGTTTCATTAAATATTTGTTCTGAGCCGTTAGAAATGCCTACATACAGTAAAAGCTGGATAAATGTCAATGCATTTTGTAATTTTAACATTCTTAAACACTCTGAAGCAGCAGCCTTCTTCAACCTTTAATCCCCTCCCTTATGGAAAGCTGTATACCCAGTCCCCCGGACAGAGTGGTCTTGACCTTTTCAGTTTTTCAAGCATTATCTTGTTCTCATTTACTAGTTCCCAACCCCAGGAGTATTTGTGGTGGTCTGAATGGTGGATCAGAGCTGCACAGACATTCCTCATTTCTCTAGTGCGAGCCATTGAGACCAGTCACCAACCAATACCACATGTCTAGCAGAAAACTCCTTCAGTGTAACAAGATGCAGCAGGTGAGGTAATGTGCAGCCCTAACCAACCTGTAATAGGTCCTGACACTTGGTTCCAAGAAGAACAGGGCAAAGGCCTCATGTTGAATTTCTAACCAGAGTCATGTAGTCTTGAAGCAAATATTTTTCTCACTGTGGGATCAGCCTATGTTATATATTTTACTACCGCTCCTTCTGAATACATGAATATTTATCAGGTCTATTCTGAGAAATAATGTATCCTGACGAGCCACGTTTTTTAATTTCTTCTGGGAGAAAACTTTTTTCCATTTCTTAAAGGAGTTGTTTTTGAATGTAATTTGTCCAATAAATTTAAGTTTTCAGTGTCAGTATTATTTTTGAATTCCTTTATGGTTAAAATCTTTATTTTCAGGGTTGAATAATGTAATGAGTCTTTCAACAATGGATTCTCCTTTTAAATATAAGAACTGACAGGACATAACGAATTCAGAAAGAATAAACCAAGTACATTACCTGCACTTTGAATGGCTCAAATGTATTAATGGGATGTGTTAGACCATAGGCAACTTTCTCATTTTCTGCTTCAAATGTCCCTAGAAGACAGACATTAAAGATATCATCTTTGACTTTGTGACTTAAAGAACAAATATAAATTTTCAATTTTCATACATTTTACTTACCAAAAATTCTATCCCATATAATAAGGGTGCCGGCATAGTTTTTATCTATGCAATAACGGTTTCTACCTATAAGACAAAATATTAAAAAATACCTTTTTTGAAAAATGAAGGTTTTTTTTTTAAAAAAAAAAAAAAAAATCTCATTGCCTTGTACCTGGAACCCACTCACAGAATTAAGGCATGAACAGAATAATTTCCCTAGAAATATCTTTTCATTGATCTAGTACCAGCAGGCACAGGGTAGGCTCATTATTCATTATTGATTCAGGCATTGGATAAAGAAGAGTCCCAGAGCCCTCAGTGGATTTTTCAGGGTTTAATGCTCTATTGGGGAACCAAGTACATAGACTCACCAGGCAAAGAGGCTGACACACAAGGAAGCAGAAATGGGCCAGGCAGGGGTGTGCTGGGAGGAGAGAGGCAGGCAATGGAGCCACCTATCCCCGCCCTTCCACGAACCCCCCAACCCCGCCAAGAAACTTTACTCTCTTTTTCTGGGCTCCCTCTGGTGCTCTCTCTAGCATATAGTCTCATGGCCTCGCCTCTTTCATAGCCCTCTCGCTTCCACTGCCACAGCTTTTAGCCCTGCCTCTATGTGCAGGTGTGCACAGTTGCACATGCGCTGGGCACGCGCCCATAATCCAGGTGTCCACAGTCAGGCACTTGTGCCCAGCCCACCCGCGCAAGGTCCTTCTGCATTAACATGATCAAGGCCACAGGTGATAGCCACAGAAATTAGTGGCATAAAAAGCCTGATTAACTCATATACCCTGCAACTGACAAAATTAGACTTTATTAGTAAACTGAGTTTGCATTTCATTTATTTTAAAGTTAATGTTACTAAAAAAGAGCAAAGCTTTCCTTAAAAGTATATTATGGGTATTCTGGTGGTGGGGGTGGTCTGGTAATAACCACTTGAAGAAGTGTGAACCTATACCTCTAAATCCAGCATCTCAATAGAAACTAATGATACAATTTACAAGACTGTACATATATAGAAGTGTTCCAGGATAAGCAAATGTTTTTGTTTATAATTTTCCAGTTTTTTAAAAGCTGTGATAATTCAAATAGTCCTTTTGTTAGGACTAAAGAGTAATGATTAAAATTAAATGACCCATAAAAAAGGCAACAGGCGAACTAATCAGAAGTTCTTAGTAGGATGGGGGTGCCCTCTATTTTTTGGGGACGTGACAACAATGGGAGACACTATTGGTAGTCACACTGGGAGGGAATATTACTGTCACCTAGTGTGTAGAGACCAACTCTTATGAAACACAAGACAGTTTGGACAAATGTAAAATGTTTAGCATTTAGGTTGGGAAACTGATATAAAGCAATGGGAATGGGAAGGTGCTCTGCAGTAAACAGAGGAAATGACTGACCACTTCTTTGATGAGGACTTGTTCTTCTCCACACCCTACATTTCCTTTTAATTGGAGGTAGCCCAAAGAGTGTAACACTCTTGGTCTCTCCTCCCACTCACTAACAATTCTCTTGGGGGGAGAGAATGAATGTTGAGGTTGGAAGAGAAAACAGTGTGTGCAGTGCAAACTATTCTTCTCACTCAAAGAGAAATAATGCTCTGCTCTACTGCCTGCCATGGGGAAAGGTTCTTGCCCACTTGGGAAGACGGGTCTGCAGTAGTGTATGTGATGTCTGGAAGCTTACAAAAACAGGACAAAAGTATTTACTCTTTTACTACTGGCTTCTTTCTTTCACCGATATGCTTATGAGATTTCTTCATACCACTGCATGTTGCAAGAGTTTGAACATTTCCATTGCCATATAACTCTCCACTACATGAGTAGTCTATAATAGACAGTAGGAACTATATTATATCTGAAATTATATCTTTTTGCCTATTCCAAATAATGTTAATAAGCCCTTTCTTATGCAGGTCTTTTGGTGCATAAAAGCAAATATTTCCTCTATTTCACAAGCAGTATTTTCAACTCTTAGGCACTAGTTACATGAGATTTTCTCCTTCTCAGGCAAATGTAGCATATGTTGAGAATTACAGAATTTAGGATGGGAAGGGAAGGGCCGTTTACTAGACGTACTCAAATCTCAACAGTTTTCAAGAACAGGCACTCTCTGGCTGTAAATATGAATGACCCTCAGCACTGGGTTAAGGGGTGGCCATCAACAGGATCCATAAAAATATAAATGCACCCCCTTACCTGGTTAATTTATTTTTCCACTACAACTGAAGAGGTCTAGGCAAAAAAAGAAAATGTCATCACCAGATACGAAAAGATTTTGTTGTTCAGCTCCAGTCCTTGCTTTGGAGATAAGGCTTGTCCAGGTACTAAGGAAGAAATGATGTCTATATGCACAGTGTACACTGTACTGGGTAATGGTGATGAAATGATACAAAATGACAATACTATTTATAAAGAGGGGAAGGAGGAACAAAAGAAGAGATGAAATTTCCTATAAAAGAGGACTAGAAGGGAGGGAAGCTCAGAACCCTGCTCCCCTCCCCCGCCCACAGAGGCGGCACTCTCCAACCGGCAGAGAGGAGGAAAACAACAAACTAAAACGGCCCACAAGAACAAACGACGCAGCAAGCGGGACTGTGAGTGGAAAGGAACTATTGCAGCCACCACACCCCGTGAACGGGAGCTGTGGAGAACCCCGCAAGATCCGCCGCGGAGGTGAGCGAACGGCTCCGGGCACCATTGAAGAGAGACCCCGCCCCCAGGGAGGAGACCAGCACCAGCACACAGCCCCCGGCCGCCTGGTAAGCTTGGCGGCGCGCTGGAAAAACAGGCGCGGATCGCGGTCAGGATTGCGCGGAACAGCAGCGCGCTGGAAAACCAAGGGCGGATGGGAATCGGGATCGCGCGCGGAAAAGCAGTGCAGTTGAAAAGCAAACGCGGATCCAGATCGCAGCTGCCCAGGTCCCTGCGCCTGCGACCTAGGCTTGCGGGGAGACGCACGGAGGCCCTCACTGAGTGAGCAGGCCCAGGCGCCCAGGCACGGGAGCGGGATTCAAAAGGCGCCATTCCCACGCCACTGAACTGGGCTACAGCCTGAGTCCTGGAACTGAGGGCTTTGGAACTGACACCCGGGGCACGAAACTAGGGGCGTGGGTTCCCCACGACGGTGGGGCACAAGGCAGACACAGCACCCCAAAGCCGTTGAGGCTTACCCTACCATTCCCGCTCTATTCCCTGTCCCACGGGGTGGAAAATCAGCTCCCCAAGGTCTCCAGGAGAGATCTCTGGCGCCACCTAGCGACTTGAAGCCAGCAGAGGCGCCTAGAGGAGCCACTGGCCAGCTGGGGAGTTAGCCCACTCCGGGCCCCTTCCGACCAGTAGTCTGAGCCCACAAGGGGAGCGAGCACCCACAGCCGGGGCAGACCAGGCGCGCAGAAGAGTGTGCCTGAGACCGGACACACAAGGAGTGTGTTCCACATCACCATCTTAGAACAGGGACATTTCTTCAGTAAAGACTACCTGCAGAAGGCTTCCTCAGGAGCCAGAGGTGAGCGGGGGAAGTTCGCCCACGCCAGACCCCCTCTGGCCTGCAGTCCAAGCCCAGAGGGGGAGCAGGAACCCACCGCCGGGGCAGACCAGGCGCACAGGGGAGTGTGTCCCCACATCGGCATTTTAGAACAGGGACCTTTCTCCAGTAAAGACTGCTTGAAACTGACAGATGACTCCTGGAGGAACCAGAGGAGAGCAGAGAAGCTCACCCAAGATGCCGGCCAGTCCCAACTACACAGTGTCCCAACGCATATGGCAAATTAGAAAACAAACAGTAGGGAGGAGAAGAACCACACGCAACCTAGCAACTCCCCAGGGAAAAAGCACACCACAAAAAGAAAAGCAGCCCCCAGATTGCAACGACAGTAACTTGGAAGAACTTCTGAGCCTTCCAGAAAGAGAATTTAAAATTGCCGTGATTAAAAAACTGACAGAAGTCATAAAGGAAAACAATGATAAGGGAAAAATAATCAATGATCAGAAGAATGCAATTGAGTCCCTAGAGAGGGAAAACAATGGTCAGAAGAATGAAATTGAGTCCCTAAAGAGGGAAGTAAAAGAAATGCAGGAGATCAAAGAATTAATGGAAGAACTAAAGAATTCTGGGAAAAGCAATGAAAGCAGAATGGATGAAATGGAAGAACGAATAAATAATCTTGAAGACACAGAAATAAAAAGAACCAAAACAGAAAAGGAAAGAGAAGTACGAAGGAAAAAGAATGAAGAAAGACTTCGGGAACTATCTGACTCCATGAGGAAAGGAAATATAAGAGTTATAGGAATACCAGAAGGAGAGGAGAGAGATGTAGGAACAGAGAAAATATTCAAAGAGATAATTGAAGAGAACTTCCCAAATGTGAAGAAGGAGCTGAAAATTGATATACAAGAAGCAAGAAGAACACCAGACTTCCACGACGAAAGGAAAAATACAGCAAGACACATAATAGTAAAGCTCCCAAGAATCCAGGACAAGGAAAAAATAATGAAGCTGGCAAGAGGGAAGAAACAGATAACATTCAAAGGAAAGCCAATCAGGCTGACATCAGACTTCTCCGAAGAAACACTACGGGCAAGGAGAGAATGGAGGGACATAGTCAACAGACTCCAAGAAAACAGATGCCAACCAAGAATCCTCTATCCTGCAAAGCTCTCCTTTCTCTTTGAAGAAAGAATATGGACCTTCCCAGAGAAACAGAAACTCCGGAATTTCATTGCAACTAAACCCCCACTCCAAAAAATACTACAAGGAGTCCTAAAGCCAGAACCTCAGAGGGACGAATAACAATGAAAGAAGGCCAAAAAAAAAAAAGTTATTAAAAGAATAAATAAATAAAATCAAAGGAAAGACAAACACAATGGCAAATACAGATGCTAACATATCAATATTAACTCTAAATGTAAATGGACTAAACTCTTCAATAAAAAGACACAGAGTTGCAGCCTGGATTAAGAAACAAAACCCAACCTTTTGCTGTCTCCAGGAAACACATTTAGCTACAAAAGATAAAAATAGGCTCAAAGTTAAAGGATGGAAAACAATCCTACAAGCAAATGGACCAAAAAAGAAAGCAGGAACAGCTATACTTATATCAGATAAAACAGATTTCAAACTCAAAAAGATAAAAAGAGACCCCAATGGTCACTACATTATGATCAAGGGGACAATACTTCAAGAAGAAATAACACTCATTAACATATACTCACCAAACGAAGGAGCACCAAAATATATCAGACAACTGTTATCCTCTCTGAAAACAGACATCAGAGAAAACACATACGTAGTGGTAGACTTCAACACACCACTATCAACAATGGATAGATCAACAAGACAAAAAATAAGTAAAGAAACCAAAGCTCTAAATAAGGACCTAGAGCAATTGGGCTTAACAGACATCTATAGAACACTAAACCCCCAAAAAACGGAGTACACATTTTTCTCAAGCGCACACGGAACATTCTCCAGGATCGATCACATACTGGGGCACAAGACAAACATCAACAGATACACCAAGATTGAAATCATATCAACCATCTTTTCTGACCATGACGGCATCAAACTAGAAATAAACCATAAAAAGAAGGCAAGGAACTTTCCTACCTCATGGAGATTAAAAACCACACTACTGGAAGACAACTGGACTAATGAGGAGATCAAAGAGGAAATTAAAAAAATCTTTGAATTGAACGACAAGGAGGACACCAATATCCTAAATGTATGGGATGCAGCAAAAGCAGTAATAAGAGGAAAATATATAGCAATAGAAGCTCACATCAAGAAACAAGAAAGAACTCAAAGAAACAACCTAATCTCAAAGCTCAAAGATCTAGAAAAAGAACAACAAAAAAAACCCCAAACCAGTAGAAGAAAAGAAATAATAAAACAAAAGCAGAAATAAATGAAATTGAAACTAAAAAAACAATCCAAAAGATCAATGAAACCAAGAGCTGGTTCTTTGAAAAAATCAATAAAATAGACAAACCCCTAGCCAGGCTCACAAAGGAAAAAAGGGAGAAAGCACAAATAAACAGGATCATCAATGAAAGAGGAGAAATCACAACGGACACAGCAGAAATCAAAAGAATAATCAGTAACTACTATGAACAGTTATATGGAAACAAGTTTAACAATCTAGAGGAGATGGAGAAATTCCTACAACTCTACAATCACCCAAAGCTAGATAAAGAAGAAATAGAACACCTAAACAGACCAATTACAAGCAGCGAAATTGAAATAGTAATCAAAAACCTCCCCAAAAACAAAAGCCCGGGACCTGATGGATTTACACATGAATTCTACCAAATATTCAGAGACGAATTAGTGCCTATCCTTCACAAACTCTTCCAAAAAATTGAGAAGGAAGGGACAATACCAAACACGTTCTATGAAGCCAACATTACACTAATACCAAAACCAAACAAGGACAACACAATAAAGGAAAACTACAGGCCAATCTCCCTAATGAACACTGATGCAAAAATCCTCAATAAAATTTTAGCTATCAGAACCCAACAATGCATCCATAAGATAATTCACCACGACCAAGTAGGATTCATTCCAGGGACACAAGGATGGTTTAACATCCGAAAATCAATCAACGTTATCCAACACATCAACAAAAAGAAATATAAAAACCATATGATAATATGAATAGATGCTGAGAAAGCTTTCGACAAAGTGCAACACCCATTCATGATAAAAGCCCTTGAAATTCTTGGGATACAAGGAACATACCTCAACATCATAAAGGCCATCTATGACAAGCCAACAGCCAGTATCATTCTCAATGGTGAAAAGCTGAAAGCAATTCCATTAAGATCTGGAATAAGACAAGGATGTCCACTCTCACCACTGCTTTTCAATATAATACTGGAAGTCCTAGCCAGAGCAATAAGACAAGAGAAAGACATCCAAGGAATCCAAATAGGAAAAGAAGAAGTCAAACTATCACTATTTGCAGATGATATGATAATATACATAGAGAACCCCAAAAAGTCCACAGAAAAACTAATTCAACTCATCAATCAGTTCAGTAAAGTGGCAGGATACAAAATCAACACGCAAAAGTCAGTAGCCTTCCTATACACAAACAATAAATCTGAAGAAGAAGAAATCAAAAAAACCATCCCTTTTTTTATTGAAACAAAAAAAATCAAATATTTGGGAATAAATCTAACAAAAGAGGTAAAGGACCTATACAAAGAAAACTATAAAACACTGTTAAAAGAAATAGAAGAAGACACAAAGAAATGGAAAGACATCCCCTGCTCATGGATTGGAAGAATAAACATTATTAAAATGGCCATCCTTCCAAAAGCAATATACAGATTCAATGCTATTCCAATCAAAATTTCAATGTCATTCTTCAAAGAAATAGAACAATTATTGATGAAATTCATATGGAATCACAAAAAACCCCGAATAGCCAAAGCTCTCCTGAAAAAAAAAAGAAGGGAATGGAGGCATCACACTCCCAGACTTCAAACTCTACTACAAAGCCATAATCATCAAAACTGCATGGTATTGGAACAAGAACAGACATACAGACCAATGGAATCGAATAGAAAATCCAGAAATAAACCCACAGATTTATGGTCAACTAATCTTTGACAAAGGAGCAAAGACTATGCATTGGAGCAAAGAAAGTTTGTTCAATAAATGGTGCTGGGAAAACTGGGTCGCTACATGCAAAAGAATGAAGCTTGACCACTACCTCACACCATACACAAAAATCAACTCAAAATGGATTAAAGAACTAGACATAAGACCTGAAACCATAAAATATATAGAAGGAAATATAGGCGAAACACTACGTGATTTGCACATCAAAGACATCTTTACAGACACATCACCCAAAGCAGCGATAGTGAAGGCGAAGATAAACAGCTGGGACTACATCAAATTAAAGAGCTTCTGCACAGCAAAAGAGACAATAACAAAAACAAAGAGAAACCCCACCAACTGGGAGAACATTTTTGCACCCAACACTAATGATAAAGGACTGATCACAAAAATCTGCAAAGAGCTGATGAGACTCAACAACAACAAAGAAAATAATCCAGTCAAAAAATGGGCAGAAGAGCTAAAAAGAAACTTCTCTGAAGAGGAAATGCAAATGGCCAATAGGCATATGAAAAAATGTTCAACATCACTTGTCATCAGGGAAATGCAAATCAAAACTACCATGAGATACCATCTTACACCAGTGAGAATGGCACATATTAAAAAAACTAGCAACAACAAATGTTGGCGAGGGTGTGGAGAAAAAGGAACTCTTCTGCACTGTTGGTGGGAGTGCAAACTGGTCCAACCACTGTGGAGAGCTGTGTGGAGATTTCTGGACCTACTAAACATAGAGCTTCCATATGATCCAGCAATTCCACTCCTAGGTATTTACCCAAAGGACACAGAAACATCAATTCCAAAGAACACCTGCACCCCTATGTTTATAGCAGCACTGTTTACAATAGCTAAGCTTTGGAAACAACCCAAATGCCCAAAAATAGATGACTGGATCAAGAAGATGTGGTACATATATACCATGGAATATTACTCAGCATTCAAAAAAGATAAACACATGCAATTTGCAGCAACATGGATGGCACTGGAAGGGATCATGCTCAGCGAAATAAACCAAAAAGAAAAAGAAAAATACTGGATGGTCTCACTCATAGCAGGAATCTAGAAAACTTAAATAAGGGACCAGGAAAATGAATAACTATAAGAAAGTGAAAATCAAAATCAACAAAAAACTACGAACCAGAGACACTTTTAGGGGGGCGGGGGTGGGAGGGGAGGGATTGGGGTCAGAATGGGGGGGCTGCAATTGTATGGGGAATATAAAAATAAAATTTATTATTAAAAAAAAAAAGAATAAAGCTGTTATAAACATCTAAAAAAAAAAAAAAGAAATTTCCTTACCGTGATGAACCCTATGATGGCTAGGAGTATTAAGAATCAATTCCAATGGACCAAGATTAGTGATGACCTGTATAAAGAAAAAGAATATTCAGACACATAGTTATCATGAAATGTATACGTAATTATATAAAAGTACGCACTTTCAAATCCTAAACAGGTTGCACATGGGCGAAGAGCTACTGCAAATTTCTTTGGGTTCAAGTTCAGAGAGAAGTTTCTCTACAACCTGGGACTTATAGATACTCATTACTATTTGGAGAGATGCTCATTACTATTTGGAGAGATAGTACAATAGCAAGATTAAGAGGTGGACTTTTCTTCAATTCCCAGATCCTTGCAGTCATTATCTACTGCATCAGGATGATGACGTTTATTCAAATAGAATCCTAACTAGTTACTTATCCACAGACACTCCATCCTAGAGGCACAGTTCAAAGTCAAACAGGTAAAGAAGCCTTTATTTTGCAAGTAAACATCCCTCAGAATCTCATCAATAAGCCTCTTAAATGTTCTCTCTCAACATTTTTCAGTAAGAAAGCCCTAAACTAAGAATCCACGAATTCTAAGGAATTTAGAATTTAGATAAATGTCATTAAAAAAAAAAGAGCAGGACTTGTGTAAATCATTTAGCACACTATGCAATTAATATTGGGCAATATAGGGACTCTCTTAACTTTCGATTATACTATTCTTCCATCATCCACAGCAGATAACAGAATAATTTTCCATATCACTATCTCAATGAATATATTATTTGATAGAGTAAATACACCGCTATAATATTTTAAGAAATGACCTATACAGTTAACTTCCAATTAGAGGATATATCAAACATAAAGAAATAATTGATGCTTGAAGGAAAGGAATAACAGCCATTGAATTTTGCAACAAATCAGTGCTATGGCCATAGAAATGGGGAGATGAGGCTGCTTACAATGGAACGATATTTAAGACACGTAACAACCAACCCAGTATAAGGATCTTCCTTAAATACTGATTTGACAAAGCAAATATAAAATAGATTTTAAAGGCAATGAAGGAAAATTGATTATAAACAGGGTATTATATAATTAAAAATACCACTGTTGCATGTTACAATAGCATTTGTATTGTTAAGATAATGTAAATTTTTTAGACTCGTATTATTGAAGTATACATGATACATATTACATATCAAGTTAGCTTTTGCAACAATGTATTTGGCAATGAAAAAGAAAAAGAATGCCTGATACAAATGAATCAAAATCATAGTGATTTTTAAATCAAAGTGATGGAAATATCTAAATATATCCTAGTAGTCTCTCTTCTCTTCTGAATGTTTGAAAACTCTTCAGTTAACTTTTTAAAGCAAAAGAAACTGCTACTCTAGTAATACACAATCGTGTTCAACCAACCAGTTGAAAATATTTTAACACATTCCTAATGCCCAAACATACTTCTAGATTGCAACACTTTATAAGGCAAGGTTTAATCAATTTTTGACAATCTGATACTAAAATACCCAATTTAGAATTACTCGGCAAAGTGAACAGCTGCGGTAGCCCCAGTGACCTCAGTTTGTGAGATCCTGTAACTTCTTGAAGGGCTGTCACATAGCAATGATGCATCCTTCCACAGGGAAGGTGCCCCTTTGTCTTCTTTTAAGACCCATTGTTTACACAACTGAAAGAAACAGTCCTTGCCACCCGCCCTGTGGCCCAGTTTCTAAGGGTTCTGTCTCCATTAGGATGGAACAGAAATATTTGCAAGGAGAATACATGTAATTTATGTTTTCTACTTTAATTTAGGCTTCCCTTCCTCCCTTCTTTTTCCCCCCTCCTCTCTTAATCTGGAGTTCTATTACCATTTTTAAAATTATTTCCAGAGAAATATACAATGAGCTCCAACAGAATTTTCAGTTAATTCATAAAACAAAAGTCATTTATACATGAAGAGCTATCTGTGTTTTAATTCCATGGATTCAAAATACTATGAATACATAGCCCTTATGTCAGATTTTATTCATATGAAATAGGGCACAAAATGTATAACCCCAGAGATGCAGTATTAATGATGAGAAATTGGGAGAGGAATAAAAATAACCCCATATTTTGTTGGACTACATTTCTTTCTACTTAGTAGGAAAATATTGTAGAGAAGAATAGTGACAGAACAGGATAGTGGGGTTTCTCAGCAGTCAGAATGTTGAAATCTGATGCTTTGGTCAGGCTTTGTATCTCTGGCAGCAGACCAGATGGGAAAGAAGAAAACCATTTTGTCCTTGTTTGTCTCTTTGGTGCCTAACATATGTTACAAAAACAGACAACAAAAGGGGATGGAGGAGGCTACACTGACTGGCTTCTGCTACCCAGATGCATTTCTGATCCTTGGTCTGGCATCTGTGCAGTTAGAATTAAAGCCACACAAATGGTGAGTGCATGCAGATGACTGGAGCGTTGGCTGAGTGCATTATTTTTTTAATGTAGCGCTCTTTACCTCAAAGAAAATCTTTTGCTCCTGCAGCCTAAAAGTTCCTCTTTTTTTTTTTTTTTCATTTTGTAATTTAAAGCCAAATACAACACAGGCAACCACAGTTAAATTTTCTGGTAGTGTCTATGACTACCTTGGAGCTGGGGCAAGACCACCACCGTGGGGGAGATGATTCATCATTCAGACAGCCCAGCCAGGAGCTCTCTTGTAGAAAACCCTTCAGATTCAGTCATGAAGAAGTCATTAATAATTAATAAGGGTTGAGCGTAACGACTTAATTATCGCCCACTTTTGCAAATTCAGTCATTTATTAATTCAACCACATCTAGCTTTGAATCACTTCCTGAAAATATGTTACTGTGGAAATTGCAGCTATTCCCATTTTTAAAAGAAGTTAGCTATTTGTCTTGTTTTTTTAGATTTACATGAGTTAATTCAAATTATAGAATTTTAGAATATAAAGAGGGCTTCAAAATAATGTAAGACCAATACCTTATTATTTTAAAAACAGCAAAAACTAAAGCTCTATAAGTTAAATTACAAGAAGGAAAATGCTAAGGACATCTGTTTCAGTTCAGCAATCTATTTTTCTATTTTACTATGTTTAAGAGATAACAGCATTTTTTCACAAAATAAAAGCAATTTAAACTTTTAGAATTTTAATAAAAAGTAATAACTAATTTTTTTTTTATTTTCAGTTAAGACAATCCAAGTATTTATAAAGAACCTAGAGATTTCAGCTTCTAAAAAAAAAAAAAAAACCCTGAGGGTATTTGGACACTAATGGGGCTTCTTCAGTCTATGATGCATGACTCTGAGTGTTGTACCCTGCCATCTTGTTGGGATTCTGTAAACTGATGACAATGGATACCTATAAATGATGTAGATAGACTTTAGAAGGTAATATCATCCCAAATTTTATGAAAATCAGACCATGGGTTATTTTTCTGGAAAGAAACTACTATTTTTATCTTATATTCAAAAGGATGCCTAATATGAAGAGGTTAAGAATGAGTGTTCTAAAAATATGAGCATTAGATTATGTTTTTGTCCATTGTTATTTATAGTATGTTTTAGTTCCTGTATTATTAAAATGTGGGTGCTGTTTACTCACACAGCTTCAAAAATTGCAACTTAAACATTTTTCTGAGTAGTTCTTGAAATCATTCTTTCCAAAGAGATCATTTCTCAAACTCTTAATTTTTATTATAATAATTTGTTATAAATTAGTAAATAATAAAAAGAAAATACTTTAATAATTATCTCAATTTACTGATAAACATTTTTATGGTAGAAATTTCCTGGACCATTTGCTGGATTGGGCACAAATTCCTCAGTTTCCCTCTACAAATCTATGGTGAGGGTGAGAGAGATGAGTTAAAAGTAAAAGCACCAGAATAAGGCCATGAAATTCAGCTCATCATGTCACTTCTCCTTATCAAAAATAAAACAGATTTAAATGAAAGGTCATTCACAGTAAACAAAAGAAAGTCCAACATTCTTGGAATTCAAAGTTTTTCAGCCTTGTGAGAGATTCATTTCCAATGTGCTTTTTCTTCTGCTTTAAGACCTTAACTTCCCACATTGACCTATTAGGATACTGTTTTTATTTTCGGATTTAGTTAAAGGACAATTTTCAAGCACTCTTCTTTTTTCTTTCATTTTACATTTTAATTATTTTATTGAGGTAATTTTGGTTTATAACACTGTATATGGTTTATGGGTATATGTTCGCACCTCTCCAAATTTAGGACACCAAACCAAGCTCATTACCAAAGTACCAAAACCCCGCCCCCATCGCATATTGAACTCCTCCCCTCCTTTGCTCCCTATGCCCTACTTTCCTCCTAGGTTAGCCTCAATTTCTAAAATTATTTTTAATAATTTTTCTATTGTTAACATAACTATATGACTTTGGGGTTACATTTTTATACCTCCACAAATGCACATGATTCACTTACCCTCCACAAATCTCCCATACCAATACTCTAACCCTGGCCCATACACGACCTTGTCTCTTCTTTCTCTCCCTTCCTCACAACCAGTACATTTTTCTGGTAACCAGTACATTTTCCCAAGAGCTTAAGAATTGTTTTTGCTGTGCTTTGGCAGTATGTATATATATTTTTTTGTTATTTGTATTACACAGATAAGTGAAACCATCTGATATCTGGCTTTCACTTTTTGACTTATTTCACTTAGTATAATCATCTCAAGGTCTATCCATTTTGTCCCCAAAGGGACTATTTCATCTTTTCTATTGGCTAATTAGGATTCTTTTGAGTATATAGTTCACAATTTGTCTACTTACCTGTCATTGGGCATTTAGATTGGTTCCATGAATTTAATAATTGTAGGTAGTGTTGCTGTGGACATGGGAGTGCATATATCTTTTCGTATTAGTGTTTTCATATTCTTTGGGTAATAGCAGTGATAACAAACCAAATCCAGCAATATATTATGAGAATTACCAATTGTGATCAAGTAGGTTTACTCCCAGGGATGCAAGATTGGTTCATCATTTCAATCAATGTCATTTACCTCATCAACAAAAATGGTAGCCTCAGTTCTGCAGTTAGTTCTCTGGGCATGTTTGAGTTTAGTTATGATGAGTTCTTTGTTGAAGTGTTCTTGGTTTTTCCTAGTGAAAATTTTGTTTTGCTTTCTTTGGTTACCTATTGAGGTATTAGTGATTTTTATGTAATGCTGCACTGTGTCATAGAATTCTGACAGAGGATTCCAGTGTACAAGACTCAGAGTGATGTATCAGAGACGGAAGAAGCCCCATTAATGTCCAAATACCCACAGGGTTTTTTTTAGAAGCTGAAATCTCTAGGTTCTTTATAAATACTTGGACTGTCTTAACTGAAACTTAATTAAAAATCATGTTCATTTATTGTACTATATTGTAATTTCCAGAAGGATAGAAACTAAACCTCATTTTCAAGTTCCTCACAGCACATACAACTTTGCCTTGCATAGAGGGTTTGCTTGATCAGATGATATGATTATATTGAGTAGATAAATCTACCTCCCTGTCCTTCACCCACTCATGACCCACTCATGCCTTTAGTAGTGAATATACTCCCAGGGGACACTTGGTAACGTCTGGAGATATTTTTGTCACAACTGGGAAAAGTGCTACTAGACTAATGAGTAGTGTGCTTTAGTGCTACTAAACATCCTACAATATTCAGAACAGTCTCTCAAAATAAAACTATCTGGTCCAAAATGTAAATTATGAGGAGACTAAGAAACTTTGGGTATGAATTTCTTGTTTTGCTCCAGTACTTTGGAGTTTAAGAGGCACGCATTTTATAGTATCTGTCTTCAAATATGGAAGTTTGAGGAAGAGGTGCATTAGGGGGTGAGTTTAGTGATTGTTCCTAAGACTAGGGGCAAAACATGACTCTAGAATGACCTCAGAGTTTACAGTCAGGAAAGGAAGTCCAAGCATGGTCTTTGATTTAGTGAATCGAGAAACTAGTATATATAGCTAAAATGAAGGGACTGACAGAACAGATAAACAAAACCCCAGAAAATCATAGAGACTAGATGTTGAGATAGTTGATTTCTGCTGATAACTGGCAGGTTAATTTCTTGAATTATTTTTATGTTCTCTAAGTACAGGCTTATGTGGACTTCAGTTTCAATTAAAGGAGCCACATGAAACATATTTTTTCCTATCACAAAAATTGTTTTTATTTTTTAAATTCTTATAAGTCCCTGCCCCTTCACATGAAGTCACACTTTGAATAAGTAGAATGTCTGAGAGACCTAAAAGATTAATGAATTTCCCACTGCATCTACAGTTGACTATTTAACACCACATGGGCTAGGGGAATCAGTGTCCCCACCCCTTAACATCAAAAAATCTGTGTGAAACTTTTGACTCCCCAAAATCAGTTCATAAGAAACTTACCCACAACTTACACAGCTGATTACTATTTTATACATTATATGTATTACATACTTTATCCTTATAATAAAGTTAAGTTAGAGAAAAAAATTGTTATTTAAATAAATCATAATGACAGAAAAATACAGTTACGGCACTTACTGTATTGACTGATATTATGACTTCATGTCATTTGCTTATAAGAATATTAGCATATAAAGGGACCTTCATAGTACAAGCCCCTGCTGTTCAGGAATCATCTGTACTTTATCCACCTGGAATAGTTTGTTCTGAAAATCAATACACTAAGTATATATAAATCAAATAATTAAATGCCTACTATGTACTGGCAGCAATGAACTCTTTCTATGACATAGTTCTCAAGAGTTTTCTGACTACCCTTCATTATTCAAAAAAACATTTTAACTGTCTTTCCTATTGAAATGGAAAATCACTTAACGTTGAACTCTATAAAACATCAAAATATTCTAAATTAATGTCTGTTTGAAGTTATTTCTTATAAAATTGACTTACTCGATGGCACACATTTCTTAATTATTTTCTCTGACGCATGACTAGGAAAGAGTCTAGTCAGATTTTCATAGTTCAATTAAGAGTTCAGAAATGATTACAATGTTCAACTTGAGAATGAGACTTGCTGTCAGCAAAAATATTCAGTGCATCAAAGACAAAAATATTTTGTATATTTGACTTGCTCAAAAAATTGCATCCTCTCTCCTCACTGACTCTTGAACTTAGGAAGAGACTTTCTAAATCTAAAACCAATAAAAAAATCCTAGAAATCTAACTGTAGAATTGAAGCTACCAGAAGGGGAGGCTACAGAGGAAGAGCAAAACGGGGAAGGTCTCAATGGACTTCGGTGGAGGTCTATGGGTGCCTCAGTGATGGGTGCGGCATGGTAACATACACATGAAAAGTGTGATCTTATACTTCTAAATCACATACAAGGTTGTAAACCAATGTAACCTCAAAAACAAAGAAAAACAAAATTCACTTCCTCTATTTTGTCAAAATTTAGAATAATATTGGGGATGTCACATTATATTTCTACCTGTAAGTGTTACTAAAAATATCACATTATGTTATTGAAAAACCTTAGGAAAATTTATAGCCATATACTTTTCAGAAAGAAGGCATAAGCCTATAGTTAATTGTAATGTTCTTCAAAATAAGAGATGCTTACAAATATTCATGCTTCCTGTCTGGAAAGGAAAAATTATAATAGGGAAAATATGTCCCAAGCAGCATGTTTTTTACAGTATCCTCATTATTAAAATAAATGTGCTAACAATATGATAAATGCTGAGGAGTGCCTTGGTTGGGACTGAAGTGAAATAAAATCTCTGTAGTAAGAAAATGCCTGCATTCAGATGAGCATAGATTAGAATGTTGACTTTGAATCTAACTGGTCAAGACTTTTCTTTGCAGCATCAAACATGATTGATGTACCAGAGAGGCCTCTACAACTGTGGGCCTCTGGTTTCCACTGCAGTAAGTATTTAAAGGAAATACAAGCCAGGCCCTAAGACATTTATTGTCTGATATAAAAATCACTGTCATATTATATTTAACTGAGAAAGATATGTTTGAAGTGCACTCTGAAAATGGCAAAACTTTTTAGGTAAATTAGTGGCATGACTCAATGCAAACTCATACTAAAATTAAATGTACTAATAGTTATACCAGAATTAGTTGTCTTTTTCCTGGTCAATTTTCTTTCCTTCCTCCCTTCTCCCTCCTTTTCTCTTTCTTTTCATTCTTTCCATCCTTACATTCTCTCCTTCTTCCTTTTTCATTCTTTTCCCCTTTCTTTATCATCTACAAGTCTATGTATATATACATGTATGTACATTTCTATCTATCATCTAATGTGTTCAGGTACATGTGTATATAAAAATTTGTTTTCTCTTTTATTTGGAAAGACCTTTTACAATTAACTATAAGCTCATGCATCTTTTTGAAAAGAAAGTGTTTATAAGTATTTTTATCTTTCAATAATATAATCCATATTTTAGTCAAATTTATAGATAAAAGACTTAAGGATTAAGATATTAATTTTCTTTTATACATTTATCCTATTAAATATATTTATCATATGTATAAATCTATTCAATGCCAATCAATTATATTATATGTACTAAACTACAAGTAGAGGTTTTCTACTAACATTGAAAATAATCTGTTTTACATCATTAAAACCTGTATTTATCTATCAAACTATCTTATTAAAAGTTACTGTATAATCAGCTGTATGCTCATTATGCAAATATTTGTTGGATTTTTATGGACTTTACTAGGTTGTAGAGTGAAAAAAATGAGTAATACACAGATATTTTCTGTAGTAAGCTTATTTATAGTCCAGTGGGCTTTTCAATAAAAGGTAGAGGTATTTCAGGAAAAAAAAGGTTTTATAAAAGTTAATTTTTTCATAGAATTTTATTCTTTAGGGAAGGATGAGCAAATCACTTTTTATATTAATTGATATTGCACAGAACAGATATTTGAATTGATAATGAAATTGAATTTGTAAGTGGCACAGGAGAGTTATCAAACTAGAAGTTAGAGGTACAAGTCAAAAATTATCTTTAGTTAAGTAGCATGGTTTTATCTATCTTCCTGTAGTGCAGCTTTGCAAACAATCCCATTGTTTGTTCCTGGAGAATGTTGTAGAAAATTCTCCCTTGTTCATAAACAGTCCATCAACTAAGTGCAAAATTAAAATAACCTATGTGGATTTTATTTATTCATACATATTTGTTGAGTGTATATTTTATGCAAAGCACTGTGTTAAGGTCCTTGGAAAGCACAGAGTGGAACAATGGAAATAAGAACTTAGTAGTAGGCAGTTTAGCTATTTCTAACTTCAAGGTTGAAGAAGAGAAATTGTCAGATTTCACTGCTTGAATGTGTATAGGAAAATGTTTTTCACTCAATAAAATTTATAGCAAATTCTTATTGAAAGTTTTAGAAAAAGGATGAAACCCATGAATATTATAAATTAACATATTAAAATAATTTTACTTCTTGTTCTGAATGAGTTGATATTTAAGCACTCATTGTTTTCCTTATTAAAAGCTTAATCAATCTGAACATTTATGGATAAATTCATATTGTAGAGCATCTGGTGATGAAATGTAAAAATAAAATCTTAATTACATTCCCCACTAGTTCTGCTGTGTTAATTCAAGACAACACACTCAAGTATTTAGACAGATGGCAGTGGTCGCCATATTATCCTCTGATTTCTCTACAGGGAAGGAAGAAAAAGCAGAGCTCTTAGGATATGTGCTTGTCTGCCTAGTTTCACACTTTGAAATCCTTGACAAATGCTGATTTATTCACAGCCAAGTGTTTTCCTATCTGATTAGGCAGTTTTCTACTTCAGTAAGCATGTAATATGGAGGTAGCTGAATTTCCACACTGAGGAGTGAAAAACAATATTTATAGTTTGGAAATAAAACAATCTGGAGGAATCAGGACTGTTGGGATCCTAAAGCGCTTCATAGGGAGTAAATTTCTGATGAATCTGTACCCCAGTGTTAGAGTTAAAAGTTTAAGGAAGAATGAGACTAGCCTATGTTTATACAACAAACAACAGCTTTAAAGGACTAAGTCTATGATAAATTAACTTGAAGGATAATTCTTGTCACTTATAATTGCATTATTCCTCAAATAAGAAGATAAGAGCTGGACAAGTTTGCATTTTATTTGAATTTGTCTCAGCTTACAAGTTCAATAACACCTTTAACGTTTCCTTGGAAAAATGAATCCAAGTAGCTATTGAATGTGTTCTTTTCAAGGGAGGTGGATTCCAAGTGATTTTTTTTTTTTAACATCAGTAAAATTGACAGAAGAAAAATGGGAAGCATTCATAAGCATAGCCATCAAAACTTCATTTTCATGTAACACCTCTTCATATTTATGAGTTTGGGCACTCACTGAGAAAAGGAGCTGCACTATTATTAGTAGTAGTGACATCTATTAAAAGAAGGAAACTGATAAATTGAGATACGAAGTCATTCTATTCAAAAATATAATTGAGGCAGTCTTGTAATGAATGTTGCAAAAATTCCACTCATTTTCTTTTTTTTCTTTTATATATATTTATTTTAATATTTATTATTTTTACATTTTTTAGACAATAATTACTTCCCCCAACCCCCTCAGATTGAGTCCCCATAGAATTTCTTTCCCCAAGGCACCCATGCACCATCACCACAGTCCCCTGTGCTCCTCCCTCCCTCCCTCTTACCCCTCTCCCTCCTCCTCCCCTGCAGTACATCTCTGGTTTATAATTGTCTGTCTTTGCTTTGTTGTGTTTTATACTGTTATTTTTTTTTACACTGATGTATTATTTGGTTCCCCTATATTCCAGTTATAAGTGAAACCATCCGATATTTTTCTTTTTCCTTCTGGCTTATTTCACTGAGCATACTTCCTTCTAGCTCCATCCACTTTGCTGCGAATGGCATGAGTTTACTTTATTTGATTGCTGAATAATATTCCATTGTGTATATATACCATATCTTCTTCATCCAGTCATCTATTTTTGGACATTTGGGTTGTTTCCAGGTTTTACCTATTGTAAATAGTGTTGCAATATACATAGGTATACAGGTGCTCTTCTGAATCACTGTTTTTGTGTCCTTTGGGTAGATCCCTAGCAGTGGAATTGCTGGATCATATGGTAGTTTCATTTTTAGTAGACTGAGGAAACTCCAGACAGCTTTCCACAGTGGTTGGACCAGTTTGCACTCCCACCAGCAATGTAGGAGAGTTCCTTTTTCACTGCTTCCTCACCAACATTTTTTGTTGCTTGTTTGTTTTTGATATGTGCCATTCTAACTGGTGTAAGGTGGGATCTCAGCGTGGTTTTGATTTGCATTTCCCTGATGATAAGGGATGTTGAACATTTTTTCAGAGGCTTGTTGGTCATTTGCATTTCTTCTTTGGAGAAATGTCTTTGGAGTTCTTCTGCCCATTTCTTGACTGGATTGTTTCTTTTGTTTTTGTTGAGCCATGTGAGTTCTTTGTATATCTTTGTGATCAGTCCCTTATCAGCTGAATGGAGTGCAAAGATTTTTTTCCCAATCAGTGGGGTGTCTTTCTGTTTTGGTTAACGTCTCTCCACTCATTTTAAAACTGAGTACTGTGATTGTCATTATGATCATATTCCCTATTTCAGGGATAGCTTGTAATCAGCAAGCTTGGTAACGGATTACCAAGCATATATGGAGCACTGTCTAAGCACTTCATACTTTCCAGAATAAAACAAAATATGCATTTCAAAAGTTCATTGTTTCAAATGTCAGATATTTTTATTATCACCCATTATAAATGGGTTTGTTCTACTAAAAATAATTTATAAATACTAATCTTTTAGAGTCAAATATTACAGAACAAAATCATAAATCTTATAAGTTTTCAAACAGATTAGAATCTACAAAGACTTGTTTGTCTTAGTATATGCCATTAGTATATATTTCTTGTAAGGAGAAGCTAAAGTGTATCCCTTCCTCATTTTTTTAAAATCAGTACATCCTGTCTTAGTTTGTTTGTGATGCTATAACTGAATGCAATAAACCAAATGGTTAAAACCACAAGCATTTATTTCTCACAGTTCTGGAGTCTAGGAAATGCAAGATCAAGGTGCCACCAGATTTGGTGTCTGTTGAGAATCACAGTCTTGCTGCAACTTCTTTCTCTCCCAACTGCCTTCTTTTAAGGACACTAATCCCATCATGAGGACTCTGCCCTCAGGATCTGATTACCTCCCAAAGGCATTCTTTCTGAATATTACTGTATTGGGGATAAGGGTTTTAACATACAAATTTTAGAGGAACACAATTCAGTCCAGTGTACATCCTCTCTGATCCAAGGCTTTGCTATGGGTACTTGTTTCTCTTTGTGTTCCTCTGCACACACATGTATTATAAAGGTTGTAGTTAATGCCATCAATTCATTAATTAATTAAAAATATATCTGCTGGGCCTCCCTGGTGGCAGAAAGGGTTAAGTCTCAGCACTATCAAGCTATTGCCAGCCACTGCAACATGAGTTCGATCCCTGGCTGGGAAGCTAACCAACAGGGCAGAGCAGACCACTCCTGTCTCATCCGCTGCTTCCCTCAGCACTGTATTTCAGTAGATCTGGCTGTTCTGCTCTCCACTCTGTCTCACCCCCCACACCCCCACAACTCTGGCCTACACCCCAGTCCTTGTATGCATAAATAAATAAAATAAATAAAAAATATACTTGCTGATTATCATCCACATTCAAGATAAAAGGAAAATAATGATGAACAAAAACCAGTCTTTGTCTTCCAGATGTTTATTGCCTGCATCTATATTCATGGTCATCAAAATTTACCATCTTGATGTTCAGTCTAATTTTTGGGGGATGCTAGTTCAAATTGCAGGATCCTATATCACTCATCATAAATTTATATTATGTATTTCTTAAAGAGGACCATCATTTTATATCTTGAGTAAGACCATAGATAATTTTGAAGTATGCAGAGACACACAACTGTAATAATTCCATCAATAATTGCTCTGAATTTACATACTAATTCCAACATGTAGTAATAGTCTTTTGACTTTTTCATAATAACTAGTATTTGCTGAAAACATATCATGCCCAGACTATGCACTTTACACATATTATTTCATTAATATCCATCACAATCTTACAGGGTGGATATGATTACCTTCACATAACAAGTTAGAAGGCAAAATCAGAGAGTTTAAAGAAGTTTATGAAATATTCACATACATTTCATAAACATTTCTTGAGCTCCAATTCTGTAGATATTTCTTAAGTTTCCAAGAACACACTGGTGAACATGATAGGCAAGCTGCCAATAAAGTATAAATTTCCCTTTGGTTGCAAAACCTATACTCATAATCACTATGTCTTACTACTCCCTTGGTCCTGAATGATCTCTCTAACTCAGGCAAATAGACTACTACGTTATTATTTGTGTCTGAGAATCTCAACTTCCAGTCCTTTTATAGAAGCCATTTTGTATGTAACCAGGCACAGCCAGGGTGGAATGATAATACACTAAAAGAGCCATTTTAAAATGGTGATCTTTTAATTTTTAAATAGTTTATTGATGAGTTTTGGCAAACTCAATAAAACTTAAAATTCTTTTTTATTTTCTTTCCTTTGAGAGTCATTAGAATCAAACAGATTTTCAAAGGATGCAATGACCGAGAAAAATGTTAGCAACAGAGCAGCTAATTCAAGTCAGACAACTGTAATGGCCTTTTGCCAAGTATACAGTAGGTGTTCATGAAGCATTTTTTTAAATATATAAATGCCAAAGAGATGTATATATTGAAAGCATTTGGGAAAATGCAAATTTATACATGAGTAAGTAGGGTGGGGTGAATTATCATAAAAGGTAACTAGATGAGAATGAAAAGTTATTGTTAGGGAGAACATGTATAGAAATTAAAGATAAAATATAGGAGAAATCAAGAAGTCGAAGTGATGCCAATATTTGATATTGATATTGTTTTTAAAGATGAACAGAAACAAAGAAGAACAGCAGTTTAAAGAGGGGAAGAGTTACCCTGAAACATGCTTGAGGTACGACACTGACTGAGGATGATGTCCAGTTTTTCCTATGACTATGTAAAAATGAGACACTGGAAATAATGACCTTAAATCCATAAACAACTTTGCATTAGAATTACAGACTAAAGAAATGATCACTTAGAGACAATATAAAAATGGTGAAGCAAACACTAATCTCAGAGGTCCACTGTAGTTCTAACTACAATAGTCAAGCCATTGAAACAACTTAATTGCACAATGACAGTTCACTACATTTAAAAGGTATTATATATACACACAATGGAATACTACTCAGCTGTAAAAAAAGAGGAAATCCTTGCCATTTGTGACAATGTGAAAAGAACTAGAGGAGATTTGCTAGACAGAGTAAGTCAGGAGAAAGGCAAGTACCAGATGATTTCACTCAAATGTAGAATACAGACACAGAAAACAAAGGAACAGATAATACCAAACCAAAACAAACTCCAGAAATCTGACTATAATATTAAGGACATCACCAGAAGGCAATGGTAGGAGAGTGCTCAATGGTCTATAGTATAGAACTATGGATGTTTTGGTGGTGGGCATGGTGTGGCAACATACATCTGAAAAGGTGTGAACCTATCTCTCTGTCTGAATCATATATAATATTATAAACCAAAGTCACCTCATTAAAAAAAATACAGAAAAAACTTAAAGGAAATTAGTCATAAGTGATACAATCACAGCAGAAGAATAAGAGCTATTTAAAAATAAAGAAGTAGCAATAACTGAAAAAAAATACAATATATGATGTAAGAAATCCACTTAAGGTGTTTGTAACAGCATATTGAAAACAACAAGTAAAGGAATAAGTGAAGACGAAAACAAATTAACAGAAATAATTCAATCAAAACAGCGACATTTAAAAAAAATTACAGAAGTTATTGATCTGTGACTCAATATCAATTAGTCTAAGAAACTTGGGCTTGGAGTTTCGAGAAAGGAGAGAGACAGAAAAATAATGTTTAAGGAGAATATGGTCAGGCTTTATTTCCCCCAATTTAATTTAACATGTTATATACATGAATGCTAGACAATAAGACAAGATGTAGTGATAAAAGATAGATAGGAAAGAAAGTTGTCTTCAAACTAATAAGATAGGAAAGAAAGCTGTCTTTAATAAAAGACCACAAAATAGTTCATAAGTCCTCGAGATTTTAAAATTAATTCTTATATAAATGGTACACATATTTCTTCCTGCAAAGCTAATCAATAAAATGAGGGATTTATATCATATATGACAAATAAAACAATGGAGAAGTTCAAAGTTAGAGTAAAAATAAAAGATCAATTTATTTTCAACATAGGCAGCAAAGTAATCCAAAGGCTAAGCGTAACTCTCCCCCCGCCCCCCCCCCACCCCAGTAAAAGCCCTAGCTGACTTCCCTTGTTCTAACTGAAACATTTAAGATGACATGTGGACAGTTACTCAATTATGCAGGGTCTGTCCTATGTATACAGGAGGTGCACATTTCACTATTAAACTTTTATATGGTATTGTCATTTATTAATGAATGATGGAATGAAAGTTTCACCATAAATGGTGTTGGAATGAAAAGATAAGTCCATGCACAGAAATAATAAATCATGATCCCTACCAACTACAAATATACAAAAGTTTATTCAAGTTTATATATCACAGAACTGAAGGCCAAAATTAAAACTCTACAGATTCCAAAAGAAATCCCAGGGTAATTGTAATAGACAATGATTCCTTAGCAAAAATACAAAACAAAATAGACCCAAAAATCCCACCAAATATCTATCAAAAAATAAAAAGTGATAAACTATTATATTTAGTATTTCTTTTTACCAAAAGTCACCAGGGAAAAAAGGAAAAAGGCACATGATCAACAGAATGTATAAAAATACATATAAATGTTATTTTATGGATGATATCAGAAGAAAAATTCTAGCAGGAAGGTAGAGAGTTCACTGGTCAACACTGTCATGTCTATGTCTCCATACTGTTTCTCTAAATGAGGACCCAAGAGTCTGAAATTGAGCAGTGCTTAAGTGGTCGAACAGGGCTTTGTTGTCATAAAAGGGGCTTTTTTCTAAATGGAAAGATATTGTTTTCATTTTTTTTAAATTTTTTAATCAAGTCTGTATTAACCAAAGCAGGGAAAGGAGGTGATAAACATTATTTTTTTTTAAATTTAAGTTTTGTCACCACTGCAGTTCTCTAACTTACATGCCTCTGTCTAGAGGCAAACACAGTTAAAAATCCCTTGGCTCTACATCTTGAATGGTTCCACTATTTGTAAACAAATGATAGCAGCTGTATAATAGTAATTAAATATAATTACAGAACTGTGGGAAATCTTAGAAATGTATTTATAGCTAGTAATCTAATTTAAAATTCCAAGTGCAAAAACTGAATTTCAGAAAGTGTCTTCTTACCTGCTCTTCAGGTCAACTGTTTTAACTATACTTGGTATAGTATTTTCAAAAGTATGAAGTGCAGTCCAGTGAGAGGTTCTAATGCATTGCGTTCGAGTTAGACATGAAACCATATAGAGTTTGGGAGTTTAAAAGGAATGTTCACTGCTGGCTTTCTTCAACTCTCCCTTTAATTCCAGCAGTGGAACTCAAGCCCTGACCCATGCATGGGCCTCTTGGAGGGACACAGGAAAGGGAGGAAGTTACTCCTGCCCCATTGTTCTGTATCCAGACTAATACCTGATTGAACATGTGGCATGACCTGTGGCAGAGCTACTATAAAAATGTAATTCTCCTTTAACCCCTCCCTGTAAATCATCAGAAAGCTTCCCTCCACTGATTTAAACAAATTTGGTCTTTGACCTCTAGAGTCAGAAATGGCCTCAACAACTCTTTCAGATGGTTGTAGTATTGTCTGTTTGATGTATGTCAGTTACCATAAAATGCAATACTATTTCTCGACAGATCTTCAAGTAATGCCACATATGTCCAAAGTCATGCTAACAGTCTCTTGAGTGTAAGTAAATCAGTAGCATGAAATATTGCAGATTAATGAAATAATGCGCTTTGTTATATCAAGATTTGGCATCTAATACAGCTGTGATTTGCAGTATTCTTCAGCCAGTTGCAACACCTGTCAACATGCTTCCTATTGAACTTCAAAAGACTTCCAATAAATACCAAATGCTTGAAGGGTTTCTCATGTGTAGAAGGAAGAATTTTTCTGGGTCTGTGAGTTTTGATATTTAACAATCAGATCAGCACAAGAGTTCATAAACCAATCAGTTGCTTAATGATCTATCTGTAAGTATTCAAGTCTGACAATTTGAGATACCACAGAAGAACCAAGCAGTTATATTTGTTCATTGTTCTGGGGGATGGGGAAAACTAAGAATATATTGAACACACTCTAAAGTAAACCTAAATTCTAAAATTAAAGCAAGAATTACAATAAAATATTTTGATAATTTCTTTATGCATTAATTTTTTTCATGGAGTTCCCACTTATTGATTATTTATCTATTTAACTATTTGTTATTATAGTAATAAGTTAAATTATAAATACTATAAATGTTTGTCATATATAGATTTATAAATACATAAAAATATATAAATTCATATTTCTAAATAGAAATAAATTTCAACATCTTTTGGAGTATAATGTTTAATAATCTGTAATACAGGAAGATGCTGAACTGAATATAATATTAAAATGTTTTGACACTTAATAGTTCAAAAATTGCTTTATTTAATTGAGACCAACTGGCCTCATTGCTTCTTATAAACTTTGCAATATATATTAAGTAAAAAGGAATAAAAATGAACAGATGTTTCTCCTTAAAGGAGGCAGACAAAGATTGTTCTTACACAATAAATCAGCTGCTAGTGAATTTCCAGCTTCAGGCTAACTTTTTAGGTATAAAACATAAAAAAAAAAAAATTACCTCTGTATGGATCCAAAATTGATAGAGGAGATTGAATTGAAGATGAACAGCATATACTGAAGGTGGTATGAAGAGGGCCAAGGGAGTGTAGAATATCTGAAAGATTAAAAGATTTTAAATACATACACATGATTTTGTAACATAACAAACCATTATGAATGGTTCAACATTCTGGGTATACTTTAGCAAAATTATCTTATTGTTTAGCAAATATACCTTATTCTGTAAACTTTATCACCATGTTTGACTTTACAACATTAATTTTCCACACAGTGGTAAAGTTGCAGACATATTGGAGCTAAGTCCACTGGACTTCTAGTTCACATTTAATATTGTCTAGTTAAAATATCATACGTGGTGTGTTATTTCCTTAATATTGAAAAGGCTGGATGTGTTTCCTGGAAGTAATGAGGTTTTTATATACACACAAATACTTTATTTAAGTAAAAGAAATGGAGGAGCTTGTGCCTTTATACCTTGACAGCTCCTAAACTCTGTACTACCTAGCATGCTTAGTAATAAAATAAAATTATAATAAAACAAATAAATTCATATAAGGAGGCGATAAAGATCATTTTTCCTTTTAAATTTACTTTTATGTGGTAGACTGAGAGCACAATATCTCCCAATTTTCTCAAAGTTAGTAAGGAAGGGGCTATGCCCTGGTGCCATAGTGGAAACAAATTTTAAAGCTCACTATTTCCTAACAGACGGAAATGCCTCTGCACTGGAAAAACAACTTACGCCTAAACCGCAGAACTGGTTAGAATCAACTAATAAGCACAATCTGCTGTGTTCTCCTAATGACTTTGATCCCCATGAGTGGTTTCATGTTGTAAGAAAATATTTTATTAAATGAAAAGCTAAACAACCAAACAAACAACAAGAATCTGCCTTCCACTTTATATTTTAGATTTTGTAGAGTTAAAATCCCCAAAGATTAGATATTTTGAAAAAATTTCTTCTGAATGTTACTATTTTATTTCTAAATTATTTTAAATGTTTTCTTCACAAGTAGACCAAATATCATCTCAATGATACTTTGTAATGATTATGCATTTGATATTGGACATTTATATATAAACTCTTCTAGTTTTTGTTTTAAACTTCAAGTCACAAAAAATCTCAACTGTCATCACAAGAAGGATCAGTTTCATTATGTATAAATATACCACTAAGCAATGGATTAATTAGTCATCAACAAAAGAGTACTGGGCTCTTACTCAAGACATCCACTTTGTAATGTTTGTTCTATAACAAGATTATCTCTCTGATGTTCACGAAGTTCTTAAACTTTTCTAAGCTTCACTTTCCCTATGAAAATAAATGGTGAAGGGGAAAACCAGCAATCTAGTCACGCTTCTGGTTCTGAAAGATCTGTGATAATATGATTTTTTTTTTGCAAGATATTATATAATTCTCTTATATGGGTTAATAAAAATATTTGAAACATATATGGTTTATGATTTAACTACTTTAAGCTAAGGGATATGTTGAAATCTTTGAGATTTGAGTAAAAATGTAAAACATCTTGGATTCTTAACAAGCACTATTTAGAGAGTGAGATTCTATGTCAGATGGATATTTATAGTTTATTATAATTAACCAAAGTGTGGAAGGCAAAATCCATTGAGAAAATAAGAGATTATGGAAAAAGGGATTCTAAGGTCAAAGAAATTGTGAAGTGTTGAGTTAAACAAGTGAAATTTCACTACTGCAGGACTTCTCAGAGCCTTCATCATGCTAATATGAATCACAAGCCTGTTAGCTTATAGAATACTTTCCTTCTTAAGGAAATTACCATAAAATTAAATTTCCTGAAAACACATTTTATGAAGTAGTATCTCAAATAATTTTTTAATCTTAAAAGCCAGCAAATATAATAATGAATGGACAATTAGAAAACATGGTCTTAGCAAGGACTAAAAAAAGTCACACTTCTAAAAGAAAGATATAAATCAGGGATTAAGTCACATGACTTATGAAAATTAATTTCTTGTAATTAACACACTACTATAAAAAGAATCTAATGATACAATCAAAGTCTTAATTTCTAAAATTGAAAGCTGCTTAGAAAAGGTCAACCAGATCCCCTTAAGTTCTCAATCATTATCCTCTCTATCTCCAATCTTTGCTATCCCAAACCCTCTATAGTTTTTAAAAACCTATTTAGGTTTCCTTCCATCATGAAGCTCCAAAAGGTACTAATTTGGCAGAAAATATTGCTCCTTCCTCACACTTTGATGCTCAGTAACTGGGTCAGGGGACATTATACTGACCACCAAATCCATCCATTTTTTGCCAGGTATTCAAATCCATATCATTCTGACGCCAAGAAACAATAGTTTTAAAAATACTGCTTATGCCGGCATTTTTATTACTCTTGATAGAAGTCATATATAACAGGGTCACAAAGGACTGAGACATAGCCCAGACTTACAAGTGTAAGCAGAGACTAAGGATAGGCCTATAGAAGACCTTAGGCTAACAGATGGAATATGAGTGGATTTTATTCTGCAAAACAAGTGAATAGGGCAGGCAGGGGTTGTCTAAGGTGGCAGCATGATGCAAGAAACTACATGGATTTAGGGAAAAATGTAAGCATTTTGCATGCTGAAAGCGTTAGAGAAGGCGACAAAAAATTGTTTTGGACCATGGGAGTTGTGAATATATCCAAGTACTCCGTGAAGCTCCTTAACATCATGACAACAAAATATGAGCTTCTGCACATATGGGAATGTGCAATTTTCTGAAGAAACAATCTATTGCTTTCATCAGGGAGTCTCCTGTGAGTCTGTAATTCACCAGAACAAATCAAGAACAAAAAGAAAAGATAATATAGACATTGGTCAACCCAGGAAGGGGGATTTTTTAATGCCACAGCAAGGAAATTAGTTTTAGCATAGGCCATGAGGAATCAGTTAATGTTTTCTTTTTTTTTTTTCAAACCTGTAAGAAATAGAAAAATAGATTTGGAATCTATTTTAATAGGCCAGTGAAAATAATGCATATTTAACCACAAGAGTAAGTGTGGGGATGGAGAAGCAGAATATATACAAGAGAGCTAAGAATTTGGTAACAAATAGGAAATAAGATCATCAGAGGAATATCATGAGATAGTCATGTCTCTGGATCGTGTTGTGGATGATGCTATTCACTAAGGCATTGAGAGGAAAAATAGGTTGTCAAGTTCAAATTTGGGAATGGTGTGTTGGAGGCCTTGAGTTAGATGCCAAGAATGTCATATAGTAAGCAGCTGCAAATACACATCTGCAATTAAGAAGCAGTGTGGCTTGATCTTACAGAGATGGAAGTGGTGCAAATGTTTACAATAGATGAATTAATGGATATGTCCAAAGTGGAAAGTTAATGACATATACCCCTATGGGGAGTCAGAAAAAAGAACTGTAGGAAAGTAGTTGAAACAATGACGGTGACAGAGTTGGGGAAGATCCCGTTTAGTGTCAGAGGAGACAAATGAGAGATTTTAAAGAAAAGGGAAAACATGATTCCCCATTTGTGGCCAGAATGCGAACTGAAAAATGACACTGTGTTTGCAGGTAAGGATCAGCAGAGCAGAAGGCCTGCAATCCAGGCCTCAGTAAATTTCAGAATCACTCAGAGCAGGTAATGAAATAGAAGTAAGGGATCATTTAGTTCTCTCTTTCCCTGAGAACAAAGGAAAAGAAAACCGGTAGTAGTCCTCAAATTGTACACATAAATTAGGAAAGAGGTATAATTTATTTATTTGCTTTACATGTGGGAGACATGAATATATTTATGATGTATTCACACAGAGCCAAGTAAGAGGAAGAGGAACAAATGCCAAGAGCGATTGATCAGACAAAGTACAAGAGAACTAAGATGGGAGCAATATGACCAATCTAAGGGTGTACTCTAAGCCAGTATCCAGTATGACTTGTGTTCTCATAAAAAGAAGAAATTTGGACACAGAGACCAACATACCCACAGGGAGAATAACATGTGAAGATGGAGGCAGAGAAAAAGATATATCATAGGCTACTCATCACATGTGCAGCTATCACAATCTGGTTCCATCTCTGTTTCCACAAAATCCTTGCATAGCCTTATTACTACAATAGAATATATATATATATATATATATATATATATATATATATTTGTGTGTGAGTGTGTGTGTATACGTGTGTATACATATAAATGGATGGGGAAGTATTTCCATTATGTGAATGTGTGTGTGTGTGTGTGTGTGTGTGTGTGTGTATAACAGTAGTATGGATAGTATGGGTGATAGATCTGTTACTCAGAGATCTCTAAAAATTGCCTGCAAACCACCAGGGACTAACACAGTCACAGAACTGATCATTCTTCAGTCCTCAGAAGGAACCATGCCTACTGACAGCTAAACCTCAGACTTCTAGCCTCCAGAACTCTGAGACAATTTCTGTTGTTCTAAGTCATCCTGTTTTTGATATCATGGCAACCCTCGGAAACTAAACTAAATACCTACCATATAATTTTATTGCCATTACTTACATTTATCTTATTTTTTTATTATTTTGTATTTACTCAGACATTGTCTTTTTACTCTTGGCTCCACTTACAATGTTAGATCAAAGGAAGCTTCTGGAAAAATTCTGCTCTTCTTATAGATTGGGCTTAAGCATCATTTTATCTGAGAAGCTTTCCTTGATCTTGATGGAGGACAATAATAGAAAAAAAAAACAAAACTGAAAAGGAGGTGTGCCACAAGACCAGAAACCTGGTTCACAAGGAGCTGGGGGTAGAAGAGATTAACATAGCCATTGACACAGCTGTGGAAACCAAGATCCTTAGGCACAGACCACACAGTTGAGGAAACTAGTATCCTTAGGTGCAGAGGACACAATTGCATATCCTTAGGCACAGACTAGTATACTCAGGGATGGACACCTAGAATACAAGGCATAACATTCAAGCAGGTATCCAAGGGCGCATCCAAAGGTAAAGATATGGAGATTGAGCCCATTGTAGAATCTCCAGTCCCTTTCAAATTCTGCATAGTTATCCAAAATTAGCAACCAACTGAGACTCACAAGGAGTGAGGCCCTCCCAAATAGAAGAAGACTATATCATTTCTGTCTCTGCACAGGCTCAGAGCACCAACCCCTCTAACCACCTGTAACTATGCAGGTGCTTCTTTTTACCAACTCATCTCTGCAGGGCAGCAGCTTCCCTGCCTGCCAGTAACCTGTACCATGCAGGGACTTCCCTTCATTGACCTCCCTTAGTGGAGGCAGCTCTCCTCAAGGCACCTGCCTGCAGCCATGCAGGCCTCTTAGCAGCTCTCCCTGCTTGCTTGTGTCTATGCAAGTGTACTTTACCTTTCTGTCCCTTTTCCTAATAAACCTGCCCTTTATGTGGTGATGGTGCACGGGTGCATTGGTGAAGTAACTCTATGGGGTCTACACCGGAGGGGGTGGGGGGAAGCAAATATTATTTAAAAATGAACAATGATGTAAGAAACAAAAAATTAATTTAAAAAAATTAAAAATAAATATAACTACTGTCTCTGTCTCGTGGAGAAACTCACCTGCGAAACTCACCACGTGCTGCTGAAACAGGACCTCTGGTGAAATCTTTCCCAGAGTGAAGCCAAGGACCCCACATTCCAAACTCACAGACTCCAAAAACGACAACAATCAGCATTGTTCTCAGTGCAGACACCTCTCTAAAACCTCAACAACTCTTATTACAATCACTGTTGTTATACTTGATTACCCTGCAAGGAAAGCTATCACCTTAAGAATAGAAACTCATGTCTTACTCATTGTTCTTTACACTCTCAACCTCTGCCATCAGGACTGATCTGCCAATCAAGAATATATCAGGAAAAAAAGGGCCTCCCCTGTTTGCGCAGTGGTTGAGCGCTAGGCAGGGAAGCTGCCCGCAGCCTCTGCAGCACCGGTTCCATCCCCCGCCACCAGCAAGGGTCCCACATGGCACGCAGACCTCTCCTGCTCGCTCGCTGCTCCCCTCAGCAGTGTATTTCATCAGTCTGCCTGTTCTGTTCCCCGCTCTGGCTCTAGTGAATTCTCTCACCCTCCCACGCTTCTGACTGTACCCAGTGCTTGTATAAATAAATAAATCTTTAAAAAAAAAAAGAATATATCAGGGGGAAAAAATGAGTGGGTGTACTTCTCAAAGAACAGTAACATGTACTGGTAGTTGAATTTTTAACTAGTTGTACATTTTTAAATGTCAATAAGATCATTCTGTTTTATGTAGAACTTTTCAATATAAATTCCCTATTTATCCTTCGTTATAAGGACTACAACTGATTAGAAGATTTTTGTAAAGAAAAATACCCAAAATGAGAGAGTAATTGTAGTTTTACCATATATAAAAAGAAGTTGGTATGTTGCAGAAAAATTCTACTTCTCTGACACATCCTAGATTCAAGGTTTTGAAACAGGTACATACACAAACCAGCAAAGGGCTTCATTTATTTGACGAGTATGTCTTATTAGGTGTCTTTGAGTGGTGTTTGAGATTGGTAAAGAGAGTCCTTTGAGCACTGAAACAAGGTCCTGAGAGAAGTTTTACATCTTCGCTTTCTAATGCGGAGGTGGGGGGGTGGGGGAGTGCCTCAAGGCATGATTTCCTCTTGTGACAAAAGTTATGGAATTTTACCCCAGGGGCATATGACTGCCCCATCAAAGTTGGGAGTTTTTCTTGTCTTTTTGTGTTCACATCCTCTTTATATAATTCCAGCTTCCTCATAATGAAAAATAGTATGCTTAGTTTGGCAAGGAGTGTGATGTAATAAAAAGATTTGAGATTTCACTAAAGGTTCCTCTAGTCTTTGCAAGACAAAACAGTTTTATACATGTGACCATACTTGATACTTTCAAAGATTTATTCATACTCATTATTTAAGATTATCTTAAAAATAACAAGGTAGAACACATATTATTTTCATAATTTCATGTACAGTATCAATGCAGTTCAAATGATTTCTTGGTTCCGAATGGGGAAGCTAGTTAATGGAAGCAAGGACTGGGATCCAGACCTTTTATATTTCATAGTCTCTGCTGATCTGTTACAGTTTCTCAGCTATTCCTTTTGTTTTAAGATCTTTTTATTTTCTAAGAGTACTGGTGAGTTATTTTGTAAATTGTCCCTCAATTTGAGTTTGACATATTTCTCATGTTTAGACTAGAGATACAGAGTTGGTGATGAAGATCACAGGGGAGTAGTGTCATTCTCATCACATCTTACCGAAGGGTTCGTTTATCAACAGAACATTCTTACCACATCTTATCAAATGGTACATGTTACCAACAAAAATCACTAACATGTTAACTGATCTGAGAATCATTGTGTTTACCAAGTTTTCCACTCTACAGTTGTCCTCGCTATCAAACCCATCGTTTGTACCTTTTCATTACTGTATTCTCTATAAAGCAGTTACTAAGTACAGTCCACACTCAACGTCTGGATGTAAAGGAAGCATTAAATTCAATTTCCACAGTGGTAGACAGTATTTGTGTATCTACTCTTTGAATTCCTTTGGAATTATTTAAGAGATTTTTTTTGTCCCATTTATTTGTCGTCAGATATTGATTTATTCAAGCATTTACATCAGTGTGGACAGATTTCAAAGATATTTATTTTATACTTGGGCCATAACTTCAAACTATGCTATATATTTTGTTGTTCAAGTTGTTCCAGATCTTGGTCTTTGGGGGCTCTTTCAGGTTGGCTCCTATGTCCTTTTGACATATCACATTCTTTATTTTACATGCACTTCTGTAGTTATGTTTTGAATATAAAACTGTAGCATTCAGGTATTTAAACCACAAAGTTGGAAGAAAATGAAATTTAATACTGACACTATTATACATTACATAATGTCCAAGAGTCTAGACACATTTTATTATTTGAAAAGTAAAGAGACTGTCATACTTAAGGCATTACAGGTTTCCTCCACTATCTGAAAACTTTCCTAATCCAAAACGGCGTAAAGCAAAGTAGCAAGTACGATTAATTTATATGAAAAATATTTTGAGCATTCCCAGACCCCCAAAAGTAACCTACCAAATCATTCCACAACACATAAAACCTAAAATTAAACTAACATATAATGAAAGCAGAACTGATAGGATACATACACAGCCTGTATAAAGTACTCTCTGACTGCTTGAGGTGCATTGCCTTTATAGCAGTTGCTACAAAACAAATGCTGAAGCTTTTTTCACTTTTTTTGCCTTTTTTCATAAAAGCAAAAATTCTTTTTGTACTTCACTTGGTTAGCAAAAAAAGTACTAATGTGGGTCTTTTATAAAAGCAAAATGGCATGATACTAACTTTCAAATAGTAGGGGGTATTTGCATGTTAATTAAGAAATGTAATGAAAGACTGAAGCAGCATGCAAATCATATACTGCACGGTACAGTAAATAAGACTCATTAAAAATGGCACTGTACCTATACAAATCTCTTTGAAGGAGTAATGTTAAATTTAAGTTTAAAACTGACTAAAAATGCAAAAAATATGGTAGAAATTCTTGAAAGCTGAATTTTTATGTTTATTTTAAATAGGAGATCTACCAACCCACTTTTCACATTACTATAAAAAAAAAGGCAATCAGAACTTAATTTTGCTTTTTATTTCACAAACCAATTTTCTTTTCAAAGACATGACCCATTTATATGTTCTAAAACATAATGTCACCTTGGTAACTATCAAAAGCATATATGCCTTACATATCACTGCTAACACAGATAATCTTACAAAAAGCTTTAGTTTTAATATCTGGAGAGAGACCTACACAGACCTTTAATCCAGCTATGCCATCTTATAACAAACCTATTGATTTATACTTCCTACATTTTCTTTACCAAACTCCAAGTCATCCCACTCCTCATCTCCTAAGAGTAGCAGCTTGTGATCCATTCCCTATTGCTATTTTCGTATTCAGCATATTTTCTGTGTCTTTGGCAAAATTATATGAGGTTGGAAAGGGAATTTATTCCTGTAATAAATAGGTTAAAATTCCGTATTTCAGTTAGATTTTCATTAACTTGTAACATTGGATACATTGACTTAATAAGAAGAAAGAAACAAGGAAAACAAAGATGAACATAAACTCAGAGTCAGATGTCTGGCAACCTGGCAATGTGCAATACTATATGACATTGGGAGTTCCACTGAGACTCATTGTGTAGCTTTAAGAATAATGATTTGAATATATTATCTCCAAGATCTCTTCTAGTTCTGAATCTTTGATTCTCTCATAATTATCTTCCTTTGATAATATGTCAGACAATTAATTTACTAACTATATTTATTTCTCTGGAGCAACTTTAAAAACAGCAGCATCCCTTCTTGGAGACTTTCTGCCCTGAGAGGCAACCACTGAGAGAGAAATGTGTAAGTTTGGTAAGAAAAAGAAACTCTGAAGCAATTATTTTAATCAGTTATATATATTCAGTCCACTTTGTACAGGATAATAAAAAGTTTGTATCAACACAGCTATTTTTCATTTTATTTTATTTTTTATCATTTTTTAAAATACAGCCATTTTTAAAAAAGGGAGGTTGTATAATAGCATTCACTTCCATCTGGGGTCTGTTCTTCCCTCCTGTTACTGGAACCCTAGATGATTCATAAGCCATGTGGCTGTAAAATAGGTCGCAGAGTATTCTCTTCCTCATTTACTCACCGAGAGTTATAGCACAAACTATAGCTTATCTATCCTTTCACTTATTGATCTTTGGTTTCCTAATAGCAGCAATATTTGATCTAGACTTATTTGTGAGATTCAATATAGAGCCAATGAGAGGATGTATTATAGAGATTAACAATGAGGATCCTGCAGCCAGCTTGAATGAGTTCGAGATCTACTCCTCCCTTTACTTATTTTGGAACTGAATTAAGCACTCGGTTCCATTATTTTGATTTGAGAATTATAATAGTTCCTGTGTTTTAAAATTGTTAGGAACAAATGAATTAATACGTAAAGAGGTCTCATAATATTGTTCTATACATAAAAAGTACTTAAAAAGTACTCAATAAATAAGAAGTACTTTGCAGACTGTAAAGCATCAAACACAAGTAGATTATAAAATCTATACTTAGTAACTAGCTTAGTGATGAATGAATTTACACATCAATAACTGACTTTCTAGATTACAGTTAAAATGCATTTTGGTTCTTGTATTTTGAAGAGTTAAGAAGACCAAAGGAGAGACAATCATAGATGAGGGAAGTTACCAGTGAATCAGGAAACCTTACAACTAGAGGCTATTTCTGATATTTTTCAGTCTTGTCATTTCCTTGTGTGAAATATTTTAGATGCTACTTTTTGTTGAGCATCATACTCACTGCTGTAATGTCTAAACAGAAAACAACAGATTTAAGTAGATTTTATGTGGGCACACAGAAATGAAAATTAATGCTTTTTAAAAAGCATTTTTAAATGTTTCTAAATAAATCGGTGTTTGCATATATTTTTTTTTTTTTTTTTTTTTTTTTTTTTTTTTTTTTTACATTTTTTTAAAAGATTGATTTATTTATGCATACAAGAACTGGGGTACAGGCCAGAGGTGTGGGGGGTGAGAAGATTCACCAGAGACAGAGTGGGAAGCATATATTTAAATTGAGATATACTGTCTATTCGCCACCCTCATCTCCCACTGGTAGTAAATAACCAGGTTAAAAAAATAATAATCAGTCCATTTTCTCACCTCACTGTGTACCTCAGAAGAGACTTTGGGTCTAATAAAAGACTACTATTGGAAAATGCCACTTGCTTCAAGAATGTCTGACTTTACAGAGTAGAAAGAAATATTTTACTGTGTACCCTTACAGAGCAGAAAGAAGTGCTTTAATAAAACATCTTCTATTAGCTTATTCAAAGGAAAAAGAAAGTTCAGACTTTTAAAAAATGAATTATACTATCACATTTTTAATTTTTTTTTTTTTACAACTTACCCAAGAAGTATATACTTGGAAGACAGATTGTCTAAGCGCTGTGGATAAGTTATAGTCTTCAGAACTGTGGTGTGTTTGGTGTCCAGCCCACATAATATTAACCTCTGCAAAACATACAATTTGAATTAGTTATGAGATTAACTTAGAAGTGAGAGGAAAGAGGGAGAGGTAAAAACAGGAGGGGAAAGAAAACATTGGACTATGACTAAGGCTACCAGAATGGGGATGTGGCAGGTTGGGAGAAAGGGGAGAGAGGGGATGTAATGGAGGATTATCGGGGCTTAGGTGGTAGGTGCTGTGAAAAAACATAAAATTGTAGAGGTGTAAACCTATAACCCCTAGCACAAATACTGTGATATAAATCAACATCACCTCAAAACATATATATAGCTAGGTAGCTCTATCTATTTACACACTCAAACATATTTCATATTTTTAAATGCCAGTTTTGTTTGTTTTTAAGGTGGGAGGGACTGTAAATCTAGTCTAAGATGTCCAGGAATGAACAATAAATATTTCTTAGAATAAAAATAAATCAGGCCTCCTAGTGGTGCAAGGGGTATATCAGCACTACAAAGCTATTGGCAGTCACTGCAGCAGTAGTTCAATCCCCAGCCAAGGAGCTAACCCACATGGGGCAGCAGACCTCTCCTGTCTTGTGCTGCTCCCCTCAGCAGTGTATTTCTGTAACTTTGCCTGTTCTACTCCTCATTCTGCCTCTGGTGATTCCTCTTACCTCTTCCCCCCGCGCCTCTGGCCTATACCCCATTTCTTGTATGCATAAATAAAATACATCTTTAAAAAGACAAATAAAAATAAATCAATAATTATGACAACAGCAAATGCCATTTTCAGCTATGCATGCTTCTCTGTTGAGTAAAGAAAAAACCTGGGACATGAACGGTGAAACTAAGAGAAATAGTGAGTTCTGGCCTTTTTCAGTTGCCATACTCTTATACTTAAAATACATGGCACATTGCAGAATAATTTGTTAAAGAATTTTATGAAAACCACATATTAAATCTGGGTAGACTTCATGGACATTTGTTTAGGAATGAAAGCTCTCCAGAAAAATCTGTGTAGGGAGTAAACAAATGACAGTAAACAAATGATAGTTCAGAGCTTTAAAAAATACTTAATTCTGTAAGATTGAAAAGAGTTCGGATAGGATTGAATCAACAGCCCAAAGAGAAGCTGTTTCCATTAAAGTCATATTTTCTTTTTTAAAAAAAGATTTATTTATTTATGCACACAAGAACTGGGGTACAGGCCAGAGGTGTTGGGGGTGAGAGGATTCACCAGAGACAGAATACACTGCTGAAGGAGAGCAGCGGGCAAGACAGGAGAGGTCTGCTGTACCATGTGGGTCACCTGGCCAGGGATGGAACTCAGGCTGCAGTGGCTGTGGACAACTTCAGAATGCTGCGTCCTACCCCCATCTGCCACCAGGGAGGCCCAAAAGTCATATTTTCAACTGGGGTTAATGTTTTCATAAATGTAAGCATGCAACTTCGAAAACGATTAGCTGACATTTTATTCATTTGTAATATTCACTCTATATTTCTTCCCAAGTGACTACAGAGATTGATAAAAATGAGAATTACTTCACTATGATGACTTCTAAAACTTTCCAGGCATTATCCTTGAAATAACTTAGAACTTGAAACTGCGGTTTATTGACTAGCCCATATACCTATAAGTAAGAGCTATATATAAAGAATCATGTGGTACTTTATATCTTCAAATCCTGTAAAAGTTTATTAATAGATGATACATTTGATGAATCTCCTAAGTCTTTAAAACTTCTTAGAGGCTGAGCCTTTGAAGAAATCTAAACCCATTTTCATTTTAGAACATACATATCATGGAACATTTCATAACCTATCTCTTACAAACTTCATTACAAATAAAATAATGGTCCATTTTGCTGAACCTTTTAGGATTTGTTTTAAAAATTAATTTTAATGTATCCACATTATGAATTCACAAGAGGATAAGCCAATGAGATGAGTTTTAAAAAGAAGATAATAATGTATATTGGGTCCACTTCCTGATAACCTCTACAGGAGCTAAATGGAACAAGGAATCCACAAAGGTGGAGGTTAAAGACCTGTCTCTTTAGTTGTTTTAAAAGCATTTACTTCCTATCACAAACTGTGTGTAACACAAACCTTCATTCAATGAAATACAGCTGTATAAACAGGGAGCAGTAACTGGATCCCACTGCCTTATACCTCTCACTTTTTAGAATTGGGGAAAACAAGAAGAAATACAGGATTTTTTTTTTCACAGTCTATATTCAGCTTACTTGAAATAAAATGAATGGTTACAAAACATATTTTGTGATTACAAAAGCACATTTTATGGAAAACTGTTCCAGTAGTTCTTTTATAAACTAAATGAGAAAAAGTTATATGATTTTCATACATAGGTTCATCTTCCCTAATACTTAAATTGATAAATTGTCAGTTCGAAGACAAAAACAAATATTTAGGAGGAAAAATGACATTATTCATAATAAACCTCATCCTATGAGTTAATATAATTACAAGTAGTAGTGAACACTAATTTTCATTTCTTATAAACAAAGTATTGATTATACAGAATATAATGTTATTATAGCTCTTCACTGTTATAATCAAAAACAATATGTGCCTTTTAGTGCCAAAATGCAGATTTGTTTAAATAGATTTTATTACAATACTGACCAATTATTATTTTTTAGCCAAAATATAATGTAATGGTCATGTATATTATATTTGTGACCTTGTCAATCTTTTGTATTTTTTAAAAAATAAGGGATGACTTACATAAAGTGAGATCCATCTTTTTAATATTCAATTCTATGCATTTTTACCAAACTAATACAATTATATAATCAACACTATAATCAAGATACAGAACCATTTTGATCATCACCTAAAAGTTTTCCCATTGTATTTTGTGGTAGCCAAAGATGGTTTCCTGATTTAGATTAGGAGATTCTGGATTTAAACTGATAATGGAATGAGATGAAATTCTTGGAATCTTGGGAGGGTGAGAGTGTTTTGAATGTGGAAGAAATATGAACTAGTGTGGTCCAGAGTACCATCTATAGGAGGCAGGCTCTAGGATGACCTGCAATGTTTCCTGCCTATCAGCTTTCATCCCCTTGTATAATCACTTCTCTTGAGTATGGGCTGGATTTAGTGGCTCCCTTCTAGTGAGCATACTTTTTAAAAAGATGATGGGATTATATTAGGTTATAAAAAGACAGTTGTTTTTTGGATGCTTTCTGATACCACTGCATGCTCTGTCTGAGCAAAGTAGGTTGCAATGTTGTGGCTGCCCCTTGAAGAAATACATATGGCAGGGAACTAGGCAAAATCTCAGTCTAGCAAGGAACCAAGCTCCTCAGCCCAATTTATGCAAGGAATTGAATCCTGCTAACAACCTTGGAAGTAGATCCTCCCCCAGTTGAGCCTTTAGATAACACCATAGCTTGCAGACAGCTTAACTACAATCTCATGGAAAATCTTGATCATTATGCATTCATCTAACATGTGCTTGGATTTCTGACCCAAAGAAGCTGTGAAAGTCAGAGTAGATAATTAATACATTAAACAAGTTGTCTGTTTAATTAATATATTAAACAAGTCCCTAGCACCCACTGATTTGATTTCTTCCCTATAATCTTTCCTTTTTTGACTGTCATAAAAATGAATGATACAGTGTTTATCCTTTGGAGTTTCCTTTCTTTCCCTTATATAATACATTACAAATCCCTCCATTTTCCTGTGCTTATTAGTAGTCTGCTCTTTTGTTTGCTGAGTAGTATTCCATTTATATGGATGTATCACAGCTACTTTGTTTTCATACATGAAGTAGCTGAAAAACACTCCAGCTGTTTCCATGTTTTGACAGTCACAAATAAAGCATCTATTACATTAGCATTATCATACAAGCTTTCTGTGAGTCTATGTTTTCATTCCTCTCGGGCAAATATCTAGAAGTTTTATAGATTACTAAACTGCATGAGATGTTTAAATTTAGCTTGTTGAGAAAACTGTCAAATAATTTTACAAAATGTCTTTGCCTTTTCTTACTGCCACAAGCAGTATAAGAGAGCTGAATTTATCCCATGTCTCTGACAAAACTTGACATTATGAGTTTTATTTTTATCTTTATTTCATATACCTTCTAATAGGTATAAAATGGTATTACACTGAAACTTTAATTTGCACTACCATAATGAGCGACAATTTTCTCTACATACCCTTATTTTCCACTTAAATATCTTCCTTGAACCATCTATTCAAAACAAAATCACTTTTTAATTGGGTTGCCTTCTTATTAATAAGTTTGGAAAGATCTTTATGTACTCTAACTATAGGTCCTTTATTAGTTATCTGATTTGCATATTTTCTCCTAAACATTGACTTTACTTTTCATTTTTTAAGTGTCTTATGAAGACCAAAAGTTTTAACTTTGATGAAATCTAATTTATACACTTAAGAGTTTAATAAAAAGATATTTTTGGTGTGTATAAAATTAAGAACAAAATTACATTTGGGAAGTTTTTCAAAAAGAGAAATTAGTAATTCTCTAGAATGTAACAGAGTCTATATGCACTGAAAATTTGAAATATATCTAAATAAGTCTCTTTTCTCATATTTTCTAACCTATGGTATGGAGAGAAATAACTGTAGGTTAATCTAAAACATAAGCACAGCTCTCTTAAAATTTTTCACAGCTATATGATATCTATTTATTCTTCAATATTGGGTAAGCCAGCAAGTCTTCTGGAATCCTTGGAGTAATAATATTGCCTTCACTAGTAATTTAGAAAATGCTTTAGTTATGAGAGAAGAAATGCTATTTGCCTAATGTTGTGATGCTTTGCACCAAGAAAGATATGTTAGTAACACTTTATGCAACTTTTAGCATATTTGTGGGGTGACTTTGGACCATAAATGCAAATAGTTACTAAGTTCAAATTTTTAACTTAAAATTAATAAAAGTAAAACTGAAAGGAAGAAGGGAAAAATTTCATTAAAGGGCAAAAAGGTTTTTTGCTCTCCCTGTAGTGACTTATTTGATACATTAACTTTTCTCTTAGATTTTTTATTGCTCAGAAATGGCAGTGATTGTGTCCAAGTATTTTGTGGGCCACATATGATACATATTTGGTAATTTCCAATTAGTGACGGACACTAGGAGGTCAACAGAAACTATTTTTTTTTTTTTTTAATAGAGGCATGCTTTATTTATTTATTTATTTATTTGTTTGTTTTGTTTATACATGCACTGGGTACAGTCAGAGGCACGGGAGGGTGAGAGAATTCACCAGAGCCAGAGCGGGGAGCAGAGCAGGCAGAAGGACCGAAGTACACTGCTGAGGGGAGCAGCGGGTGGCAGGAGAGGTCTGCGCGCCATGTGGGACCCTCCTCTGGTGGCTGGGGAGCAGCAGGGGATCGAACCGGCGCTGCAGAGGCTGCTGGCAGCTTCGCAACCCAGCGCTCAACCGCTGCGCCACCGGGGAGGCCCTCAACAGAAACTATTAAATGATGGTCATAAACCTTTGAAATTGAAACAACTGCCTAAAGCTTTTTAGAAGAAATCTAATGCTATAAAACAATGACCTTTTCAATTTTGGAATGAAAACAATGGTCATTTTGAATTTGAAGATACCAGATAAAAGTTAATCTTTTTAAAGTTTGTTCCATTTCTTGCTAACAGATAAACAAGACTTATAAATAATTCAAGACATTTACTGAGCTAAACAAACACAAAATCTTGAACAGATTCAAGCTATCAAACTGAAGTTTAAGTAGAAAGTGTAATTCTTGTTAAAGAACAATTAATATAGGGCCTCCCCAGTGGCGCAGCGGTTGAGCGCTGGGTTGCGAAGCTGCCCGCAGCCTCCGCGGCGCCGGTTCGATCCCCGGCTGCTCCCCGGCCACCGGAGGAGGGTCCCACATGGCGCGCAGACCTCTCCTGCCGCCCGCTGCTCCCCTCAGCAGTGTACTTCGGTCCTTCTGCCTGCTCTGCTCCCCGCTCTGGCTCTGGTGAATTCTCTCACCCTCCCGCGCTTCTGACTGTACCCAGTGCATGTATAAAAAAAAAAAAAAAAAAAAAAAAAAAAAAAAAAAAAAAAAAAAAAGCATGCCTCTTTAAAAAAAAAAAAAAAAAAAAAAAAAAAAAAAAGAACAATTAATATAATCTCACTCATATTCCTATTCTTTATTCATTTAATGAAATAGCAATGACATCAATTTTGTCACTACAGCTTCATTCACTTCCCACAACAGAAAGAAATTATCATGAAAAATTTGATGACATTGCTAATTCATGCAATGAGTAGAGACTGTTGTATTTTTTTTTCCTAATCTGCTCTTTGCCCAATAAATACCAAAATGCAAATTACTAAGTATATCTAGAAGTTAGAAAGCAGTGAAAATAAATGGTAAGTTGGCTGGGCATACATATTATTTTAAAAACATCTTGCATGTATCCAGATTTTCTGTAAGCATCACAAAAACTAGTCATCTGAAGGACTGATCAGATATTTCACTTTGTATCTGGATGTTTGCCAACATTAAAGCATCTCTCTAGGGCCTCCCCTGGTGGCGCAGGCTGTTGAGCACCACGCTGTGAAGCTGTCTGCAGCCTCTGCAGTGCCAGTTCGATGCTGGCTGGCCGGCGAGGGTCCCACATGGCGCAGCAGACCTCTCCTGTCTCGCCCACTGCTCCCATGAGCAGTGTATTTCGTCACTCTGCCTGTTCTGTCCCCTGCTCTCTCTCTGATGAATCCTCTCAACCTCCCGTGCATCTGGCCTATACCCCAGTTCTTGTATAAAATAAATAAATAAATCTTTAAAGCATCTCTCTAAATGAGGTAAGAAATGATGGCAAAGACTGTGACAAACACTAGTTAGTCACTGTACTATTTTTTGCAATCACATTAATGTATTTTACCTTCTTCTTGATGTTCAAATGGAAGTTTTTAGATTCTAGCAAGCAGAAGTTTAAAATGGAAGTTCTCTGTTATATGTTTATATTCTTTCAAATTTTAATCAAAACGACGTTTTAGTATAAAGCAGAAAAAAATCTTAAGGAATTTATACAATCCTCTCAATCAAAAAGTCTGCTTAAATGGAATGCAAAAGCGAGAAAAAATTAATGTATCTGAGCTATTTAAACAAATGATAAAGGAAATCATTTTGATAATTGTTATTACTCTGAAAGAGAAAGAGGAGTTGGGAAAGAAGGCTTGAAAGTAAAGATTTGAGAAGGCACATGGAGCAGAGAGACTTGTGAAGAAGAAGCCATGTTTTCTTCTCAGCCTTGGACTTGTACCAAGGACTTAGGGGACATGGAAGGGAACCAGTGAAAGAGATGTGGATGAATAACCTGTGGGGAGGCTGACAATGGCAGCCTTTACCTTGATTTACATTTTGATTTTGCTCCTTTCCTTCCAGAATTGCGTGGTCCTTTTGCCCCAGAAAGGGGCCTTAAACGTGTGGCAGGCTTTTGGGCTACTCCAGTTTGGCTGGACATTTACCCATGAGTGGACAGGTAACTTTGGGTGTTAATTAGAAAAAAATTATCGGTTTTCTATTGTACACTAATTCTATTAAAGTTCTTTTTGATTGAAGGTCTTTTTAAAAAAGAATGTTATAATGTACTATAATAACTACCACTTACATTAAATTCTTTTTTAAATGTGATTGTAAGATTTCACAGTTTTGACATGATTATACTTGCCAGTTATGATTTTTAAATCCATTTGGGAAACTTTAAGAATTATGACTTGGAAAGATTATATATATAACTTGCAGATTCTTAAAAATACTTAGTTTGCACTAGCTTGTTGGATAGCTACTATATGCAAATTTTTGTACATATTCTGATAAAGTATAAAGACAAACAAAAAGAATCCCTTTAAGAACCTACTAACAAACAAAAGAAGTTTATATATACATATATATATAAAATATATAAATATACATATGTATATATAAACACAGATACATAATGGACTACTGCTGGTAAGACCAAATAATCACATACATTTGTTTTTTATCAGTTCAACTTATACTTCTTTGGCCATAATCAACTGGGTCTTGTAATCTGCTCAAAGACCCAGATACTGATGATTCATGGAAAGAGTTCTCTTTCACTCACTAGGAAATTATGTTATTGAAACTGAAGTATTCTTAAGTGGTGTGAACACTGACATTTTCAAAAATTCAACAGACCAGTGAAGATAGAGAGTGAAGAGATATTTTTGGTTAAGGAGATCTCATACCCTTCCACTATGTAAAAAATTAATCTACTCTGCAGGACTAATTTATCTCTCTGCAAAAATTGACAGAATTAGATAAAAATATATGGAAATAAAAGTTATCACTATTATATTTTAAAATAATTATGAATTGAATTTGAAAATGTTTATTTCTCATGAAGATCATTATCCATTTACTAAGCAATCTGCACTTGGTTCTTGGTTGCTAGCAGTAACATTAATGCCATGACTTAAACGTTGGTGCAGTTAGTGATTTTGTCATAAGACACAATACATTTCTCAGGAACACATTCAAAGGAATTTGCATGCAGTCCATACACTAAAAGGAAGTAATCCCCTAGAGTATTTAATAACATATATTTGGCATCCATAATGACCTAACTAGCACAATCAGGGGGCAGAAATCACAGAACAACTGTCTTTATGTCAACAGAATTAGCTAGGATTGGCAAGCACTCCTACGACACTCCTGTGCCGTGTGCTCGCCTCTAGAGAGACACAATGAACTTCTGCTGTATTATGCTTGGAAAATGATTTATATAATTTGTCTTTACAAGTCACAGAATCCAAGAACAAATAACCTCCAAAGTTTGGAAAGAGAGCAACACAAGGAAGGGAAAGGAATAGCAAAACAACCAGAAATTGTCACGTTGTGGAGCCTGAACCAGGAATATGACCCCAGCCTTGAAAGCCACTGCTCCACATTCCTCAGAGCTATGATGACAGACTGCCTAATCCTTAAGAGATATTCCTATTCATTCTGAATGTGCTGGTAAAATCAGTGCCTGAGCTACTGTATTATCACTTTAATAGATAACACAAAAGAGAGCAACTACTATAGAAATATTACCATTAGCCTTAGTTTGGCTACCCCCAGGCTGTCTGGTGCCCACACCCCCCAGACTTGAGAATGAAGAACCCACTCCTGGATGTTCCCACATTCCTTCTTTCCTATAGAACCTTCCTTCTCTTGCCACTCAGGAGGCAGTGTCTTCTGAGTACTGACTGCTGTCCAGCCAGGGTGGCATTACTTTGCTAATAAAATGTTCACTTTGTGTAAATCACCTCGTGGTTCAGAGTTTGGTTTTTTGGAGCATGAGCCTGATGACTGGGTTTAGTGGGTAACAGGTAAAGACAGAAAAGCAGAGAGAAAATGGCACTCAATCCACTAGTTAGAAAGTTACTGGAATCTGTCCTCCTTTTGTGTTTCATGAGTCTCAGGATGCAGATTATACTTCCCAACAACAAAACCTTATCAGGACTTCTTTGCCAATAAGTAAGGGCTTCCCCTGGTCTTACCACTGTGTTTCTCTTGACCACTAGTTTGTGCTGCTTTATAGAAAATGAATATGATTTCACATAAGAAACTTTAACTATTACTAAATTTGCAAGGATTAAGACTGTGTCTAATATAGGTGCCAGGGTGAATCATAATTGAATGTCCCAGGTAGAACAGGTCGGTCTTTCCTTTGTGAATGGTGTCATGCTAACAGAGATTAGTGTTGCCACTGGCTTAAGGAAGCAATTTGCACCTCTGATAGATTTCCTTTTGTGCATTTGGGAACTGCTGTTCCTCACATTGTTATTACCACTTGGTGACATATTTTAGCACTAAATGTTATTTGTTACCTTGATGAATTACATTGCCTTTCCTCTGTTCCCTTCGAGGTACTCAAATCTGAGTCTATGTCTAGTTAAAAGGATATCCATGACTGCAAGGGCTCACTACCCTTGGAGGAAGAGAATATCATGTGATGGTCTTTGATATTTTGACAGTTGACATGGGGTAATATAGGACTGTCTCCCCATTATTCTAATAGTAGTAACCTCATATACGTCTCTGATTATCACCTGTGACCCCGGTGCTGTATAACTGTCCAAAGAAATGTTATTTATTATGTGAATTCAGTATTCTCTACTGATACTTTCTCTTTCTGATCTTGTAATGTGACTATTATACCTTTGACCATTCAAATTCCCTCCATCCAACCCCACCAAGATTCCATCAGCTGCTTCCTTAAATTCACTGAAGCAACAGCATCCTTCCTGTTCTATCCAATACCTGCTTTTCCTAGATTTCCATTATCTGCTTTTCTACCTCAATGCATAATTGGCAAATATCACTCACAATTTAGTGCAGGGGATGAATGAGCAAACTGCAACCATGGACCAAATCTAGCCACAACCTGCTGTGTACAGTTAGCAAAGAATAAAAGCTTATGTCATGGAATATTAATTTAGAATATTGCTCATCCTCATTCCCCTTCTCATAACGTTTCTCTTTCTCTGGGCTTCATGAATCCCCTCAACACTTTCATGGTCCCCCATCTTTGTGCAACCTGTCAAAATATGTTTACATGTTAAGGACTACAACATATGTCATTTCTTTTAGAAAACCAAATCAATTTCCTCCCACAATTATTGCACAATCTGTATTTGTCCTAAGTCTGTAACACCAGAAATACTCATCTATTTTGCATTCTTGGTGATTTTATAATCTTTTTAATGAGGAAGATTCATTTCATAGCAGTTACCATATATTTGCATAGTAGACACTAACATATTTTTGACTAAACCTATGCTTAATCAAATAAAATTGGTTTATTTGAACAATCAATAAGAAAATAAAAATATGTATTTGGAAAATTCATATACTGTCATTAGTAACATTTTCTTAAATTTCTTTTCCTTTACAAAAATTCCTGGGCCTCCCTGGTGGTGCAGGCGGTTGAGTGCCGCGCTGTGAAGCTGTCTGCAGCCTCTGCAGCACCAGTTCGATCACAGCTGGCTGGCGAGAATCTCACATGGTATGGTAGTCCTCTCCTCTCTCGCCTGCTGCTCCCCTCAGCAGTGTATTTCTGTCCTCTGCCTGTTCTGCTCCCCGCTCTGTCTCTGGTGAACCCTCTCACCCTCCCACACATCTGTCCTGTACCCCGGTTCTTGTATAAATAAAATCTTTTAAAAAATATTCCTTCCCTCTAATTTCAAATAGCCTATTATCCAAATATCCTATTATGTAAATGTGGCCACTTGACCCTTTTTGTTCTGAATATGTTTTTATCTCAAGCATCTTGAAGAAGCAGATTATTTTCTTCCTTATCAGCCATTAATTATTAATTTTATTGTTAATATCACTTAATTCTCTCCAAAATCATTTTAGTTTCTTTCTTGCCAAAACTAAAGACATCTTTTTAGGTCATGTTGCAACTTTCTGAAACACATGACTACTGAATCTGTCTTGAAAATATTTTCTTTTAGCTTTAGTAACACCCCTTCTCCTTAGTTCTTTTTCTCTATTTAGGCTAGGTGCATTTCCATGACTTCTTCCCATGCTCTTATGCATCTTAAGGGATGAACTCCTGTTTGTTTTTGCTCCTCACTTTGCTTCCTTTATTTGGCGTGCTATCACTAATAATGACTACAGTACCACTTATCCAAAAGTTGACAGTTCCCAAATACATATCGTCAATCCACAGGTCTTCGCTGACTTCTGGGCCCAAAGTTGTTGAGGAATTCTATACATATATAGAGTCAACATCATTGTCTTGCTTTCTGTGCTCTGCCGTCCTTTCTCGCTTAACGGTATCATCATTTTGACTACAAGGCATCAATCCTTTTATCTATTCTTCTGACTCCTCACTAGCTCTTTATGGAGTACTCAGAACAAAAACCAGTATTTCTGAATAAATGATTTTTATACTTAGCTTGTTATTTTTTTTAAAAATTGAAGTAACAATGTATTGTAACACATAAGTTTCAGTTGCACATCATTAATAATGTGTACACACAATGACATGTGAAGGCTAAAAGTCCAGTTTTAGCCTTCACCATACAATTGACCAATTCTAGCTGATTGACTCACTCCTCTTTCCCTTTTCCTTCTTATAACCACTATTTGCTCTTATAATCTACAAGCTTACTTTTGCTTTATTTCATTCGTTTTCTCTGTATACCACATATGAATGAAATCATATGGTGTTGTCTTCCTCCTTCGTATTTTTCTAAGCACGATACTCACTAGATCCATTTGCTACAAATGGTCAATGGCAGGCTTATATCTCTTTTTTTTAATAGATGAGTAGTATTTTATTTTTTGTATCTATAACATCTTCTTAATCCATTCATCTGTCTACGAACACTTAGGTTGTTTCCAGTTCTTGGTGACTGTAAATAATGCAGTGAAAAACATGGGGTATGTATGTACTTACATACATAGATATACACAAAAACACTATATATTAGTGCCTTTATATTTTTCAGATAAATATCTGAGATAACAGCACCATATGCAATTTTTAATTTTTTGTTTTTGAGGAATCTTCTTACTGCTTTCTACAATGGCTGCACAGTATTGTTTTCTAATATACTGCAGATCACAGGCCTGAAAATTAGATCTTACTGCTAACAGGAAGACTCATACATGTATAAATAATATGAAGAGAAATGTGGAATGAATGACAAAGGTATCATAAAAATCATTACACATGAAGATCACTAATAAAATTTGAAGATGTAAAATAATTCTTTTTTCAAAGATTTGACAATTTAGATGCATTCATAAGGAACAGTGTATGAGGAACTTCAAAACTACATTTGATATAAATTCTAAAACAATGAGACAGTTTTGAACTAAAAGAGATTTTCATTTAATTCCCACAAGTACACTAAGTATTATCACATGGTGTATTGTTGCCCGTCTGGTCCTGAAGTTAGAATATCAAACTTGGAGCCCATCAACCTGGATGCTGTTTTTAGATTTTTTAACCTTTTGCAGGATGTCATGATTAGATAAATTTTACTTGCTTATAATTGAGCTTGTCCCAAAATAATATTAATCTTTACTTGAAGATATTAAGATTGAAAAAGTTGAATTTGATACATCATTTTATTAAATTTTATTTTTAGAAGCCTCAAATGCTAAAAAATATGACTATAGAAAATACCTCAAAAAAATGTTTTAAAGATTTTTTTTTAAGAGGCATGTATTATTTATTTGTTTGTTTGTTTGTTTGTTTGTTTGTTTATACATGCACTGGGTACAGTCAGAAGCGCGGGAGGGTGAGAGAATTCACCAGAGCCAGAGCGGGGAGCAGAGCAGGCAGAAGGACTGAAGTACACTGCTGAGGAGAGCAGCGGGCGGCAGGAGAGGTCTGCGCACCATGCGGGACCCTCCTCCAGTGGCCGGGGAGCAGCCGGGGTTTGAACCGGCTCCGCAGAGGCCGCGGGCAGCTTCACAACCCAATGCTCAACCTCTGCGCCACCGGGGAGGCCCTACCTTAAAATTTTTTAAATCTCCAACTAGAAAACAAAGAAATGGTCAAAATACATCAGGCTACTTATCCAGGTGGTTCTATTATACTGTTACTACTAGCTCATAAAAAGCAAGGAAGTCAGTGCTCACTTAGGCAGCACATATACTAAAAAGCAAGGAAGTCAATCATGGCCTTCATTCATTTCCTCCCACCCTTCTGCCATTACAACTATGTGTAATTACCATGAACTCAATTAAATCCTAACCTGTCAAATATAAAGAACCATGTTTTCTATTAAAAACAAAAAATACTCTTCATTTGGAGAACCATTGTATTTAAATATGATTTCAAAATCAAGTTGTTACAAGTGGTTTTTAATGCCATTATTATCAGAATTTTTTTTATTTTTGATTAGTTTTATTGATTGACAATACTATCTAAATTTTGGGAGTGCAGCTTCACACACATCTATTTATGTATAAGCCTCATTGCAATCACGATCAAAGTTCTAATACCATTATTTTTAAAATTATAGTCTTTACAATGAAGATTAATTAAATGAGTTAAAGGTAAAAGGTTACAAAGCAAAATATTGTCAAAGTCTGGAGCTCACATTGAACATTTCTCAGCACAATCTAGCACTCATGAGTTTACAGTAACTTGCATTGATCTCTGATTTGTAGTGCAATGTAAATTTGAGCAACTCCAAATTTATTAATGTACCTGAATCTAATCCCCACAGCTTTTCAGTGTCACAAGCCAAGACAGCTTGTTGGTGCACCAGCCTCAACCCACTGCCTGTGTATGTGCCCCCTCTCCAGCCGCAGCAAGGCTGGCTCCAGCCATGGCTCCCTGGAGCCAACAAGCCCATGAACCTGACCTGACCTGAGTGCATGCCTGGTGAGGCTTTCTCCCTTTTTATATCTGGTTCCCAAATTCTAAAATAGATCAATTAGGCGCAAGCTACACAGCCCAATCAGGTTCAAGCTCACTTTACTAGTTAATTATTTGGATTAAAAACTGGAAAATGAGCTGATTGGTGCTATCAGGTCCAATTGGATGCTTAGGATTGTAAATGGTCCAATCGGTCTTGTAGGGTGGGTGACCCCAAAGGGGGCATAAGGCAGAGCAAGAGCCAGTTTGAGTTAGTGTGCAGCCAGTCTCTCAAAAAAGTAGCACTTCATTGGACCATTTCAAAGAAGTTAGCAGTAGGCCTTCATAGAGGAAGCATTCATTGCACCAACAATGAAGGATTCTGCTCCCAGCCTTTGAAGAGAGAAAAACACTGAGTAGTTGACTGCCATGGGATTCACCAGATCTTTGTAGCCCTTTGTAGACTTCCTAGACCTCTAGACTACCACACCTCCATAGCCCCTTACAGAGATCTGAACCTGCCTTGGGCCCTGCCTCTGACATTGCCAGCAAGGAGCACCATTGGGTTTGCCCCAGTAGCTCAAAGAACTGACCACAGCCTCTGGTTCTCCAGCACCACCTTTTGGTGCTATTGAGTCCATCACAGTCTGGTCCAGCATCTGACCTAGTGCTCAGACTGCTACTGTGGGCTGCTGCAGTGTCACTTCATCTTGCATGAATGGCCTTTGTTTGGGACATCTAGACACTGCAAACACTATCTGGGGTAAGACAGTTGGCCACGTCTGGCCTTAGAAATGTTTTCCATTTCCCCTATCTCATGTTTGTTAAATCCCGTTTTTGTTGGAACCTAATCTTGAATGATCTTGCAATGGTGTAACAGGTGAGAACTCACTGACGCTGACCTGTCCCTGCTTTGCTCACAGTCCCTTAGCACTGGTTAATGCTCATAGAACACCATTTGAATTCTGAGCACTCTCTTGAGTCTTTTGCACTATTTCATTAGGGGATAACAGGACAAATTAATAGAGGCCAAGACAATAATTTTAACAGATTTCTCCTAGCAAGTCCCTCTTTTCTTATAATCATATAGGCTGAAACCTTGTTAAATGACAAAAAAAAAAAAGTTCTGGTGTTGCAGGATTGCATAACATGATTTCCTATAATGATGTCACGTTTGATGTTGTAAACCATGTGAAACAGATTAGCTGTGACTAAATTAGCATTCTTCTGTAAGGCCAGCTGATATGCACATGTAAAACATGAAACACATACTTAAAGATGCAATGAAATGATTCCCAAACACTATGCTGTAAATAATTTAAACCTCATAAATATCTGTCTTATAAAATAAAGATTGCTTTTAGTTGCTTAAATAAACAACATGGCAACCTAAGCAATTTCAGAGCATTTTCATCCTTGAGAAACTTGCTAGGCAAATACTTTGGTGGCTTTGGGGAGAGGGGGTTGATAATGCTTCGTTTGTTCTTTTGAAAGAGTTCTTATGTTCATGTGCTCTCGACTGTCTTTAGGAAAGATTGATGTCTGGTGTCAATGCTAGGAAGTGCAAACTGTTCAGCCTCACTGCAATCTATGTTCTCATCCTCTTGCTCCACAGGATACCACATACTTTGGCAGCCAACATTTAAAAGGGAAGTGTTTTAATGTCAATAAAGTGATACCAATGAAACCTTTCCTACAAGGCTCAAACTCTTGGTGGTTGGAAGCCGAGGCATAAAATGGTAGAACGGAAGAACTACTTGACTATGATAGTTGAAAGGTACTATGCTGTTTATCTAACCCAAATGTTAAAAGAAATTCAAAATTTTGTCTATCATTAAACTTTTCACCAAACTATCATCCTCCCACTAGCCCGGGAGAATCTGGATCTGTTTACCTTGACCCTCTTTTTCCAGACATAAAGAGTTTAGTGATCAATTGTGTTAATAATAGCAATAGTCAGTATGTTTTTTAGAAGTAATTTCCACAGCATAACATGTTCCAGTAATATCTACACCCCTATGGAGAGTAGAGCTATAGGAGGGAACCCTTTGCAGTATAAGTAAAAATGAAAGGAATTTATATAAGATGACATGAAACAGGTGTTTACGCAGCACTGAACTTCATAATGGAAAAAGTGCTGTTGAGGGAGCAATACACTCAGAAGCTGTGTGATCATGCAAAACCATTTAAAAGCTATAATGTTCTCATCTCTATGCATAAAAATATTGCTTCTCATAAAGAACAATGGGGTTATATTTACATTATTGAGCAGGAAGATAATTGGGTTTGTCTTATAGATGAGTTAAATTCTGATTGATATAAACAAGATACTCATTTGATTACTCAGGTTATAAATGTAGCCAAAGTCATAAAATCTAGAGAAAACAACTAACCACATGGGCATTTGACCTATCACTTTTGTCTTATTATTCCGGTACTGGAATAATCATCTAATTCTTTGAACCATTCAATAAAATAGATATTCGAGAGTTTGGAAGAAAAATTATTGAACACTTAAATTAAAACTGATTCTAACAAACATGAATGAGTACTACAGTAAGTACAAATTATTATTATTTTAAATTCTGCTTAGGTCACTACCAATAAAATTGGTATTTGTCTAAGTAATTGGAAATTTGAATAAAGAAAAAAGAAAAGAAAGGAAGATGTGGGATCCCTGGCTCTCCTTGTTTTGGAGGCTATTGTCTCAGTGCCCAGAGTTGTTGCTGGTCAGCTAAATGTACAATCAGGCAGGAAGACTGTCACCAAGGACAAAAGTCCTGGTATGAGGAACATACTAGGAAACCAGTATCTGCTGAAAACAGCAGGCAGATGTTATGGCCAGATTAACGAGATCAGCTAAAATGCCTTCCTTATAAAGATGAACAGAAAGTTAGGTAAGACTAGAGATAATATCCTTTGACTAGTGAGAACAATGGAGCCCCCCATGATATAACCACTGGCCACGCCACCCTAGCTTGCACCAAACTATAATGCATCCCCAATAACACATCCCCACATACATGTGCATTCACTATGTGCTTGCCCACCTTCTTTGAGCTCGATTCTAAATAAATACGAGACTGCCTTTGGATTGGGGCTGTACCTCCTTGGCATAGTTCACATTACTCCAACCTATTCTGGACTTTGAATAATCTCTCATTCTGTATGGCTCCCAACACTGCTGCTCTCTGAGGAAGAAAAGAAGGAAGAATAGCAGGAGCAAAGGGAAGAGAGGAGAGAGAGACAGAGAGAGAGAGAGCAACAGAGAGAGAGAGAGAGAGGAAGACAGGGACAGAGAGACACAGCAAGAGAGAGAAAGACAGACAGGAGGAAAGGAAGGAGAGAGAAGGAGAGAAAGAAAAAATTTCAACCTGATAGTGACCAACTGTTAAATGTTATTCAGTTATTATACTATTATCTAAGAATTACTATTTTGATTTCTGATTTTTACTATTTTTTTAAAGATTTATTTATTTATTTATTTATTTATACAAGAACCAGGGTACAGGCCAGATGTGCAGGAGTGTGAGAAGATTCACCAGAGACAGAGCAGGGAACAGAACAGGCAGACTGATGAGAGACACTGCTGAGGGGAGCAGCGGGCAAACCAGGAAAAGTCTGCTGCACCATGTGGGACCCTCACCTGCCGGCCGGGATCGAACTGATTCTGCAGAGGCTGTAGACAGCTTCACAGTGTGGTGCTCATCTGCCTGCACCACCAGGGGAGGCCCTGATTTTTTTATTAGTTAAGAACAAATATTTTGTTTAATTTTGTACATGGGTCTCATAGTTAAGTTTGCTGTACCCAAAATGAAAATTACATTATGCCCATTTGCATTGCTTCATTTTATATAATTTACATAAAGATTGCTATTAATGTCATCTTCTTTTCTCCCAATTAATTAAAAATACTGGTCTTCAGCATTTTATCCCTCTCAATGAGAACTTAGGTTACTTTTAGATTTTGGTGTATCTTCTTATTTACTTTTCTTGACAGAGCTCCATTTTACCTAGGCTGGATAATTTTTTCTCACTGCAATATATACAATCCTGAGAGATTAACAAGTTTTCATATACAGAAGAAAATTGTGAGGCAAGAAAAGAAAAATATTTACCCAAGGGCAAAAACAATTTGCTTACAAAACTGGCCCAATACCACAAATAATCACCTCTAACACATGTGTAACAGTTTACAGTGAGCCACACTCTTTATCCTCATGTATGTATAACAATCAACCTCTCAACAAGTCAACTACAATTTTAATCTCTGGAAATTCAAACTGCATATTAGATGCAGTTTACATTTTTATATTTTTTTGCCTAGACATTCTAGCTCTATAACTAATAGAATAAAATTCTATTAGAAGACCATACTCTCACTTTACTCTCAACTAAATTTGATTCAATAGTTTCTGTGCCACCTCTATGTACAAAGGTTATAGAGTGCTTATCCTACACTCCAAAAGAAAAAAAAAAAAAACAAAAAACAACTCAAAATGGATCGAAGTCCTAAGTGCAAGATCTAAAACTATAAAACTCTTAGAAGAAAGTATACTTTGTTTACTTTGTGACCTTCTGGAGCAATGATATCTTAGATATGATACCAAAATCCAAGAATTAAATACAATTGAATTTCAATTGAATTTTAAATTAAAATTAAAAGCTATAGTACATGAAAGGACACATCAAGAAAGTAAAAGAAAATCCACAGAATGAAAGTATTTTCAAATCACATAACTAATAGAGTTTTAGAACCCAAAATATATAAAGAAATCTTACAATTCTACAATAAAAAGTTAAAGACTCTGATGAAAAAATGAGCTAAAGATTTGAAAAGTCGTATCTCAAAAGTAGACATACATAAGACCAATAAGAACATGGCAGGATGCTGGACCTCAATATACATTAGTGAACAGCAAATCAAAACCCAATACCACATTATATACACTAAGATGGCTATGACAACAACAACAACAAAAAAGTGGCAATAATAAACATTATGATGTGTAGAAATTAGAATACTCATTTATTACTGGTGGGAATGTAAAATGGTACAGCTATTTTGGAAAACAGTTTATAGCTTCCACAGAAAGTTAAACATAGTTGCATATAACCTACTTCTAGGAATATTCTTAGGAGAACTGAAAGTCTGTGATTATACAAAATTTTGTACACAGATGTTCTTAACATTATTATTTATAACAGACAAAAGATGAAAACAACCCAAATGTGCAGCTGCTAATCAATGGGTAAACAAAAGGTGGTATACCAGTTAATGAAATATGATTAAGCCATAAAAGGAATAAGGAACTGATACATACTGTGGATGAACCTAGGAGGCCAGGGACAAAAAGTCAGGTATAATTTACATGTAATGCCCAAATAGGCACAAACTCTATGGAGACAGAAAGTACATTAGTGAATGTTAGGGGCTGAAGGGAAGGGAAATGAGTAATCATTGCTAATACACAGGGTTTCTTTGGGGGTGCTGAAAATGTTCTGGAAGCAGTTAGTGATGATGACCACACAATCCTGAGAATATACCAAGCAACTGAATTACACATTTTAAAAGGATAAATTTTACTTAAGGGCATGTAAATTATAGTTCAATAAATTAAAACAAAAATTTCACTAAGTTGAGAAAGAGAAAAAACCTTTACAATTGGCCTGATTATGTACACTTTCACTTCAAATAAAATAAAACAAAACCAAGGATGTTAAGTAATGTGGACCAAAGGATGAATATCTCTTACTTTTGAAACAATCATACCACACTAGAGAAAGAAGACACTTAACAAAACAAAAAACAATAAAATCAGGCTATAAAAAGTACTTGTCTTTTTATAATATGTGCCATTCTCACTGGTGTAAGATGGTATCTCATGGTAGTTTTGATTTGCATTTCCCTGATTACAAGTGATGTTGAACATTTTTTCATATGTCTGTTGTTAAAAAAACTAGCAACAGCAAATGTTGGTGAGGTTGTGGAGAAAAAGGAACTCTTCTACACTGTTGGTGGGAGTGCAAACTGGTCCAACCATTATGGAGAGCTGTGTGGAGATTTTTGGACCTACTAAACATAGAACTTCCATATGATCCAGCAATTCCACTCCTAGGTATTTACCCAAAGGACACAGAAACATCCATTCCAAAGAACACCTGCACCCTTATGTTTATAGCAGCACTATTTACAATAGCTAAGCTTTGGAAACAGCCCAAATGCCCAAAAATAGATGACTGGATCAAGAAGATGTGGTACATATATACCATGGAATATTACTCAGCATTCAAAAAAGATAAACACATGCAATTTGCAGCAACATGGATGGCGCTGGAAGGGATCATGCTCAGCAAAATAAGCCAAAAAGAAAAAGAAAAATACCGGATGGTCTCACTCATAGCAGGAATCTAGAAAACTTAAATAAGGGACCAGGAAAATGAATAACTATAAGAAAGTGAAAATCAAAATCAACAAAAAACTATGAACCAGAGACACTTTGGGGGGTAGGTGGGCGGGAGGGGAGGGATTGGGGTCAGAATGGGAGGTTTGCAATTGTATGGGGGAATATAAAAATAAAATTTATTATTTAAAAAAAGTACTTGTCTTAACAAATGATTGAAATATGAAAAGAGAAGAAAAAACAATTTAATCTGTAATAAGAGATGGTATCATAAGGCAAGAAAAATGCAAGCCCAAAGTCTTTAAGAATTTCTGTATGTAAATTAAAAAAAAAAAAGACATTTTCAGGCAAAGGAAAATTAACAAGGGTAGAAAGACCTGAATGTGGATATAACATCTGGAGAACAAGTCCTCCCGCAGACCAGGGGCTCTGCTTGTGGAATAGATAGGTGTGAGCAGGTCAACCAGTGAAAGAAATTTGGGGTAAGAAGGTCAATTGATGAGTTAGCCAAAAGGGCTGGATCTTAGAAAGCTGACTTTTCATCTCAGTTGCACTGTTTAGGATGCTGCGAGACCTTCCACAAAATAGTTAGCTACTCTGAGTTGCAGAGATTATAATAAAAAACTGGTACGAATGAAGAATACTGAAAGGACTTAAATGAGACAACTCAAGTAGAATGTTAGTTTAGTACCCATCACATACTAGGTACACAGCAAATATTATTTTTCTCATTACAAAAGTGAATGTGTGGTTATTATAGTACATTGGAAAAATCAAAAAATAAATGCAAAAACATCAAATATTACTAACCTATACTCTCCACACAGAAATATTCATGTTAAAATCTTAGTGTAGAAACTTACAGTCTCCTTTCAGTGTGTGTGTGTGTGTGTGTGTGTGTGTAATTAGTTTAAGATTATGTGACACGTAATATGACAAACATTTCCTTCATCCTCAAATATTTTCAACAATCCCATAGTGTTCTTCCTTTATGGTGTATTTAATTATATAAATAATTACTATAATTTTGAAAGCTTTGATTCTTCTACTGCTATGGATATTAATGGCTTCCATGGTTTTAAATATTTACCAAAGTTATACATGTTATAGTTTTAAGAGGTATACATTCCATTATGCTTATAAAGAAAAGCAGCAACCCTCATCCTATCATTGCTCACTTATGATTCTTACTTCTCAGATGCAATCATTTTCAACTGCTTTGCTATTTTCTTTGGTATTTACCTCCCTATTTTTTTAAATATTTATTTATTTATTTATACAAGCACTGGGTACAGTCAGAAGTGCAGGAGGGTGAGAGAATTCACCAGAGCCAGAGCGGGGAACAGAACAGGCAGACTGACAAAGTACACTGCTGAGGGGAGCAGCCAGCGGGCGGCAGGAGAGGTCTGCGAGCCATGTGGGACCCTCACCCGGAGGCCGGAGATGGAACTGGCGCTGCAGAGGCTGCAGGCAGCTTCGCAGCCCAGTGCTCAACAGCTGCGCCACCGGGGAGGCCCTACCTCCCTATTTTTAAAAAATATTCTTATGCTGATTTTTTTTTTTATATTTTAGACATTAACTACTGACCAACTGCTGCTAAAATAATTTTAGATTTAGTTGACTAGCTGGCACTACACACAAAAAAAATGCAAACAAATGTCCCTCCCAGTAGTTATGTCATCATTATTTTGATGCATATACATTAATAGTATACATTTCTGTGATGAAAATATTATACACTGTTGTGATTAACAGTACATTTTCTTCTTCCATATTTTACCTACCTCGTTTTTTTTTTTTTTATTTCCTACATATCTATCATAAATGTATTGTCAAATTCCACTGCAAAAAGATTTTCTGTCAATATATTCAAGTGTATCAGACATTCTATGAAAACTATCTTTCTTTTTTTCTTTTTGGACATAGTTCATGTGGACTTTGGTTCATCAATCTAAACAGATAGTTCTCAGGTCAGTTTCACAGTTGGTGTCCAAGAAATGCCCTCAACCATCAATGGAAGATTTCCTTTAATCTCTCATTGGTTTCCCACTTCCTAATTGCCACTATTTCTTCTTCGTTGTTCTTTTATCTTGATAAATATCTCTTCTAGTGCAAGGAGGCATGGCTTCAAACCAGCCATGCCTGAATATATTTCTATTACACATACATTTAATTGATAATTTGGGCAGGGATATGATCAGAATGATTTTCCTCCCAAGATTTTGAATACATTGATATATTTTTCCCTAGCATAAAACTGCTGTTGGGAGATTTCATGATATTTTGCTTCCATTACTTTTGAATATCTGACCTGATTTTGCTCATCTTTATGGAAGTTGTTACATATATTTTTTTTGTCCCTAATATTCTGAAATTTCATGATGAACTGTTTAAGTATAGACATTATTTTCATTTACTTGGTTGGAATATGCTAACTTTTGAAACTGTCATCCCTTAGGTCTCAAATTTTTTCTTTATTATAAGTCATTTTCCTTTTTGCCTACCATTCACATGGGCAACCAAAACCACACAAAGACATCATAAGAAGAGGAAACTACAGACTATTATCCTTTGCAAACACAGATGCAAAATTCCACAAAATATTACCATATCAAAACAAAATGTATAAAATGAATTATACGCACAACCAAATGGGATTCATCTCAGGTATACAAAGCTGATTGAACAGTTGAAAATCAATTAATATAAGCCATTAATTACATCAACAGGGTAAAAGATAAAAATCATATGATCATATCAAAAATTTTAAAAATGCATTCAACAAAATTCACTACTCATCCACAATAAAAACTCTCAGTAAGCTAGAAATTGAGGGAAACACTTTCAACTTAATAAGAATATCTAAAAAAGCCCTGTAACATAGTACTTGATATTGAAAATTTTGAAACTTCCCCACTAAAGTAAAGAATAAGACAAGAATGTTCTCCTCTTGAAACTTCTTTGAACATTATGCAATTAGGTAAAATGCAAAGATACAATGCAATAAGATTTTAAAGAGGAAATAAAAGCTACAAAGATTAGGAATATATAAAAGTCTGTTCATTAATGAGGTATTCTGTGGCCTATTTTTCTACCTAAGGCCTCTGCACCTGTGTGCGCATGGCCTCTCTGGGCACCTATGTGCATGAAAGATTTGGATAAGGCACTCCCACATGACTGCCTTGAGACAATGGCCCACATCAGGAGGTTGGCCAGGACGCCTACGTAACCGTTGACTGATTGTGTGGTCAGGGTCCGAGATGGTCTGGGAGTAGCTCAGAAAGTATACCAAGCACCTGCACGGGAAGTTCTCCCTGTATACTGGGCCAACATGTCCCTTCCTGTTCCCCATAAAGTTGATTACCCTCTGTCTCCCCTGGACTTTCTCCCATAAAGATGAATATCCTTTGTTTCCCCTGGACGCTGCTTCTCCTATCATTGTCACATAATCAGTCATGCTTATTCACTATTACTAAATAAATAGCAAGAGTTCTGCTCACTCGGTAGCAGAGTCTTGCCTTGCAAACCTCCTCCACAACTGGTCTCTCAGGCGTGCCCGTGGGGATGGGTGGGTGTGTCCTTGACCACCATAAAATTCCTCTATGTGAAATAGCCAATATAAAGCTCTTGGAAATAATAAGAAATTATACCAAGGTTGGAGGATACAAGGTTAATACACAAAGTCACTTTCAGATATACTAACTTTTAGTCATTGGAATTTGAATTTAAAAACCCAATACAATTTACATGAACAACATAAATACAAAATACTTAGGAAAAAATCTCACAAAACATGTACAAGACCTATAAAAAGGAACACTTAAAAACCTCTAAATAAGTGGAGAGTTTGTTCATATTAATGGATAGGAAGAGTCAATTCTTTCAAATGTCTTAGAAAAAAACTATAAAGAACTAGCTTGTCATAAAAATATTACTTTAAATTTGATAACTAGGGCAAGAACAAGACTACAAATTTGTTCTTTAAAATGCAAATGTATTTTATATAAGACTGTCATAGTATCATTAATATTTGGATTTCAACTATCAAGTATGACAGTAATCTTTTATGGAGAAGATATAAGTATGAAGAATAACTTATACCTGTCATGTTATACATTAACCTGGTTCTATAGTTAATGCAGAAATCACACTCCTGTCTTATGTTACTCTTTAATATAGACACACATAGGTTGAAAATCTAACCCACTATAGATACTCATAATTGTTATTCCAATTATAGATTATATAATGACATTAAATGGGGCAAATTTATATAAAAACTATTCTGAACTAGGAAGGAAAAAAAGGAATGTTGATTATCCCACTGTGTAAGAAAGCATGATCTGAATTATCAAAGTACTTCTTTTTTCTGCTCTTAGTTCTTAACCAAATATTGGCACCTCAGAACACCGTCTCTCCTTCAGTGGATCAAGCCAAATACAACTGCAGCCCAAAAAAAGACATCCTGTCCCTCCTTCAACAGCCAGCAGTTGCTTCTCACAGTTCCAAAGAAAAACAAGAACAAATATTTGCAAAGATTGTTTTGCATTGTACCATAAATGGGTATTAATAAAATCATGCCATGAGTAAAACACTGAGAGAGTATATAAAAATGATATTGTAATCTCAAAAATGGGAAGTGTTAGTTCATAATATGTAGGAGTATTTTTAGAGGGTACTGACAGTTTGCATGAAGCTTGGGAGTGGTGTGACTTGCTTTCATAGGAAAGGAATGGCCTAGCCTGGGAATTTTATTGGCAGATATCATAGCTTAAAAATGCACATGGGATGTCTGTCTTATAAAGCAATAAGTATAATATTTTACATTTTTTTCATTTTATGATAGGAATCAGTTATTATACAAGAGAAAAGCTTTCTTGTTTTTCTCATTATTCATCTTACCTTTACTAGACAGTATTACACAGAAGTCTGCATATTATCTTGGATTTTATGGCTCTCTATGGTTTGCAAAGTAGTTTCACATACATCACCTCCTTTAATCCCTGCAACAACTGTTGGGGGTGTTATTAATACCTTTGCTTTATCTAAGAGAAAACTAGAGATCAAAAGGGACTGGTGAATTATCTTACACAACACAAACATTAAATGATAGAGCCAAGTTTGCAACACTGAACTTCTATTTCCAAATTCAAAGAAGACACACCTCTACCACCCTGTGAAGTTTCTTTCTTCTTTCAATCAGTTTAACATAACACTGATCTCTGCAAAACATCAGTTTATGTTAGAGAATTATTTTTCATCGTATGTCAGATTAAACACAAGATCACCTCTTTTTTAGGTCAGAGGTAAGTGACTGTCAATAGCTTCACATAGTTCAGTCTAACACAACCAGAAGCCCTGAAAGATTGTTGATAACTTGTAATACACTCATACATAAAGTTGATCATTTGTAATATGCTCACATATATGCTCACTTGACCATACAAATGTAGTGCTTTTTTTTTTAAAAAAAAGTCAGTTCTAGCACTTTAAGCTGTTTCTATACAGACACCAGTTTCATCAGTATGATTGACTTAGTTAAAGCCAATGCAAATAAAATGATCCAATGGGTTGTTTTGATTAAAAACATTTTTGTTTTTTAACAAATAAATCAAAATTAATTTCAAAGAGTTCATTTGTGCAGAAACAGTGTAAATAATGCAGTGAGAGAAGGGGCTCACAGACAGGGGTTCCAGGGAGTTCTCAGATGACAGAGGCCCTTTTGCAAGGCCTCAGGATGCTGAGAGGGAGGGAAGGGTAGTCATGTTCAGAATGCTCTCATTTCCTGCCTTCTCCCCAAGGAAGCATAGATATCATAAAAGGTCCTGAAATGAACTTTTCTGAATCTTAAAATAATTCTTTTCCAAATTTTTAGGGATGGGTAAAATTTAGGTTTGATTTTTCTTAAAAAACATGAATATCCTATGACTCTGAATCACATACAATGTTGTAAACCAATGTTACTGCTGCAAAAAAGAAAAAAAAAGGACATTCCAAAAGGAACTTTTATAGGAATTCTATTAAACACTACAAAATTTTTAAATATTAACATTTCTATTTTTGAAAAAAAAATTATGGCAGTCATAAATTTTAAGAAGTTATAAAGCCTAGCACTTAATAATTTAAATTTTATAATGGTTCTTTATAATATGTTTTAAAAACACACAAATTTTACTCATTTGAAACAGAGGAAAAAATAACACTAAGAAGAGCTATATGTATATTCAACAGTGCAAACTAACAATTATTGTTTAGGAGAGCCTCTTTAATTACACTAAATTCTTTCAAATGCATAACTTACTTTATAGGGCATGATTAATATTGAATTTTAAGTGATTAATAATTATTATAATAATTTATTTGTCATTTCATTTATTAACCAATTTTTACTTGCTTATAAGATAATACATACTGAGTGCTTACTATGGGTGCAACAATTTTACTGAAGTACTTTGTAGCCCTGGGACACATACACACAAGTTTTCAAAGCAGCTATCTAACCAATTTCACACATTTTTGAATTTTAATGAAACTTACTTATAAAACTTCAGATATAAGCTCCCACTTTTTCAATTTTTTACAAATATGATATCTGTGACTATACATTTTCCAGAATGTTTCCATTATGAAGTATCTCAGGAAAAGAGCAAAATACATTCATCATGAATATAGAAAATGTTTTTTTAATTAGATTGTGTTCACTTATCTGTATGTATTAAAAAATAAATATGACAAATAACAGCTTAAAAGATTTTTATTTTCATAAACTATTTAATGAGGTCAGAGAAATGAAATATTGATATAGCTTTATGTTAATTTAAAAATAAGACTTAACACATTGATATGATTAAAAAAAGGTATTGTTAAAAATGTAACACACACAATTAAGGACTTTTATAATGAGCTTATAGGAAAATTGTGAAAAAACCAAATTCCACAAAGAAATATTTTAGGTAAAAATTGAAGTAAAAAGAAATAATTGGTAACTTCCGAGTTGGAGGTTAAACTGTTTTTAAAGCAATTTACATCATTATTAACAAAATAAGGAGAGATTATAATATATTAGAGTGATTCTTTCCTGCATTAAAATCAAGAAAGCACTAGTGAACAAGTGGGACTAATAGCAGACCAGAAAGCTGTTGCACAACAAAAGAAACCATCAGCAAAGAAAAAAGACAACCTACAGAATAGGAAAAAAATATTTGCAAAGCATGTTCTTTTGCCACTCATTAATATTCAAAATATATAAGAAACTCATATAATTCAACAGCAAAATAACCCCAAATAACACAATTAAAAATGGGTAAAAGACCTGATAGACATTTTTCCAAAAAAGATTGATGAAGGGCCAACAAGACGTTCGTCGCTGGTCATTAGGAAGATGCAAGCTAACACTCAAGGAGATACCACCTCATGCCTTTAGAATGACCATCATCAAAAGACTAGAGAGCATGGATGCTGGTGTGGATGTAGAAAGGGAATCTTTGTGCACTATTGGCGGGGTTGTAAAATGGTACCTCCACTGTGAAAAAAAGTATACGGAGAATCTTCAAAAAATGTAAATAAAACTATCATATGATCCCCAAATTTCACTTGTTGGAATATATTCAAAGAAAAATAAAAAGACTATGTCAAAAAATATCTGCAGCCAGTGTTCACAGCAGCATTAATGATATCCATGTCATGGAAACTACCTAAGTGTTTACTGCTGGATAAAATGATGGAATCATTATCTATCTATCTATCTATCTATCTATCTATCTATCTATCTATCTATCTATCTATCCAGCCAGCCAGCCAGCCATCCAGCCAGCCATCCATCCATCTATCTGGTGGTAGCAATCTTCCAGACTCCAAATTATACAACAAAGCTATACCAATCAAAACCAGTATAATACTAGAACAAATACAGACACACAGCTCAATGAAACAGAATTGCGAGCCCAGCAATAAACTCACACCTTAATAGTTAATCTATGGTAAAGCAACAAAGAACATACGCTGAAATAAAGAAAGCCTCTTAATATACCACCTCACACTTGTGGGAATAGCCCACACACAAAAAAGACCAAAAACACAAATGCTGTGAAGATGCAGAGAAGAAAGAACCCTTTTACACTTTTGGTGGGAATGTAGATTGGTGTAGCTCCTATGGAAAATAGTACGGAGGTTTCTTAAAATATTAAAAATTGATGTAATATGATTCAGCAATTCCACTCCTGAGTATCTATACAAAGGTTACAAAAACACTAATTCAATGGGAAACATGCATTCCCATGTTCACTGCAGCACTTTTCACAATAACCAACTATGGAAACAAGTGAACTGTCCAAATAGAGTGGATGGGGAAGATATGGTATACATACACAATGGAATACTACTCAGCTATGATTCAAAGATGAACTCTTGCCATTTGTGGGAACACAGATGAAGCCGGAGGGGGTTATGCTAAGCAAAATAAGTTAGGAGGAGAAAGGCAAATACCAGGTGGTGTCACTTATATGTAGAATATAGTGAAACCCAGAAAGGGTCAGATAAAATCAAACTAAGAACTAACCCTAGAAAGTTGACTACAGAATTGTGGCTAACTGAGGAGCAGGAAGGAAAAGGCAACAGTATGGTGGGGGAGGGAGAACAATGGATAGACTATGAGTGATAGACTATGGGTTTCTTGCTGGTGGGTGCTATGAGGTAACACTTGAAGGGGGAGATCCTATACTTCTAATACACAAACAATGACGTAAACCGGTGTTACCTCAAATTAAAAAGAAATTGTAAACAGGTATGTCATACCAATATTAGTGAATTACTTAATCTCACTGGTCATTTCTCTTTAATTAGACCTCCTCTGCAACCCATAAAAGACATTGGCCAAGTTAATATTTCTTTTTTGGCTAATCAGATCCAATTTCTAACTGGAGGAGAGGAAGGGTGGTCCCACACTGACAAGCAATGTTCCAGACATCTGCTGTGCTGTGTGTTTCATAAATCAAATCAACTCAGATACCATCTACTGGACGTAGCATCAGGTTCTACAGCCTAAGGGTTCTGTCCTACAAAAATGGCCTCCACCCGCTCATTGTACCAGTTGTAAGCTCAGGTTGTCACCTTTACTTCTGACCCACAGGCTACAGATTGAAGACTACCAAATAAATATTTTACTTACTAGATCACCTGTTAATTATGAAATGCTATATATTAGGAGTAGCCACAGGGAAGAGATGCACAGAGCAAGATAGTGTGAACAGGCATAAAACTTCTATGTCCTTTCTAGGTTTGCAACCCTCCCAACACTTTCAAGTGTTCACCAAATCAGAAATTTTCCCCATCCTATCCTTTTGGGTATTTACAGAAGTTTCAATTTATAGGTATTATTGACTAACACACTGGCCATGGAAAATTGGTTCAATCTCCAGCTCCTTTCCCCTTGCCAGAGTTAGCGGAATGGGACTGAAAGTTTCAAACATCTAATGACATGGCTCTACTGGTAACCAACCTCTACTGGTAACTAACCTCTATTGGTAACTAACCTCTAACCTTTGGTGATTTCCAAAGGCATTTCAGTAACATGACAAAATATACTTTAATTACTCTCATCATTTAGGAAACTCGAAGGGCTTTAGGGAGCTCTGTAGCAGAAACAGAAACATACACAAATACGTATTTCTCATTTTAAATCACAGTATCACAAAACAATTTAATTGATTAATCTAACAGGAATTTCTTATAATATGAAAACATTCAATGAAAGTGACCAAGAAAATTCTAGTGAGTTTAGTGTTTGCTTTATGAGAATAGTTAGAAGTATCACCCACTGTGTTCTAATATTAAATACAGGTTTGTTTGTTTTTTTTTCTAAAAAATAGTCACTAAGTATGAACAGAAAAGAACAACTAATAAAGGCAAGGCCAAAAAGAAAATTATAGGACTGATTGATGCCTAGGATAACTCTTGAGTATAAAATAATATTAATATAATTAATAATATAAAATGAGGCAACTTTGGCAAGAAGCAGTGCATTATGTTCATTGCATTTTTCAAGCACAGACCAGAAGTCAACCACTACTTAACACCACTGAGCTGACACTGTCATATGGATTTATATCTTCTTTTTTTTTAAAGATTTATCTATTTATGCATACAAGAGCTGGGGTATAGGCCAGAGGGGGGGGGGGAGAGGATTCACCAGAGACAGAGCAGGGAACAGAACAGGCAGATTGATGGAAGTACACTGCTGAGGGGAGCAGCAGATGAGTCAGAAGAGGTCTGCTGCACCATGTGGGTAGCTCCCTGGCTGGCTGGGGGATTGAACTCGTGCTGCAGTGGCTGCAAACAGCTTCATAGGCTGTGTCTTAACCCCTTGCACCACCAGGGAGGCCCTATGTCATAATTTTATCTACAGTTAAAGTAGCTCAGGAAACATTGCCTTTTGTTGGAGAAATTTATTTTGTACTAAAAAATATGACCCTAGGAAAACTTGTTTTTTTGTGTTTTTTTAAGCAGCCTTTTTATGTCATTGTGAGCCAACCCTACCAGACTGGTCTCTGGGCATTGGGACTAAACAATGCTGCTCTCTTTTCCTGAAATGTCCTTTCCTTCTCTTTTCACCACTGATTTAACAAACAAACAAAAAAATTTTTTGAACCTCAAATCAGAAAGTATACAAGTATCCCATGTTGGTTAGAAGTTGGTATAATGGTCCTGATATCACATAGATCATATATTTAAGCTTTTAATAGTCAAAATATCACCATAAGGATAGTATCGATGCTCTTATTTTACAGATGAGTAACTGTATTTCAGAGACTAAAATGAACCTGCCAAAATATTACCATAATGATAGTATCGATGGTCCCATTTTACAGATGAGTAATTGTATTTCAAAGACTAAAATGAACCTGCCACAAGTCCCCAGCTAATAAAAGGCTCTGCCAAAATCTATTTCTGTAGAAGGTAGTTTTTCTATGTATTTGGTTTCAGTCACTTTGCTAGGTTCTTTGTAAAATTCAGTTAGATTCAATCAGGTTTTCTTATGAGTCCCCATTATTCAGTGGTGCAGTACTGCACAGAATGACAATAAAATGGAATCTGCTGGTGAAATGAAAACCTCTGATCATGATTAAAATTTTTGTGGAAAAGTCATAATCAAAGAAGGGCATGATGGTTAATCTCAACTTACTCCAAGGTTTAGCGTTAAATGAAAAGCAGTAACTTGACATTAAGACAATATTAATTTGGAAATACCACATTTCAATTTGCATCAGTTTCTATTCAAGACAGAACCAGCTTTTCACCTCATTAGCCAAAGAAACAGACTTACTAGCACCAAATTTTTAAATCTGCCCCAAAGCATCTGTTTTCAGCATAGGCCATTCTCAGGCTCATATATTTAGGAGTCAATCTATGTTAAAATATAATTTGTTTCTTAATTGAAGATATGTCCTACAAACAAAGCAAACCAAGCAAAATAAAAATTATTGTAACAACCACTCTCGTTTAATCATATTGAACATTTTAGTTAAAACAACTAATAACCTTATAAATTGGAGACACAGGAATAAATGAAGAAAACCAAAATTTCAATTACCACAGATCTCATGCTGTTATTCCAGAGTGTAATCTGCCTCCACTATGTTAACCACTGCAGGTTCGAAGAAAACCACTTCCACTGATGACAGTGACAGTGACAATAGCTAATATTTACTGAATGCATCTGCTTTAATATTCACAGCAATTCTCTTTATCCTGAAGTACAAGGGCACATAGGGGGCAGAGAGAAGTGAGGTAACTTTCCCAATGACACAAAGTCAGTAAACAGGATCAGGATTTAAGCCCAGGTCAGCTGAACCTTGTGAACAGGTATTACACACACGGCAGCTTTCATTCTAGTGAATGAGAAAAGGATTAACATAAACAATCTCACAAATAAGTATTTAATTTTAAACTCATGAAAAGTGCTATAATGGAAAGGAAACCTGGAATTAAGAGATGTGCCCCGCAGGACATGCTGACCTGTATTTTGTACCTCCCTTGCCCAATTTGTGCATTTGACTTGCTTTTGAACCTGAGATATCTTGTCTTGTGCTCTCCTGCTGCTACTGCAGTCACCTCCAGTCCCTGCAGTGGTGACTGCTATAGGCCTCATGGGACTCACAGGCACACGCAGTCCATGTCTTACTTGTAGGCTTTGTAAAAATACCTTTAATTTTCACTTTGTGGATTGGATGTTGTCTTTAAAGCAAGAGTCAAAGTGGATATGCTTGGCACCCACGCACACACTTAAGTGTGAACTTAGAAATGCATGGAATACCTTTGATTAGTGGAAAATAGGAATCAGCAGAAAAAATTACGTCTCCTTTATAATACTGATGTAATCCTCAGGAAGCATATCAGGATTTTTGGAGGATGTGCTAGGAAACTGAGCAATCAGTTTTCAGCTTTCCAAAAGCTGGAGTCAGCTTTATAACCAAATTAAAATGGATTCACTTATGTCAGGAACAAAATGGAGATGGTCAAATCAAGCATTTTATGGCCAGTGAAGTTTACCCTGGCTGACAGTAATTTACAGTTCTTCCTAATGATCATCAGAGATGCCAGCTGATTCCCAAGTGCCAACTCTGTTCATTCCATCTTCAGACTGCTTTTTACCCCTGACCTAGCTACCTTGATCCAAATAAGAAAGACCAGTAGGCAACCAATCAGCTGATAAAATCTAATAACTTTGCATATATCCCCTAAAATCCCTTTGTCTGTGAGCAACTCTGAACTCTCTGCTCTCATAGCCTTGAATTTATTGACTTGCAGGCTGGAAGCCTTGGTATGAACTCACCTCTGCTTTATTTAGTATGCAGTTTGGTGTTTAACAGAGCTGAGTATCATAGTAAATGAGGAAGTTAGGAAATGGGTACAGGTAGTTAGTCATGATCAGGGGGCTCCAAGCCAATTCATCAATCTGAATAAAGAACAATCAGTAAGAGCCAAGTGCCCCTAACCCAGTAAAAACTGAATATTCAAAACACCAATGCAATAATGCAATGCTAAAGTAAGGAACCAAAGGCCATTTGGGGAAAGTAGGTCAGGTAACCGGGGAGACTCAGTGGGCCTCAGTAACCTAGAAAAGCCCATGGGCATCAACAAATTGGCAATAGACACAACCCTGAGCTACCCAATAGCTGAACCCCCGCACCTTGCCACTATACCCATATAAACACCTGCTTCACTCAGTACCCCTCTCTGCTCAGAGAGCTTTCCTGTCCTTGTTCTTATCTGTCCCTTAAGTCTCTTGCTTTCCTGCCTAACTCTGGACTTGACATTAAAATCGTTCCTTGCCAAGAGAAGAACCGAAAGCCACTTGGGGTCCTTGGATCCCCAGGCCCGATTCAGTACCTTCACATATTTCTACCTCTCTCCCTTGATAGCTGGCATTCCTTTTCCTCGAACCCACTTTCCTGGGATTACACTTTCTAAGAAAATGCCCAACTAAATGGGAAAAAAAACAAACAAACAAACAAAAAACCACAACATGGTTTTTGCCTCAGGCTCTATTTCCTAGGGAAGAAAGGCTAAAAGAGGGTGTGTGCAGCTAGTTTGGGTGTCAGAAAAACCTGCCTGGGGAGGGTACATTTTACTGATCTCATCAGGGCATAGACTGATTGGAGATTGTGTCAGGAAGGTTGAGAATGCCAACTTGTAGGTGCAGAGGTCTGTAGAGATGAGGAACATAGTGTTTCTGAAGAAATAATACAAGGCGAATTAAAAAGACGAGAAGTGGAACAGCTAAGTGCCAAAGAATATGAAATACAACTATTTTTGTATTTCAACAAATTCCAATACAACTATTGGGCTATTTAAAAAATGAAATAGTGTGTTTTGGAACAAAACGGGTCGATACATAGGTGACTGTGCTGAATGAAAAAAAAAAAAACAGAAAATGAGCGATAGTTACTGGAAGGTTTCACTAATTTGTGGAATATAAATAACCAGAGAAACTGAAAAAAAATACAGTAAACACATTATACTGGTTACCAGAGGGAAAGGTGGGGTTAGCAATCAGCTTTTCAAAAAGCTGGATTTGAGAGAGAAAGGAAAGGTGATAGGCCTTCAGCACTGGGGTTTTGGTGGAAGGTGAATGACTCATACGCACACATGGAGGCGTGAAGTTGTACTCCCCAAATTATATAGTTATGTAACTGACAATTGACAAATCAATAAAATTTTAAAAAAGAAGTGATGTAGAAAATAGCATTAGTTAAAGCTACATGCCAAGTATTATTCTACATATTTATGACTTATCACATGTAATTTTCACAATTTTCTGAATTAACAACCATTAGTAGTTCCATTTTATAACAGAAGAAAGACTAAGAAAGGTTAAGGACATTGTTCAAGGTTGTATAAATGGAGAGGCAACATAAGACAATTTAAGAATGTAAGTACAAAACTAAACTTCTCGGGTTTGAATTCCTGCTTTCCTCCTTACAACTTAATCTTCATCTGCTAAATGGACTAATAATCACATCTCCTTCAAAGCATTGCAATAGGAACAAAAAAATATAACATGTATAAAGTGATTTTAAGTATTCCAATTTTAAGTAGTTTAAGTGTTTGATAAAGGGTAAAGTCAGTTACAAGTAAAATTATGGGTTCAAATCCCACACTTTATTTACACTGCCTGGTCTGTCTTTTAATATGTAAATAGAAGTGGATCAAGTTAACTAGGAAATAGAAAAGAGGATAATGATTAGTAATGACTTAGCACATACACACAAATTAAAGGTAGAGAACTGAATTTAGTAACATAGACCTGTCAACTCTTAAACACTGTTGCAATAATATTCTAAAACATGGTTAATACAGTTCTGCAGTACTGCCATATTTAACAGTATAGACAAAGAGTGGAAGAAAATAAAATCTATTCAATGTAATAGTCTCAGGGGATTTTATATGGAAAGCATGATCCAGACAACAATGAAATGCTGTATTTTTACCCGTCTAATAGGTGTGTTGAATTTACTCTGGCTCCCCCGATTTCAAGTGTACATGTGGAACATATTGAATGAAAGGGTACATTTAGGGAACGGTAAGGGCCAAAGAGCAAGGGGATTCTGTTGTTGGAGGAACACTCGGCCAGACACATGAGGCTTAATTCATGGGAAACGAAGGTAGTAATGGCATACACAACATTTGTCCAGACAATATAAGGGGCTACAGTATTTTGACTTGTTTGGACATAGGTGTTTTTTACTGGGCTTGTTTTAATAGAGGACGTCATAGTTGTATTTTTTTTTTTAAATAACAGAATCAAAACACTTAAAATATATACAAAAAGGGTAAAATGTCTGAACAGTGCATGGAAATTTAATAATAACAGGATTCCTAAAAATATTTACACCCCAACACTGTGTCTATAATGGTTCTTCCAGGCAAATAGAAAATCCAGAATTTTACACACGGTATTTGCACCATATTAAATAACAGGTATCTGTATTTTTTGGATATTATTTCTGAGACAGTTATGGGATTCGTTAAATAAATCTACATGTGAATTCACTGTCTTATTCATAATTTTATCATCTTAAGGAAACAGATGAAGGTAAGGATATTTAATCCTTTCAGAAGAGGAATTTTATACATTTAAGTATTAGGGAAAAGCCCATCATTCACTATAGTATGATCCTGAGGTGCTGGATGGATTTGTTCCACCCTTGACCCTGGCAGGGCCCCAGACACCCTCCCACATAAACTCAACTTCTCCTTTGCCCTCAGCAAACCTAATAGTCTGTTTCTCATTTGTAAGTCTCCCTTTGCCTAACTTAGCAAGATGTTCTAGCAAATCTGCTCACAACTCTGTACTCCCTCCCCCACTGAACAAGGTGGTTAATTCATTAAACTTTCATATGTTTTTGGGATAACCCATCAAGAAAATACTGAATTTAAGTGCTGGCTCTATTTGATAATACAAAATGTTGATGCCAAAAATACTGTCAAATGGATTGTAACAATCTCACAAATGGCAACATTATGCAAGTATTATTTTTGTTTTTGTTATTTTTCTGTGAATAATAACAGCACCAGATATTGGCACCAAGATGACAAAACAAAGGAAATTAATATAAGAATTACTTTTTATGAAAATTAAAAAGCAAGTTCACTCATGTTTGAAATTATGTATACTACATAATTTCACTGCAGGAAAAATGCGGTGCCCTTTTATAAAATCATATGTGTATATATGATATGTATGTTACTAAATACATACAATTACCTACATACATTTAGCATTTATGAACACATGTGCATATGTTTATATATAACCTGTGCATATATGATCTCTATATATTAACATATATGCACATGTGTAATTTTGTTCTACATCTCAGAAGAATGTGCTTAAGATATATAGATTCAGAGTATCTTCAAAGATACATATTTCATAGACGAAATAAAATTATATTAATTTTAAATAATTTGTTCATCTCTATACTAGTAATATTACTGTGACTTGAGAAATGCAGCACTAAAATGCTGCATAGTGTTGGTATATGCAATACTCATTTTTATCAGTAAAGAATCACAATAATAACTTAGTAAACTATTTGTACTATTTCAGGTCAATTTCTACTTTCCTTTTCTTCTCGATTTGTGTAAACACAAAATCAGAACATATTTGTGAAGTAAACATTGCAATTTGGAATTTCTGGGTTGCTTTTTTTGAATGTTATAAAGATATGATAACTTGATTGATTTGCTAAAGTAATACAATAAACTATCATGATGACCTGTATTCAAATATGCTCCAGAGCTTCTCTATGATCTGGAAGAAACTCTTGGCAGAAATAGGGCTGGTGTTACAAAATATTGCTTCCTTTCAACTTTTCTCTTCACCCCATTTTTCAAATTAGAACTTTTTAAAGTTCCCTTTTATTAGCTATTTTAACATATTACCATTTTCACTGTGTCCATTTGAAGACTGATTTGAAAATCTCACGCTTGAATGTATAGTTTATTTTTCTTGTCAAAAACTAGGGAAATGGACTTTCTGATGAAATACTAAAATACTACTTTTTTTTTTTTTTTTAGAGTTTAGGGCTACATTTTTTTTTAAAGATTTATTTATTTATTTATACAAGCACTGGGTAAAGTCAGAAGCACAGGAGGGTGAGAGAATTCACCAGAGCCAGAGGGGAAAGCAGAAGGCAGATTGACAAAGTACACTGCTAAGGGGAGCACCGGGCGGCAGAAGAGGTCTGCGCTCCATGTGGGACCCTGGCCGGGGATCGAACCGGCACTACAGAGACTGCGGGCAGCTTTGCAACCCAGCGCTCAACCGCTGCACCACCAGGGAGGCCCTAAAATATTACATTATGTTCATAAAAAAAGTTAAAATTTCATCACTAAAGTCTCACAAAGGCTTTAATTACCAACAACAACAACAACTACTACTACAAAGCCCTTTTTTTTTAAGATTTATTTATTTATTTATTTATTTATTTATTTATTTGTTTGTTTATTTATTTATACAAGAACTGGGTACAGTCAGAAGCACAGGAGGATGAGAGAACAACCCAGCGCTCAACGGCTGCGCCACCGGGGAGGCCCTACAAAGCCTATTTTAATGAGAGAAATTAATTGATTGTACCATTCAACATCTGACTTTATAATTAGAGAGAGAGACTGGAGTTCAACCACCTCCTGATATACTTATTGATTGTATAACCTTGGCTGATCAAATGAGCTTCTCATGTCTCATAGCAAGAGAAAAGAGTTGAAACTAGGACAATAGGAATGAAAAGGGATGGTAAGATTTAAGATCACCCCAGTAATAAATTACATAATTTTGTCATTAGCTGAAAATGAAAGTGAAACAGAGAAGAGTCAGTCAATGTTCTTTAGATGACTTGGATATTTAAGAGATGACATTAAGACTGACATTGACATAGTGATAGCACTATTAATGAAGATATAGAACACACTGAGGAGAGTCAGGATGGGACAGAATTTCACTGTAACACAACTTAAATTAAAGTGTTTTAGAGGACATCCAGAAGGAAATGTATATGTATATAGTAGATATAGTTGGAAATAAAAATCTAGATCTCATGATAGAGAAATCAGGTGATGATCTGAATGACTGTCACATCCTTCACACTTGGAAAGACATCAAGAGAAAAATTAAAGATGAATGATCCTATTTGAAAATAATTAACTTATAGGCAAAAGGGCCAATGGAAAAAAGGCTAATGAAAACCATATTTTTATTTTGGTGGGGGGGGCCCTCGCTGGCGGCCAGGGAACGAACCAGCGCTGCAGAGGCTGCGGGGAGCCTAGCAGCCCAGCGCTCAACCGCTGCGCCACCAGGGGAGGCCCTGAAAACCATTTTTAAGGCTAGGATGAAAAAAAAAATGGGAGAATAACTGAGAATATATAGTCAAAATCTAGGAGAATCACAATAGTTTTCATGAAATAGACAGCTATTCAGAATGATGGGGGAATATGTCAAGAGATGAAGTAAAACAAGATCTGGTAATAAGCTACATAATTTAATCATCAAGATGTTGCAATTAACCATTGTAGTAAGAATTTTGGAAGTGTTAGAACAAGAAATTAGAAACAACAGCTTTGAAGGGTAAATAGCAAGAAATTTGGAAACAAAGGGAACACAACATTAACAATGAAAATATTCACATCTTATTATCATGACTTGTTTTTTTTTTCCAACATCTATATCTTTTTTCATTATATGGGCTTATAAATTAAAAATAGTAAATAATTCAATCTGTTTCCAAAGTCTTACAACTTTGATTATTTATAATTAGAACTTTAATAGGTTCTAATATGTTACTTTCAAAAATTTAATCTCAAATGAGTTTAAAGGATATTTAGAAGTCCAGGTTATTCTCATGTGAACTCTTAATAAAGCTTCTTTTCTCAATGCCATGGATTTATCAAGATTAAACTTTAGGCGGTCTTACACCACTTTGCTGTATTTTATTATTCATTTATTTCTTAGTTCACAAGGACAACAAAGTACAGGAATATAAAGATTTACACACATACTTACAGAGCTTGAAAGAAGAAAAGCAAGAAAAATTTCATCACCATTTTTTAGAATACTAAGAATTGCAACAAATATTTGTTTCAATATACCCTTTTCTTTGTGAGGATTAAATAGGCAATATACTTCCTTTTCCTGAATATATGTGTACATACACATATACATAATAATGAGTGATAAATATATTTATAACCTTAAACGCAAATTTTGTTTTATGAAAGAATAACCAGATCCAGATCCTTTTATAACAATTAGCTATTTCTGAGTAAGAAATTAAGTACTTGTGGAGATAATCTGCTCCCTGGATTTAGTGATATATTGCTCTCCAGCACATTAAGATGTATACTTTTCCCTAAGTGCTTTATTTCTACCTTTAGAATAGAGCCCACATAAATCAGGATCATACCCAACTGTCATCATTATTATTACTCCATTTCCTCCATAATTCTTTGTATTGCTATCACACACTGGTATGATGTCACAGCTTTGCAAGCTGGAGATGAGATATTAAATACCATGGTCATTAGTGGACCCAGAGAGGTAATACCTTGAAGTACAGAACTTTAAATTTAATATTTTCTAACTTCATTATGTATCTGACTAACCATAAACTATGATATAAATGGGGGTGGGGGAGAGGGAAGCAAGGTAATTATGGATCTACATGGAAACCCTTATGAGCATATTCCATTCTGTATAACTACAAGAATGAGATCACTTCCGAGTATCCTTCTCACTGCTTTAATTGTCAATGAATAATGGCATGATTGTCATGTCTCAGCCATACTTGGCATGGGTATGGAAGAGAATCTGGACACTTGAACATTGTTTAGTAGCTCTAACTATAAATGAGGATTACTCCACAATAAAGCAGCATTGTTTCAGAGACAACATTAACTTTGTGATTAATGAGGTGATAGATGAAGAACATATGACTGTTTCTAGCTTCATTCCAGCATTTTTCTTAACTTCAACCTCAGCCGAAACTGTCAGCACCAATGACAAGATGACCAGATAATGTTTCACCTGTGAGTGGGGATCTTAACTGCAATTTAAAATTTCCAAAACTTCCACAAGGCACAGCTCTCATATAAAGCCAAGATTTTCTTTTTCTTTTTTTTTTTTTTTTTACATTCTAAAAGCTTAAAAACAAATGGGACAGCAAATCTCTGAGGAGGAAAAGAAGCAGTTCAGTTTGCACTTTTGGAAGTCATGGAAGTATAGACTGATTAGCAGGATGACTGGGCTGCCCAGAGACCTCAGCATCAAAATAAAGATTTTTGTATTAAAAATAATACAAACAATAAATGTGGGTCTAATTTTGAATGATATGCTGATTCAAAATGCTAAAACCTACAGATTTGGATAAAAGCTTTTGATAGGTATATTGATTTTTAGCAACTTATAGTAGACTAACAACTATTTGGATTAACTGTGACTTATCCAAATCTCTAAAACCCACAGTTGAGCTCTTGGCCACTGGCAGTCTTTTGGGTAAAGTTCTAGCTCAGAGAAAACATTTATGTCATTAACAGTCAGAGTGTCAGAAGGCCTCAAGCTATAATCAACTTTCTCATAATTCATTATGAGAATTTATAATAATCTAAAAAACATTTTTAATTTAATTTTCTATTTAAGTAACACTGGCTTAAATATTATCATATATCTCAAAAACATTTTCAAAAAGCTAAATGGAAACATATGTAATAGGAAGGATCTGTAGTTAAACTCAGATATATACAATTACCAAATTATTTTAACTCATATCCCCTCTGTGAAATAAAAATGTAGAACTAAATATTGGTGATCTTTTCTAGCACATTGAAAGACTCTAAAATCATAATATTTTAGAACTACAATAAACCTTGGATGTTTCTGGTCTAAGCCTTCAATTTTATACACAATAAAGTAAAATATAGTGCTGCCCTGGGAAAGGTCATGCATTCCTGTTGTAAAAATCACAGAAAGAACCCGATGTACAATTGAGTTTGAAAATATTTTTATTTTGGAAATATATTTGTTTGATGTGTTTTTTTTAATATTTATTTATTTATTTATACAAGAACCAGGGTACAGGCCAGATGCGCAGGTGAGAGGATTCACCAGAGACAGAGCAGGAAACAGAACAGGCAGACTGACGAAATACACTGAGGGGAACAGCGGGTGAGACAGGACAGGTCCGCCGCGCCATGTGGGACCCTCACTGGCCAGCAGGAATCGAACAGGCACTGCAGAGGCTACTGACAGCTTCACAGCTGCACTAAACTGCCTGAGCTACCAGGGGAGGCCCTATTTGTTTCATGTTTTAATAACATTAATATGATCATATTTCTCTACAATATTTATGGTAACTTTGTTGCAATAGTGGCTTATACATTGTACCTTAGCAAGTGCCAACATCATGTACCTTTTCACTTTTGGTTGTATAGGTAGAACAAATGCCAGTAGGAAACTTAACTAAAGGGAATTTGATGTCCTATTTTCAAAGTTCCACACTGAACACTGTATGTTTGCCTATATTTCATTAATCTGTCCAAACCAAATTTTTCTTAATGTAAAATACTAAGTAAGAAATCTGTAAATCCATAATTACAACACACTAAGAAAGAATTTAAGTTTAAATATAATGATTTTTCTACTTATTAGAATTTCTAATGGTGTAACTCTGCTAGATATGACTGTACACCAAAAAAAAAGAAAAAGCAAGATTTAAGAAGCAAGATTTAAGTGAGTTGTAATTATAAGTGGTTGTATTTTACATGAGATAAAAGAAATAATTTCTTTTCTATGAGACTCAATTTTTAAATCCTTTGGTAGAAATCCTTTGAAATAATCATAGAGCATCAAGAATGATTGGAATTTAATAACCAAAGTAAATGAGTTACTGGGTCTGGTTCAAATTGGACAACGGCAAAATTCAAGGCAAGTGAGAATGTGTCACTTTAAGGGGACATTTATTGATATAAATATGTACAAATTGGGAATATATGATAAGTAGAAATTCAATTCTACTTCTGGCCTGCCTTTATTCTTAAGGGATGGACGATGAGCTCAATTATCAAGAATCATTACTGTCTGGGGGTACTGATAAATAATTGCAGAGGGTAAAATAAATAAATGCAGAGGGTATTAATAAAGAATTGTAGAAAACATGTAGCAGTTTTCCAAAAGAGCATCTGAGATTTCAAAGCTTACATTAATTCACATATGGATTATATCATTTTTGATATTTTACTTCAAGTAGTAAACTGTAACATTCATGAAAACTCAGTCTCTGAAGGCATTCTTTCCATGGGATGCTTCTTTATTCTCTAATATGTTTATTTGACAGAAAGAAGCTCTAAGGAGGGCAGGATATGAATAAAGGAGTTTGTTGTTTTATCTTTATTTTTCTATGGGCTCAAGTAAGTTATTATCACTAGAATCTTTCACCGTAAATTATATTTTCCAAATTGGGAGAAAAATAAGAAATCTGGGTTTGTGATGGTGGTTCCATCTGCCTTTCTGTCTAGTTTTGTGGTGCTAAAGAACAAAAGAGCTCCTTCCTGTCATCAAGATCTGAAAATTGCTGATAAGGTTATGTCCTGGCACTTAAACCCTTTGAAACTCACTTACAAATATTATGGAACAATATAAGACAAAATAGATGGGGGGGTTGCAACATCTGAGGATTTCTTGTATCACATAATTTAATTCTTCCAACAGCCCTATGAAGTTAATTTAATTATTATCATCCCCCCAATTTTATGGAATAGGAATGGAAATACATTCAAAGTAACTTGCCATTAGCTGGGTGGGATTTGAACTCCAATCTTCTGAGACTAAAGACTACTCTTTTTTACAATTGTATTTTATTGATTTGTCATTCATTTAGGAAATTGCAATTTGGGAAGCACAGCTTCATATCTCAACATGTTCACAGGCTTCATTTACCCTCCACCAAAGCGCCAATGCCAATCAAATACATTACACCCCCATATCCCTTTTTCCCTCCTCCCCTTCTTCTCTGGTGACCACCATATTTTCCAGAGAGTCTGCCTGCTAACCATCATTATCTACTTCTTACCTGAGGATATATCTACACAAATTCCCCCACAAAACTGAAAGTGTTTTTTTTTTTTCCATTAAATTCCATCAGTTTATGGTAAAAAAATATTCTGTATGTACAACAAAATTGTTAGTCTGTCATTGAGTATTCATTCTGGAAAATGATTTTTTTGAAAACAAACTCTCAAAACGTTTCTTATTATGTTAAGATGAGAATCTCAGCTATCAAAGGAATGAAATAAAGCATTGAAGAGGGCCTCCCTGGTGATGCAAGGGGTTAAGACACAACCTATGAAGCTATCCACAGCCTGTACAGTTTGAGTTTGATCCACGGCCAGGGAGCTTCCCACAGGGCACAGCAGACCTCTCCTGACTCGCCTGCTACTCCCCTCAGCAGTGTATTTCAGTCAGTCTCCCTGTTCTGTTCCCCACTTTGTCTCTGGTGAATCCTCTCACCCCCCACACCTTTGGCCTATACCCCAGTTCTTATATGTAGAAGTAAACAAATAAATCTTAAAAAAAAGAAAGCACTGAAGAATAAAAACATGTAACAACGAAAAACCACGAAAGGGTCTCTTGGTTGCAGTTAGCTGGATGCCACTTAAGCAGGGTACTAACGTGGATTATAGAATTGGCCCCCATAGGCAACTGCATATGTTTTCATCAAATAACATTACATACACATGTTGTTTTTTGTAAAGTCCTGCCTTGTTTCATAATGAAGTATCAAAGTGCCATACGATAAAGGTAAATGAATGAAAACTAGAGGCAGGGAAATGTAATACATTATATCAATTTTCAAGTAGAATTTTTTTTTAAGGTTCTTAGTTTACAAACTTACTAACTTTGAAAAGAAAAATTAGGCAATTATTGTAGGCTACCAAATATTTCTGTGTAGCTAATACCTAAAATACCAAGAAAGTATAAATAGTTCCTGATGTTCACTGCCTTAGTAAAATAAGTTTTTTTTTTTCCTTTTTGGATTTCAATTTTGTTTCCATTAATTGCCACAATAAATAGTATTTCCTTCACAGTTCAGACACTTGAAAGTAATACTTCCTTCCCTTTTCAATTTCATTGCATCTCCTTTTTAAAATCACTTTTTACGTAAATGATACCAATAGGACAATTAAGTCAATATTCTAATTTTTGTGAAGACTAAGAATGAAAAGGAAAATATATCTAAAAGTTACTAATTAATAACAATTGATTTTTTTGTTTAAAAAATGTTAACATTTCTCTATATTTTTCCCCCTTTTAAAAAATATGCATATATCAGTTTAGTCACTCTCTCCCTCCCTCTCTTTTCAAAATTAGAATTTTAATTGGAGGCCCATGGCCCATGCTGGAAACTTTGATGAAATGTAGGAATTATCATATATAATCCATAAAGTGAATTTTTCATAGATGATAACCTAAAATTTTAATTTCCTAGAATTTCTGTGTGATGCTTCAAAGTTTAAATTACCTTTGTGGCATCAGTTCCCCCAAAAGTGTCAGGAAAACTTTTCAATAGGTCCCATCTGGCTCTTGTCAACCTAGTATAGATTAGAGATCAACCAAGCCTCCATGAGCGTCTGATGGTCTATCGCCACTGCCAACAGAATGCAGATTGTTCTGCATTAAGAGCAATGAGGTCCCTGAAACTACGAGAGCTTTAGTCCTTGCCTAAATCCCTGGCCCTTCCCTAATGAAGAAGAAATGTTTGCTTTCTAAGCTTCTGACCCTTTTCCTAATAGGGGAAGCAATCACTGCTTCCCCCATTATGACCTAGATAAAACAGTCTGGGGTCTCACCTAGATCTAGGTTTATCAGTAAAACATGCCCTGAGAACATCATTAAAAGAGCAAGGCTGAGATTACTCGCTTCTTGTCTGCCAGGTGAAGGCTTCCTCACTCTAGCCTTTATATCCCTGGTCCCAAAATGCAGGCTAAGTATTTCTGGTCCACTCCATTATTCTTCAGAATTTGCAGACATGGAAATTCCCCATGCTTATATTATTGTTTTTCTTTTGCCAACCAGTCTGACACTGTTTAGATTACTCATTCAGCACGCAAAGAATGCAGAGTGGCACAGCATGATTTATTTCATGCCTGACATCTTCTACACATACTTTTAAATATTTTAACAGTGCCATATAAGCCACTTTCCCTCAGATAAGGGCAAGAAGACTGTAGAGAAAAAGAGGTATTTTATACTTCCAAGGCTTCTCCATGCCTAAGGCTTGTCCATGACTGATGGTTGTTTAACTGTATTATAGAGAAAATAATATTTTATGAAAAGACCAGGAATGTATAACTATCTAAAATGTATGGACTTGTCAGTGTGAGCAAGCTTTCCAAATTTTATTGAAAGGTGTTATGTGACCCAAACATTTCCAGTTGTCATGCATAGAGTTAGAGAGGCTTGTGCTATAGCAAAAAGCCACAAGTATCTGAGACTCCTTCCACAAAGACTAAGACAAAAACGTGACTGCAAGACAGAATCAATTCAGAACATTAAACCGTTACAGACTCTGATCTGACCAACAGAGATTCTGACTCTTCACTCTGTCATAAACTTGAAAATACATATAAATGCATAAATAAAATATAATAGATGAATTAAATAAGCAAATAATCTTCAGTGATTCTTTAGAAAGAATCAAGTTTTAGAATTTTTTATAATTGACATCTTTTGCATTTGGGACCACCTGGCAATCAAATATTTTGTTTATTGTAGGAAATCCAAAAATATGCCCTTGTCCTTTCCAAGTTCATATTGTAAAGACACTCCCCCGCAAAATGCTCAGATACTGACCCAGAGTAGGCCTCGTCACCTTGGCATGAGAAATAGAGGTCAATCAAAGCTCTTTAGCCCTCAGGAAGTTTATCACAAGCTTTTGCTTGTTTCCTAAAAAAAAAAAAAAATCACAGTTCTCCTTTTTAGGGCTCAGAAGAACATAGTTTGCCAGTCTCATTCAGATCTAGGTATATCAGTAAACAGATTCAATCTAAGAATCTCATCTCTAACCTCAGGGGAAGAATGAGGTCACCTCCTTCTTGTCTGGCATAAACTATTCCCCTCTCTGTCCTTTATGCCCCAGGTTCCAAAAACAGGATAAATATTCCTGATCAACTTCATTATTCTACAGAATTTATAGCCAAGGGAATTCTCTGTTCATTTGTAATTAAATTCGCTGTTCTTCCTCTGCTAACCCATCTGATGCTGTTTCAATTACTCATCTGGCCCAGAGGGATACAGGATGATTTATTTTGTACCTCAACAATATTAAAGAGACACTTATCTCCCTGAAAAATGCTACATCTTTGACCAGCTACCATCCACACTTGGGTACAGAAAAACAAAACTTGCTTGCTCTGATAATTGGAAAATGATCATACAACAGCAGGAAAGCCTTAGATTAGGATTTAGGAGAGGTTGTCCATGTGCCTTGCACATAAGCTAATTTGAGGTATGGCCTTGAACATGTCATTTAATCCCACCAGCCTTTAATTCCCTTGTCCATAAAATTAGCAGGCAAGATTTGATAATCTCCGAAGGTCCTTCTGAAGAAGGACCATGTCTCATAAGAATCATTGAAAAAGCACTGAAGTGCAGGGAAAATGTTTAACTGCTTTTTCCCTTCCAAACTCACTGTGGGTCAGACTGTAAAGTGATCACTGAAGCAAACCAGCCAATGCACTTTACAAAAACCAGGAGAGTGAGGCCCGCACATGCACACAACATGGCTCAACTTTCCTGTCTGCTGACAGACATCAGATCTTGTCACTAGTACAGTCAATGGGGTGCAAAATCCTGTGGAATTTGCTGAACTAAACAGGACACCACACATACAAGGGGAACCTCAGACACCAGTCATGTCATGTGTTGTCATCACTGATCGTGTTCCTGTTCTCACTCCAGGGCCAGCCAGAGAGTCTGTTATTTATATTAAAGTAAAGACTGCTCAGATTGCGTAAGATCTGAAGCAGTTATTTTGACTTAATCAAGACCTTCTCTTAATGATTTGGTTTTTAGAAAATATACACTCCAGATCACCAGCTTTACTCTAAATGTGGTGCCCTAGAACCCTAATCTGTCATGCTCTTTATCATCTGGGATAGGCACTGGAAACATATCTTGTATGGTAATTTTATATCCTGTTATGTCAGACAAACGAGCTAATAAACATTGAGACTGAAGTGATACAGCTCTGAGCCTGAAGAAGTTAGACACATAATCGCTCATGTATAGTTTTCATTAGAATCAATATAAATATCTATAGAGACAAAGTAAGAATGCATAGTTATACACTTGTCATTTGCTTTGCTGAACTGTTACACATTAAACAATATTTAATTGGTATGGCAAAGAGGGGGCATCCCAAAGCAAGAAATCTTTTTATATTTGTAACAACCAAGTTTAAAGTGCCAAAAATGAAATGAGGCAGTGTCAAGAAAGGCTAGAAATTAATGCATGCAGGAAGATAGACTAGACCTACTACAAGCACAGAAACAAAGATCATTTGAAGTCCATAGCATTAAAACATATTGCTACATAATCATTATGGTAGAATCAAAGAAAAATGATTTCTAGATTTTTTTAACAGTCTTTCTTCACAGCTTTAAAAAGAAACAGTGTCATATAAAAGGAAAACAGGGATTAAAAGTAAGATATTATGGTTCTTTTTTTTAAAGATTTATTTTTGTGTAGAAGAGCCGGGGTGTAGGTCAGAGGTCCAGCAGGTGAGAGGATTCACCAGAGACAGAGTGGAGAGCAGAACAGGTGGATCTACTGAAATAGGGGAGCTAAGGGGAGCAGTAGGCAAGACAGGAGAGGTCTGCTGCGCCATATGTGGGTTAGCTCCCTGGCCAGGAATCAAACTCAGGCACTATAGGTGATAGCTCTGAGATTTAAGCCCAGGCCATCAGGGGGGCCCAGAAATTATGGTTAACACCAAGTGTTTTATTACAGGGATGCGGTCCACAGTCCCCACCCTCAAGTCAGGTCTAGAAAAATGCCGTGGAATCTCTGTCAGTAGGAAAGGACTTTGAGAAAAGTTTAGGAGTGATTAGTGTTGAGAATTGCCACCTTTGCAAAACACATCAAAATCTTAACATGAAAAAGTACCAGCTAGCTTCCTTCTGTCTAGAAAGGTACCAGGCATCTCAAACAATAAAGAAGAATATTTCACAATGATATCAATTTATGAAAAAACTACAAATATCTTAATTGTATGTAAATAATAACAGATTCAAAATTTTAACTAAAAAGAAAGAGAACTAAAAGATAAATTAATAAATACATATACACACTAGGAGACATAACACACCTCTTAGTAATTGCTAAGACAACAGATAAAAATACTTAGTAAGTATATAGAAATTAAGTCAAAATGAACACATATTCACTGTATTATTTAAGTTGCATTAGTATGAATTCAATATATCAATACTTTTCAAGTCCTTCTATTGTAATTTGGGGGCTAAGTGCTGGATCATCATCAAGTCTTATCATTTTTCCAAAGATTGAAATGGTTCAGAGTATTTTCTCTTTAAATAGCAGAATTAAGCTATAAATCAAGAAAATAAATTTTAACTTGAAAACTCCCAAGTTCCTGTAAATTAAGTAATATATTAATAAATAACACAATAATTCAAGAAGAAATCACAAGAGAGTATAATAAAAAACATCAAAATGTCACAAATTATGCGATGCATAGAAAGTAATGCTTTGAGGAGAATATAGATTTAGCACACATATGAACAAAGAGAATATTACTGTTCATATTAAAAAGTTAAAAAATTAGGGCCTCCCCGGTGGCGCAGCGGTTGAGCGCTGGGTTGCGAGGCTGCCCTTGGCCTCTGCGGCGCCGGTTCGATCCCCGGCTGCTCCCCGGCCACCAGAGGAGGGTCCTGCATGGCGCGCAGACCTCTCCTGCCGCCCGCTGCTCCCCTCAGCAGTGTACTTTGGTCCTTCTGCCTGCTCTGCTCCCCGCTCTGGCTCTGGTGAATTCTCTCACCCTCCTGTGCTTCTGACTGTACCCAGTGCATAAATAAATAAAACATGACTCTATTAAAAAAAAAAAAAGTTAAAAAATTAAACCAAAAAAACTAAGAAAAAATAATAAAAACAAACAAAAACAAGCAAACAAACAAACAAAAAAAAAACCAGAAAACAAATGCACTATAAAGAGATTTAGCCGAAGCAAAAGATTGTTCTTTGAAAAGAGTGGAAATAATTGATGCCATGCTAATAAGAATGATCAAGAAAAATTTAAGGCAGCCAGAAATTTTAAAAGCTATGGGATAACATTATGAAAAATCTCATGCCAATACATTTGACAATTTCGATAAATTAGACAAGTACTTATCAACAAAACTTACAAAAAAGGAAACAAACATTAGAAAATCTGTATATTGGTCTAATTCCTAACACAACTGTCCCAAACTAAGTGTCCAGACCCAGATGATTTTGTGGATGAATTCTTCCAACCAATAAGAAAGAATACAGTGCCAAATTTAAATACTTTCATTACTAGAAATTCAGGGTCACCTCTCATCTCTATTTTGTGGTTAGCATTTCTTTGCAAAAGAAATGCAAAATGCAAAAAATAAAATTATTAAAAAGAAAAACAATAGTACAATAAAGGTCATGAAAACAGATGCCAAAATACCAAAAATGTAAGATGTTTGGAGCTGGAGAAAAGAAATAATATCATAAACTCAAAAATGTTTTGAAGACCAACCTACTTAAAATAAGGTCTTATGTTTTCTGCTCAACTGGATGTATGCATCATTGAAATATGTCGAAGGGTAGAAAAGAAGTTCTAAAGGTTGGCTGGTCTAAAGAAATAAATAAAAGATTTAAAGTGATATAAATACAGGAAGAGAAAATACAGAAAGATGTTTTTAAATATGAGAAAATGAGACAAGAGGAAAAACAACAACAAAGAGAGATACAAGTGTGGTGATTGCCAATGTCAGCTCAGAAGATATAGAAAAAAACTAAGAACCCCAAATTACCCATATCTGTGGTCATGAGTTTATAGCAGGCTCCATCAATTTTCTCATGTTCAGTTGAGGTCTCTGGGGTGGTTTGTGCTTTGGTGGTCAGGGAATGTTAACAAATGTACATTGTAACTCATTTCTAAAAGCATAACAGATATAGTTGGCCCACTTTGGTGGGGGGTATATGAGAAGTTGGGGTCTAATGGAGATTGATGGTAGCCTTGAAAGAAAATGTAGATGACAAATTATAGGTTTCACAGTCTTCACAAGGTACCCTCTTGATCATTAACAGGATTGTTTTACTCTTTCTCACTCTTCAAGGAGGAGTAATTTTTTTGTTTACAAAGTACCATCTCCTTGAAGCATGTTTCATTTACTGTAGCACCACTGGCTAATACAGTCTATAACAATATGCAGGTATAGTTACAGACATTTTTTAATAGCCTTATTAGTGAAGTTCAATTCTAACTTAATACATTTTTACATTTTTGTGTTTCATGAGTTTAAGAAGTTTGTCAGCAACATATTGAGATTTCACATTCACATTGATATGATTGCAAAGCAGCTGCTTTTTCCACTGTACCATGTAGCCCAGGAGTTAGATTCTTGCTGCGCCATTTAAAGATAAACCAAACTGTCTCCATATGTACAGAGATGTTGACATTAAATGTTTGTAAGCAGACTTGTGCTTTTAGATTGCTGTTCAATATCTAGAGTTTGTCACCAAGCTCAGTGGTCTTCAAGAGTATATCAACACAAACTCTCCACTCAATGATATAATTTGGGCTTAGGAGGCAGGATATTCTTTCTAGAGAGTGAAGTGTCTTATGTGCAACTCAGATTGTGATCCTGAATTTATGAAAATCACTTCCTCAGGAACAGAAACAAACAGGCTTGAGAAAGTGACAAAACCAAAAAAATATGAATATATGGCGATTTTGCTTGACAGAGCAAAAGTTAACTGACTCCTGAATTTCTGTAAACCATTATAAATAGATAGATCAGGGAAACGATGCAAATTTTACTAAAAAGAAAAGCTAAATACAGAGAAACTGACAAATTTAATAGTGGAAAAGAAATAATGTTATCATTAATTTAAGGAAGCAAGTTAAATTATAAGAAATCAATATAATATAGACTGCATCATAACAGTAATTTCACTGTTATGGTAAATAAAATTAACAATGCTCACTGTAGATTTCTGACAAAAATATTAATAATACTTTATTTTATTTTGTCTCAAAAAATCATGACCATTTTGACAAAAATGCATTTTGTAAGGAAAACATCTTATTGGGAAAAAGTGGACAAAATTACATTAAGTAACTTGCTTTCTTCCACATACTATTTCACACACACACACACACACACACACACACACATGGAAATGAGGCAAAAAGCAAAGAACCACTGAGGGAAAATAATGTCTATCTGATGTCTTGTTTTCTTGACAACTGCTAGGTACCTCCTCCAACCTTCCCATCCTCTCTGGAAGACCTGTCAGATCTTATTCAGCATGAGTGGATGAAAAATAGTAAAGAATTAATGAGAAGCACATGGAATTACGTATTCCAAATTTTGTTACATAAAATTTATAATGTAATTTAATCTATTGTATACAATGGTGGATTAATGTTTTCTCAAATCAGTGAAAAAATTTACACAAATTATAAGAAATAAAATAGAAAAATATAAATTGAAACAACACAGAATAACTGAAAATGTAAAATTATAACAGGAGTTAGAGATTAGTCATGGAATGAAACAGAAAAGTTGATCAAAAATCATATATAACCATTTAAGCTATAAGACTGGGGTACCCTATGACCTTCTGATAGCAAATTTAATTAACGAGATAAGTGAATGTATTAAATGTAGCTGAATAACAAACCTAAATTGCTAAAAATGAAAATTACAACTTCACATTGAAACATTGAAAGGATATAAATGATTTACTGAATGAAATGAAGAAAAATATAGAAAGCCCTTTAAGTATAATTAAACTGGCAGGGGAAAAAAAGAGTTTCATATACAGAAGACTCAAAAGTACAAATTACCCAATTAAAAAAGAGAGAGAGAAATAAGACACAGGAAAAAAAATGAGTAAACTCTACAGGAAACACAAAACTTAGGAAAAATAAGCATAAAAGGAATTGCAAAGGGGGCAGAGAGAGAGAAGAGAGGAGAAACTATATTCAAAGAAATCATGGCTAAGATTTTCCCAAGTCTAAAGAATGAATTAAGCATGGGAATCCAGAAAGCAAAAAAAATACTTACTTTTCTAAATGCAAAATGACCTACACCAAGACACATTATTGTTAAATCACTAGTAGTGAAAGATAAAGAAAAAAATTATAGGAAGCTAGGAAAAAGAGGATAATTTACAAAGGCATCTAAATGATACTTGCCTGTGTCACTCTCCAAGCAAGAAGAGAGCAGAATAAAGTGTTCACTATCTAAGATAAGAAGTTTAAGCCAAGAATATTCTATCTGGCAAAATTATTCAAAAAATGAAGGTGAAATAAAGGATTTCCCAGACAAGAAGAAACCAATGACTTTTGTCACCATCAGACCTGTCCTTCAAGAAATGCTGAGTTATTCTACAAGGAAAGAAAAAACAAATACAAAATCACAAGCAAAATAACAATAGGACTACAATATCAGAATACATAATACATAATATTAACAAGAATGTAATGAGTAAACCACATAACACTCCAGAAGAGGAAGAAACAGACAGAACCTGTACAGTTAAATGTAGGAGAGTGGACACTCACTTTTTTTTTTTTTAAAGATTTATTTATTTATTTATACAAGCACTGGGTCAAAAGCATGGGAGGGTGAGAGAATTCACCAGAGCCAGAGCAGGGAGCAGACCAGGCAGAAGGACCGAAGGACACTGCTGAGGGGAGCAGCAGGTGGCAGGAGATGTCTGTGCGCCATGTAGGACCCTCCTCCAGGGCCAGGGAGCAGCCGGGGATCAAACCAGCACTGCAGAGGCTGTGGGCAGCTTCGCAACTCAGCGCTCAACCATTGCACCACCGGGGAGGCCTAAGGACACTCACTTTTAAGGAGTACATCAAACTAAAAATCTTTGGACCTCAAAAAAAACATTTACACAAACAAATGGGGAGCCTACAGAATAGGAGAAAATATTTATGCATCACAAATCTGACAATTGGCGATTTTTCAAATTATACAAAGTACTTACACAATCTAACAACAATGAAACAGACAACCCAATCAAAGACATTTAGATGGCCCACAGACATATGAAAAATTACATAATCAAAAACAAAGTGCATTATCACCTCAATCCCAGGAGAACTGTCCAGTTCAAAGAGAGTGGAAAGAGCAAGTGTTGGAGAGGATGCGGAGAAAAAGGAACTCTTACCTACTGTTAGTGGCAATCCAATTTCTTACAGCCTCTATGGAAAGTGATATGGTGATGTCTTAAGAAAATAAAAATGCAAATCCCAGTTAATTCAACAATACCTCTGCTAGGTATTGCTGAAATACGAAAACTCCAACACAAAAAGACTTGTCTATGCCTGTGTTTATAACAGCACTGTCCACAACCAACCTGAGTGCCAACTTACAGATGAATGAATAAATAGATTGTGGAATATATACTGAGTGAGACACTACAAATTTATTTTAAAAGGTGAAATAGCATTGCTTGGGACAAAATAGATGGACCTTAAGATCATTATTACGCTAAGTGAAATAAGTCAGAAAGTGAAAAAACTGATATTGATGATTTCACTCATCCGTGAAATATAAATAATGACAACAAAATACACTAGCGAAATCCAACAACAGTCAAAGCTGGGCTCAGTGAAAAACTTACAGGTTACAGAGAGAACAAAGAGGAGGAAGAGTGGGTTGGGAGGGGACATAGGGTATTTGTGTGAGTGGTTTAGTGTAGGATGTATGGAACATGTGCACATAGGAAGAGTAAAAATGTAATCCCAAAATTAAAAAATTGTATATATTTCCACCAATAATGTGATCAGAATAGGCACAGGAAATATTACCTTAGTTTCTGTGGATAATGACCTACCAAATTAAAAATGTTTTAAAAAATCAGCAAGAAATCACTTAAGTCTGGTGGTTTTTCTCTTTAACAATATATATAAATTTTTTTCTTAAGTTCCATTTAGAATGAAGTTCTGTTCCTAAGACGGAAAGGAAGAGACACATTTTATTGCTAGCCCATAAACAGAGCAAGGCATAAAGAAACTACCTTTATTGAAATGTGGAACACATTTACCCCAACTTCTTAAAAGCTATTCAACTTGACTTTCAGTTACACAGAAGGTGGGAAGCTAGTTTTGGAATATTATATTGCTATTGAATCTATTTAGTCGTAGCTAGTTAAAGATAGTCATGTGAATTGTAGTTTCCTGGACAAATTATTTTTTAAAAATTGTGTTGATTCTGATTATTCTTTTATTATTGTGTACTTAGAAGCAGATACCTTATTGCAAATGAAGAAGAGTTTTGTTCTGGTTTGTTTGTCATGGAAACATCCTAAAAGGTTGCCATATCATATATCTTTGAGGTAATATTGAAAAGCGGCTTTAAGCAGCCAGACTCAAATAATTTTAATAAGCCCATTCTTGACATTCTTGACCTTTGGTTTAACCTTAAAAAATCACTCACCACATATTTCATTTAAGCCTCAAGCAACTAATAGTGTTGAACAGTTACTAGGTACTCAATAAACATTTGAAGGTTGTTGAATTTGGATTCTCACAAACTATTACATTCCCAGAACTGTTCAGATATGCCAAAAGAAAGACTGTATCTTTGACATGTGCATGCCCAACAACAGGTGAATGAAAACATGTTATACTGTTACTCTTATACTATATGTAAACAATATAATTTGCACTAAATTCTTTGTTATTTAAAAAAATAACAGAAAAGAATGAACATATTTGATAACTCATCATGTGTTGAGTTGCTTTATTAAAACTAAAGATTTCTATTTAATTAAGTTGTTTAGAAAACATTTACAATGTGACAAAATGTATGTCCTTACTTTCACTAGTAATCATTGATAAAGTATAAATAATTGTAAAGATTATATACTATGTATTCAAACTATGACCACTGCTATAAAAAAGAGCCAAGTTTGTAGTATTTTTTTTAATTTAGGAAAGGCTCTTAAACATATTCATCATAATAGTTGAGATTAATTTCATACTGACCACAAAATAACAGTAAGATAACTAATATTATAAGATTGTGTAAATTTGGGGGAGCCTTTCATTGTGGAGAGAAACCCTAAATGACAATGAAAACTGTTATAACTTTAAGACTTTTCTTTAATGCAGAAGACAGTGAAGAATCTAAAATTAAAACTGTTATTAGAAGCATTTGAAAAGAGGCAGGAACTGAAGCTGGCCTTGCAGTCTTGGCTATTGTTGTATTATTGCAGAGTCCCATAGGCAATCCTCACATGTACAGTACATCCTGGATCTTTTGATTCTTTTGTCTGCCCTCCAACCTGCACGGCCAGGAACCTTCAGCCAAGAAAGATTTATAGAGCTCCCACTAACAAGGTCAATCCTGTTTTATCACCAGAGGCCCTCTTCACAAAAATAATAACATCCATCTACAGCTCTGTTGGGCTGATTCTCTTGGCACTAACATTTTGTGTTTATCTTAACAACCAGTGCACACTCAAAGCCCCCAGCTGCAATGAGCACCATCATCAATTCTACTGGGTACAGTAGTCCAGACTCCCGTGGTCTGTCAACCCAATGTCATCTAAGGTAGTGAAAGGATCAGACAGAAATTCTGTGTGCTTCAAAATGTTGATGGAGTTTGCAATTTGAGATGAAGATAGTGAGTTTTAAAGAGAAGAATATGCAACAGAAGTACACATATCACATTGCATAATGAGTAAATAACACCAAAGCACAGTGGAGACAACTTAAAATGTCACCAATAACTAAATAACTAAACCAAATAATAACTAAATAACATTTAGTTTAAAATCTTTAAAAGTTTAAAAAATGTGATGTTCATTTAATTAATTAATGTGTATTTATTTTATCTTTCTCCATGTATATGGCACTAAATTGAAAATGTCTAATTTGAGAATACTTATCAATAAGTAGTAACAATGCAATCACTGAGCAGCTTTTGGGAGTCTTCCCTAGGTTATTTTAACATAGTAAATTTACACCAAAAAAAAGGACTCCTGAGTTGTAAACATTACATGTTTTTAGATGGGAAAAACTCACTTTAGGCAATTAAGTATTTGGGAATTTTATGAATCAACTAAATTACTATTCTTGAAATGTTGACAATTTATTTAAATCATTAATTTTACTTTCTGGTAGTATATATTTGTAAGATTTTAGAAAACGTTTTGGGATTTCCTCTTGGAAAGGAATGTGCATAAAATCCAAAGAAATGCTCAATATTTTACTGTAATTGCATAAAGTAGTTCTCTCAGAAAGATCATTCTTAACAATCTTAGTCCCATGCACTATGATGAGAGAGGCTTTTCATGGGTATTTCGCCAAAAAATTTTTTTCTACAGTTAATACTCCCACTCTTCTTTCTTAAGTGTCTTGGGATTTTTAACATCCGCAACACAGACAGCAACTTGGTTTTATGCCTTAAGAACAGAATGGATCTTTTTTCATATAATAATCTGCAGTGCAATTACCAATGAAAAAAGTAATATTGTGCACCATAAACTGAACAATCTGCAAGGAACATTTTAGTAAAAGACAATTCTAAAGGCAGAGAACATAAGGAATTTAAATCAAGTGAAGAGGGAAATCAATACAAGAAATAAAAAATAATCCCAGCATTCCACAGTCAAAATAAATTTGGGGGGAACAGAATACCTATTGTGTGCTATACAGTGCTTGAGCTCATCAGAAACCCAATTTTTTAAAAAAATTCCTACTGAAAAATCAAATACCATAAAACACTTAAAAGCAATAAGCAAACAGCACTATTGATGAAACTAATTAATACTAGCTTAGTTTAAGCATCAATATTTTCAAAAGGGGCCTTGGCAAGCATTGGAGCAGTGTTTCCAGCTAGTGGCTCAGTGTGGTGGGCCCTGGAAGGACCCAGCAAACAATGGGCAGGCCCTGGCAAGCAGTAGAACAGGCCCCAGAAAGCATTCAGTATTTCAGGCACCTTTGAGCTCTAGCAAGTGGCAAAGACATGGTAAATCCTAGCAGATACAAGCAAGCAGCAGAGTAGGTCCCAGCAAGTGGCTCAGTTTGTTAGGCCACAGTAAACACTGGCAAAGGATATAGAAGGCCACACCAATTTATACCGATACAGCAATCCCCTTTAGGCTCCTGCAATCAGCACAGACATGATAGGCTCCAACAAGGGGTAGATCACGTCATGGCAAATGGCTCAGATGTTGCAGACCCCAAGAGGACTCAGCAAGTGATAGAACCAGCTCCAGCAAGTGGTGCAGACGCTTTTGAAGTGGAGAATCAAATAAGTGATCCTGAAGACAACAAAGCACTAAAGACATGGGTGGAAGAAGAAAGAGAAATGAGATAAAAAGAAAAATGAAGAGGCCATTCTGGAACTATCTGACACCATTAAGAAAGCCAGCATGAGAATAATGGGTATCCCAGGAAGGTAAGAAAGAGAGAGGGAACAGAGAGTTTATTCAAGGAAATAATAGAGGAAAACTTTTTACACGTGGTAAAGGAATTATGTATAAATGTCCATGCAGCTAAAGCACCACCTGGTTATCCAGTTACAATGAGACATACACCAAAATATGTAGTGAAACTAGAAAGAGGTGAAAAATAAATAAATAAATGAAAGACTTGTGAAGGTAACAAGGGGGAAAAGTAGGTAACTTATAAAGGTATGGAAAGAATAGTTGAGAGCAACCTCCAAGCGAGTGGGTGGGGTTCACAAATAACTGGACAGTAGAAGGTGGACTCCATTCCCTGATGGCAATTTGACCATAAAAGATGGAGCATCTGAATGAGGAGCTGATGGGACAAGGAAGAGCTAAGACTTTTGGCAATTGAAAAAAGCTGTTGGGGCTCTGGCAGTTAAACTGCAGTTAAACCACTGATAAAGAGGGATCTCTATGGAGAAGTGACCATATACAGTGACCATGTACAGCTCTGGACTGGACCTCAGTCTCAGCTCAGAAGATCCTATGCAGGGTCGGATAGATAGCATCTGGCCACGTGCCAGTCTGTAAAGTCCTTTTACACAAAATCTTATTTAATACTTCGTCTAGGATTGTAAATAGAACAGGATAAGTTTTTAATTTGGAAAACTGAATCTCTGTGAAACGACTTGCTTAATATAAGACGGAATCTGGTTATCAAAGAAGTTCAGTCCTTTCTGACACTATACTCCATACTCTTCTCTGGAGATAAGACTACATACTTCCGGATCAAGAAGATGTGGTACATATATACCATGGAATATTACTCAGCATTCAAAAAAGATAAACACATGCAATTTGCAGCAACATGGATGGCGCTGGAAGGGATCATGCTCAGCGAAATAAGCCAAAAAGAAAAAGAAAAATACCGGATGGTCTCACTCATAGCAGGAATCTAGAAAACTTAAATAAGGGACCAGGAAAATGAATATAAGAAAGTGAAAATCAAAATCAACAAAAAACTATGAACCAGAGACACTTTTTGGGGGGTGGGGGGCAGGAGGGGAAGGATTGGGGTCAGAATGGGGCGTTTGCAATTGTATGGGGGAATATAAAAATAAAATTTATTATTTAAAAAAAAATAAAAAATAAATAAAAAATAAAACATTAGCACAAAAATAGGAATAATGAAATTTAATTATACATTATTCTTCTGAGTTGCTGCAAATACTATACAAGACTGATTCTGATTAATAATTCATTCAGCAATAAAGTATCAGGAAAGATAAAAAAAAAATAAGACTACATACTTCCTTCTGCTGGGCTACTAAAAATGGGTAAACACAACTTCCTGCAAGCTGTAAGAAGTCCTGTTGAGACCCATACTACCACTACTACTATTGATAATGATAATGATAATAAATTTGATAATTATAATAAAATTCACTCACTAGTAAAGGAAAATGTCCTGATTTTCCACATTACATGTTTCTAGTCTGTGGAAGCTAGAAATAGAATCTACTAGAATTGCATTTTCCAAATTGTGTCTTTAGGGACCCTGGGGCCCCTCACAGCTATACTTGTGATCTGTCTGATACTACACAAATTAAAAGCTAAAGTGTGCAGAGTTCCAAAAGTATATTTCTTTCTGTGACATCCTGTCTTCCTGATGTGCGGTTTTCATAAAACACAAGTACCATGAATAATACAATACAGAAAAGGAAATGAGAGCATTGGCTTACAATCTGATTCCCATATTTGAGAAACTGAGCAGTGCCCAATAAACACACATATTTCATTAGGAAATAATTATTGTCATTTTAGAATGACATAAAAATGTTTTTCAATTTATGTCTTATTTTCAAATAGCTACTGAGTTGTTAGGACATAAACATGTTCAACTTGTTTTGACCTAACTGAGTAATAATAACATGACTACTGGATATTTCTTTAACCTATGGATGCCCTAAAAATTTATCTGTGATTAAAAGCGTCATAAATCAAAAAGTTTGGGAGCTTCTTTTCTCCAATTAGTATCTAAATGTATCAGTAAATGGCTTCTTAAGATTTTTTTTTTTAAATTATTATTTCCCTTTGTTCCTACTAACAGGCTGTGTGCCCTTCTCTCTTCTTCACCATGTCTTCTCACAAGTCTTTTAGGATCCAGTGATTCCTGGCCAAGAAACAAAAATAGAACCATACCATTTCCCAGTAGATTCAGATGAAAACTGGTAATAAACCCTGGTGGCCCAAGGGGTTAAGCACAGAATTGTGAAGCCATCCGCAGCCTCTGCAGTGTGAGTTCGATCCCTGGCCAGCCAGCTAACCTACATGATGCAGCAGAGCTCTTCTGACTCACCCACTGCTCCCCTTAGCAGTGTATTTCAGTCAGTCTGCCTGTTCTGTTCCCCCACTCTGTCTCTGGTGAATCCTCTCACCCCCGCACCTCTGGCCTAGTCCCCAGTTCTTGTTTGCATAAATACATAAATCTTAAAAATAAATAAGTAAAAAAACATAAATAAAATCAGATACAATGCCAAGGGGACACATTGAAAAGAAACAAGCTGGGTCTGTAAGAAATCACACAGAAGATGGCACACATATTTATGCTCTATCAAAATCAGTAATGTCTACCATATTGCACTGAGAACATCATTGCTTCATGGATGGGTTTTTTCTTTGTGTGCTTCTGTACCTGACTCAGTAATAAATATGTGAGCTTTTGGGGAAAAAAAATAAAGAAAAGAGAGTATCTTTGGAAAAAGAAAAACATAGGAAATTTTACCTTTATATAATTTTTCTACAAAATATTGGATGTTGGATTTATTTTAAAAGGTTATTTTTTCTGTTTAACAAATAAATGGAACATGATCACATAGTAAAAATTCAAATAATTCCAATATATTTACATTGATGAATATCCCTTCCCTTTTATTCCCAGTGTTCCCTGTATGGGTTTGAACACAAATATCTCTGAACTTTGTGTTCTTTTTCACCAAAGGTTTTTGTATTATTAAATACTTTCATTTCCTTTTTTATAGTTATTCTTATGTTCTTAGGCCTTAACCTCAACAAAGGTAAGGGCCTTCTTTACCGACCACTAGTTCAGTGCTTGGGACTCATTAGGTCTGCAATAAGTACAAGTCAAATTAATAGATGAAGGGAGGAAGAGAAGAGAGAGGGAGGACAGAAATGAAAAAGAAAGAACTGCTATAACTTTGCATTATTCTTTACCATTTTACAGCTTTCCTTTCATTCTTCTTTCTTTTTTGATATTTTTGTTTTTGTTTTTTTGCCAGCCCATTTGCCTTTCCCTACATCTTAAATGAAATTTGCTATTTCTGATCTCAAGATGTTTTATAAATATTTGCTAGTACAACCAAGGTTGAGATAAGCAATTCTATAATTAGTTCTCTAGGACAGATCCTTACACATGGAAATTTTGTTTTAAAATTAATATATAAACATCTAATGATACAGGTTAAGACACTGCCAAATAGCTATAGTAAAAACTTACATAAGAGCTTTATTTATTTTTAAACAATTTGAACCTTGCTTAAAAGTTGCATGGAAGATCTGGGTAACTCCCATATAACTATAACTCAAAACCACCAATATTTTGGAGGTTTTTTTTGCATTTTGCCCCATTTGTTTAATTATTTTCTTTCTTCTACACACACACACACACACACACACACACACACACACACACTACAGGCTGTTTTTTGACCATTTATTAACAAGGTGGAGGGCTCAGCTTCCATATTGTTAATAAATCCTCCTAAATCTTTTCATGTGTATTTCTCAAGAACTAGGACCTTTATTTATATGATCCCAGTACAGTGACCATCATGATAAGGGCATGGTTCTACAAATAATTTGTAATGTATGTTTCTTATTACCACTTCAACACTAAATTAAGGCTCTTAAGGTCAATAAGGGAATCCAAGGCACCACATGCCTTCAGAATCTGGCACAGCATGTCACCTGTACACATAGTGGGGCCTAAGTAAATATCTTCGGATCCCCTAGTTAAGACAAAAAGAAAGGAGCACTCCTCTACAGAATTTTGATTTGAAAATAGAGGCTCATCAATATTAAAACAAAAGGAATTGAGGATATTTAAGCAAAGCTACTCATAGGCTAAAGCATATGCTAAGACTGAATTTAGTGCCAGATCTAGTGCATTATGGTTGATTATATCCATGCTACAATTAAAGTAATTACTTCATTTTAAAATTAATGCACTTTAAATATGTTTAATGACTGAAATTAAAATGTGCAATTATAGTATAAATACATGAAATGATGTTGTAGTATGTTTATACTAATTACCCTATGTCAGCTGAGCCAGCTGCGGTGCACGCTTCAGTAAGTGCCCAGTGAAGCTGCTCACAGCACATCTAGCCAAGGTACTCCCAGACCAAGTGCCACATGGGAGAAGTGATTGAGCGTTTGAGCAGAGAAAGTTTCCTTTTTTCTCACCGGTTTCATTAATTATCTAAATAAGTAGCTAGTTCATAGAAAATGCCGAATGTATGAACATCCTCTTAACTATTAGGAAAAAATCTTGACTTGCGAGCTCATTTTATTGGAGCACAGAAGTACAGCCACAACCTATCAAACTAAATAGAGTGTCTTGAAGAAAATGTAATACTGACACATAGTTGTTTCACTCATGCAAGTCTAGTGACTGATTTCTACACATAAAATGAACTAATTATAAATAAACTCTAATACGACCCTGAATTTGGTGACACCAGGCCTAAGAAACATTATCACACCACTAGGATAATTTTTTTTCATGTTTTTGTTTTAGTAAATTAAAACTTTGTAAGTACAACTCTCATGCACAAAAATAAAACCCCATCTTCCCCACTCACACATTTTGCTCATACATACCTTATAGCATTCTGTTGTGTTCAGTTTTTAAGAGTCTATCATTTAAATTCCAAGATTCAGTAAGTTCTTGTTGCTCCCCAGGAGCTGTAAAAATTCCCCTCCTCTTCTCAAACTACCTTGAGCTTGGCAATGCCCAAAAGGAGTTGGCACCCTTCCAAATACCACCCTTCCCCTTAATGTTTATGTGCCAGTGTATTTCAGAGATAATTCAGTCCAAATGTTTCTGAGTCATTTACCCTTGTGTCATCAAAACTGTGTTTGCTTAGAATTACTCGATGTCTAAGTAATCTTATCAAACTAGTCCATATATACCTTTTTTCTTTAAAATAGAAAAGGGGGGAATTTGCAATCCTTACACATTACCTAAGGGGAAGAAAGTATTTTTTGATATTAAACTCCTAGCACACAGAGCTTCCCTCACTTTTAATTAAGACTGTCTTACTCCACTCTGCTATAACAAAATGCCATAGACTGGGTGGCTTGAACAACAGACACTGATTTCCGACATTCTGAAGTGAGAAAGTGCTGGCAGATTCAGTGCTCCTGGGGGAAGGGGAGGGGAGGCAGGGAAGAGAGAGAGAGAGAAAGGGAGGGGAGGGAGAGATGGGGGGAGAGAGAGAGAGAGAGAGAGAGAGAGAGAGAGACTGACTTCATTTTCTTTTAGGCTTTAAAGCCATAACCTAATATAAACCTTAGTACGATACAAAGTTCCTAACTCCAAGACCATCACATTAGGGGTTAAAGCTTCAGCATACAAAATTGGGCAGATACCAACATTCAGTCCATAATATTTACAAAATAATAAAAACACATTAATGAAGCAATACTAATGAACGTTGTTTTGCACAGCCTTGGTACCAATTCAAATCGCACCTATCCTGAAGGTGGATGGAAAGACTTTAACTCCTGTGACCACACTTCCTTTTTGGAAGAGTAATAACACAGGCAGTGAGAAAAGCAATTGACAAAGCAGAATTGAGATGTGCCTGATCAGTATTCCAGTCAGGTTTGACAGTGAATAAAGGATAAGCTTTATGCATTAGCCTTGCAGGACATTTTGACATTCAATCAAATTCATACCTTAAAATGACAAATTGCTAGATGTCAGACAAATTCCCTTAAGAGCAAAGGGCAGGCATGCTTACTATCTCTTATAAAAGATCTGGGTACCTTGGATCAAGGGTTTGGTCCTACAGTATAACACACTGTGTGTTCTGATATCACCTGTCTCTCTGGAGGTTTATAGGATTCCAGGGTGGCAGAACCCACAAAAATGCTAATTATCTCTGTAATTGCTGTGAAAAGGATGGGCAAACGGAGAGATATGTGATAAAGAAAATATAACAATTCACTGGCAATTCTTTAAACTTTCTAGTTGACTGAAAGTATGCCTAGCCCACTATAGAAAACAGTATGAGATTCATTCTTAAAAAAAAAAAAAAAAAAGTAAGAATAGAAATACCATATGACTCTGCTTTTCCACTTCTGGATATTTGTCTAAAGAATTTAAGTCACAGTGCTGTAAATCAATATTACCTTAATTTTTTTTAAAATTATGTTTATTGCAGCATTATATTCAATAGCTAAAATTTGGAAACAAGGCAAGTGCCCATAAATGGGTGAATGAATAAAGATGATGTGATATGTTTATATAATAAAATACTAGGCTTTATGCAAAAAAAAAGACAACGGTGGTTACAGAGGAGAAGGTGAATGGATGGTTAGATAAGGAAAGGAGGGGTCAACAACATGGTGGTGGATGGAAATGACTTTTTTTAAAGAATTGTATATAGATTTCAAATTCTAATGCTACATACCTGAAACCAACAATGATATGAACCAATATTACTTCCAGTAATCATCTTTAATTAAAAAATATACATAACAAATGCTGATTAAATATATACTTCTAAAATTCTACTTCAAAATTGGCAGTAGCTCAGAAATTTAATGAAATTAATAAGCCCCATTTGAATTACCGCCATCCTTTTTACCACTCATTTAATAATCAAGCCTGGTCCCATTTAATCCCCAAACCTCCATGGTACTTCATTAAGGTTTACTATCCCTCACAATGAAACTGACCATAAGTCTATGCCTCTATTCTCAAAACACAGCTTTACTATAGTCGATTTTTGCCTAGCTCTCAGCTAACTGTAACTTCTGAACTAGATCTAATCAGAAGCATCTCAGTCAGAGAACTGGAATTCTCCTTAGTTTTCCTACAAATCTGTGCAAATTTGATGAGCACTGAGGTGTTCATTAAAATAATTTTAACAATCCCACCATTACTTACAATCCCACCATTCCTATTTTACAGATGAGAAAAGGTGAATCAGAAAGGTTGCTCAGGATTTCATCACATAGCAAAGATTCAAAAACTGACCAGTCAAACTCCAAAGTCTTGGACTATAACAACTAAATTGTATTGTTTCCAAAACCTCATTATCTAGTTGAGTCTGTGTGTCTACAATAAGACTATTCACATGGATTTGTTTTTCACGTCAAATAAAAAAAATGTAGTTGACAAAATGTGTATTGTAAAGAATGCTATAAATTGAAGTATGAATACTCTCAAGGAAAAAAGAATCTGTGAGCTGATTATGACAATGAAATAATGTAGCACATCACGACAGGAAAGGATATTGGTGCACAACATTGACTGTGACTTAGAGGTATGGGATCTTCCCTTTCAGGTGATTTTACCACACCACATCTACCATTAAAACATCCACAGTTTATGACCACAGGACTGTGTCATTATTCTTACTCCCCATTTTGTTCTCTCCCTTTCCCCTTCCTCTCTGGTAGTCTCAGTCTATAGTCAGATTTCTAGAGTTTGTTATTAGTTTAGATTTATCTGACCCTTTGGTTTTTTTCACATTCCACATTTCTCCATGTTCCACATATAAGTGACACCATTTTGTATTTGTCTTTTTCTTTCTGACTTATTTCACTTAGCATAATCCCCTCCAGTTCAATTCATATTGTTGTAAATGACAAGAGTTCATTTTTTTTTTTTACCGTTGAGTAGTAGCCCATCGTGTATATTTAAAGATGGAGAACTACAAAGAACTAGAGTAACTATAATGACACAAAAAAGGAAACAGATAAAAAACATCTCTGCCACAATGATAATACCAAAATATTCTCCTTCAACACATGGGACAATTGCAATTTAATCAAATTGCAATTTAACATCAAGACTAGTTCCGTAACTCAGTGGTTCCCCAAATAGAACGTGGATTAGAGAGGATAAAAGCCAGAACTTTGAGAGCAGATACGGTATTTTCTATATACATACTGAGGTAATAAGCTAGACATATAAGATGTATACAGTGTTGTAAACCAATGTTAAAAAAAAAAACAACATTAAAGAAAAAAAGATTTTTGTAATTAGGTCTATCTCTAGAAGATTCTTACAGTGTAGGTTTGCAGATCTCAAGAAACTGAAATTTTAGAAAATTTATTAAGAGATATTGGTAAACACCATAAGTAGAGACCAATACTATATTCAAAAGGTATATGTTTGGAACAATTCTCTTTCTTTGGACACCACAGCATACTTGATAGGAGAAATATGTTTACTGGAAGAAGGCACTTCAAGTTAAAATACAGACTGGCCCCATCCCCCTCGCTGACACTTAGCTATGTGGAGAGTTAGCTCAGGTCCCAATAGTGAATAAGATCGCACTGATTAAAAATGTATAAAAAGTTTATAGAGTACTAATTAAGTTATATTAATGTTAATTATGTCTATTATTACAAAAGGAATGCAATATATGCTGTCCAAAGTAGATCACTTCTAAAAAGTTATGATTTCTTAGTAAATAAAAATAAGTTGATGAAATTCCTTGCAAGTTTTTCATATGGAAAAATGTGATAGTGATAATTTACACTGCCTATTACCAAAAATATTGTGAATGGAACAACTTAATTGTTTCAAGTGTAATGGTAATTTTAGGATCACAAAACAAATTAATGCATTTTGTGAGGCTTTATTCTGCTTATTTATATTGTTTAAGTCACTTGTATACATGAAGGAAGAAAGAATGACTTTTCCATGCTTATGTTTCTGCAGTTTGTTACTGATGAAAAATAGTTTAATTTTCTGTGCTCAGAATAAAAGAGGTTAGAAGGTTACAAATCATGTTTGTATAAGGTATTACAGCATCTCTCTAGTCAATTGGAACATTAAACTTACCAATGCATTGACCAAATCAAAACAATGTGCTTATTTTTTTCCTCTAGAAAAATCTCCAGCCCAAACAGCAATTTGCCTTCTACTCCTTCATTTAAAAAAAAATACATTTTGATTTACCACAAGTGTCTAATTTAATCAGAGGTACAAACATGTAAAGGGTATCTGGTTCTTGTTTCATTGTGTTTTTAGAGTATAAACGAGAAAGAGTGAGAAATGTACTTTCTGAAGACATCTATTGTGTGTTTTCCCAGCACTGTTTATAAATTTCAACTCTTTTTCAACAGTACCTAAAATAAGAAAGTTGCATTTTATACCCAAATATAAAAAAAAAAATCTCTGACTGAAATAAAAGTCATGACATCCTAAGGAAGATAAAAAGTTGCATGAATAAGGACTCTTTAGGAAGAAAATATGAGGCATAAAGAGTCACAATTATTTCTGTATTACTGTGCATAAAAATGAGTACATTCAAAATTTTAAGTCCTGGTACTGAGAACTTTTCAAAGAGGATCATTATTAAATGAACATCTAAGAAGTAATAAATAAAAACTTCAACATATTTGGAGCCTTCTTTCCTCTCTGGTGGTATTTGAGAACATTTCGAAGAGGCCATCATTGCTCTGCCTCACATTCTCTCTTTACGTGTGCCCTCTGTGCTGCAGAAAATGGAACATGTGTTCAACCAGAGATATTCCAAATGAGTTTCTATACATTACAATTATTCTAAGATACTATTTTTCCCCTATCAGGTATGTCATATCTAGGTAGTGTGACAATACTTACTCTTTCAAAAGAGGTTTTGATGAAATTGTTAATCTCAGACAAAGCTAATATGTATACAAAATGGATCAATGCCACTTCAAGAGAATTTTGCAATAACTATCAAAAATACATATTCTTTTTCCCTTTGCATTCTCCTTTAAAAATCTATCTTGGAGATACACTGCCAAGAAATAATAAAAATATATAAACAAGGCTATTTATTGCTGCCAAAGACTGAGATAATCCAAATGTCTAACAACAATGAGCTTCCTGAATAAACTAAGATACATGCCACAATGTAGTATGCAGCCGTGACTGACAGGGCAGATTACCATAAGCTTCATCAAAATGAGCTCCAAGTCATGCCAAGTGAAAAAAGCAATGTGCATAATTATACATACTGCGCACAATTTTTGTAAAAGTAGAGAATATGTCTATATGTTTACACATGTGTACAAACAAAATTCTTTTTTTCAAAAAACACAACTGAATTTTGATATAAGAACTAGTAAAATTGTTTTGGCCCTTGGGTAAGGATGGAACTGTGTATGTGCACAGGTGAATATGAAAGCAAAATCTTTCTGCATGTATCTTGTCTTATTATTTTGACTTAGTATACAAATGTTTTATCAAAGTAAGAAACAGATTAAAATTGTAACAGAGCTTAGAAACTGAAGGTGATTAAGAAAATAGGTTTAATTGAATATTATATTAATGGAATAACCAAGACACCTTATTTCCAGTGATTTAAAGCAGAATATGTTGTGTATCTACTCTGAGTGTACTATATCCAAAGAACAAAAAGGAGAACCAAATATGGGATCAGGAAATAATAAATAAAAAAAAAAGTAACCGGCAACTATAAATCAGAGACATTCTGTAGGGGCAGGGGAGGGGAAGGAAGAAATGATGAGTGGGAAGAGCACAAGGGACTATGGTGATGGTTCACAGGTGAACTGGTGGTGGGAATTTTACTGGGACTACCCCTGAGAGGAGAAAGCAAACATTGTACAAAAATGAACAATTATGTAAAATGTATATAAATTAATTAATTGAAGACCTGTCATTGACCAATAATTACTAGAATGATTGTTGATATAGACTTTAATAATGGCTAAATCAATATGGCAATGATAACTACACTAGACAGGATAACAACACTGTTCCAAGTATCCTTGCTTCCCCCATTCCCACCAAACATAACTTTTACCTCATCAGTTCTCTAGATCCAGTTATGACTTTCAGAAAATATAAGGTAAGAAACAAATAAAAGTAGTATTAAGAAAATTAAATATGGACAGGTCTTCAGGAACAAAATGATGAGATATACTTTTGCAACACATAAATGACAAGAAAAAAGAAGGATTGGTACATGGATTTAAAAAGGTTCTGAGACATTTGATGCAAATTAACTCTTTCATCTAGTTTAGACACTAATCTAACAATCAACTGTTAAAGGCAGAAAACAAACTCTTCTTTGGATGATATAAGGAGCAAATTATACAGCAAATGTCATGTGATGATGATAATACTATTACATAAAATCAAAATTGCTATAGTTACATATTAAAATAGTCATAGATTAAAATATGATGTTCCAAATTGCCTTTGTACTATTTCAGGCAAAAATGTATATGCTTATGAGATAAGATAAAATATAAAATGTTAATAATTTTGAAACTGGGTAGTATCTGGACATTTATTATAGTATTCTCTCCACTTTTCATGTACTTGAAGTGTTCCTTATAACTAAATGAATAACAAAAGTATGAGATTAATTGACTGACTGATTTTAGGTCAAATCAAATTAATATACAAGAATATCACTGCATCCCATGGAGGAAGGACTGGGATGAAATAAGGGAGAACACAATGACAAGAACATAAATGACAGACTTATGATGATTGTGGAAAGGTATAAGTAGCTTTTGAGATTTTTAAATCAATGATTCTAATTTAATAGGAAGGTGAGTGAAAATGAACAAAAAAGTAGAAAGCATAAAAAATGCAAGACAGGAAATCTCTGTGAAGTCAAGTCTTTTAAAATGTAAAGATCCCAGAGTAAAATAATTCCAGGGAAATAAATCAAAATGAACTACAAAAGAACCTAACTGGTTTCAAGAAACTTTTCCTGCTAGAGTAGTTAAGCTGATTCTACATCTAGTTAATAGTGCAATTTCATCTTGCATTTAAAATAAATTTTATCAAGACACAGCAAGTACAAAATGCAAAGAACAGGGAACTTCACGTAAATCTTGAATCATAAACCTAAGCATTAAGTCAACGACTTAGGGCGACAGATTGATTAACATTTTCTCTAGGCATTTTCTCATCTACCATGTGAAGGTTTTAAGTCTTAGTATTCTAGAATCAACATACTGTAATTAGATAAATCAAGATTATTTGTTTTTAATCTCTCCAGAATTTCCCGATCCTTTACACACTCTCAGCTAGAAGGGATGATTCCAACTCTATTCCGCTTTCATTTCTAACCATTTTTTCATTACTCTTTTTCCTACCCCCCCCCCACACACACACTCTGGCAGCATGGGTGAGTGCCAGAGACAGGATGCTGGGAAGCAATTTATAATCGTATATACTGCTGCTGTCTCCTCAGAGAGAAAGACAATTTATAATAAACAAAGGACCTCTTAAAATTATCAAAGCAGTGGTCCTCAACTCAAAGGGTCAGTTCTCCAGAGAGTCACTGATGGCTTTGAAGGTCTGGCTAATATTTGCATCCTGTGTTGACTCCTCATAAAGTTCCTTCTCATCTTTTCTGGATTCTGAAAGGCCCATTCTAGGAAACGGCAGGGCAAAAATTTCTTAATTCTAAGAAATAAATGATGAACTGTAAAAAGAAAGACTTCAGTTTGGCAATGGGGATGAAAAATAATGCTTTGTGTAAGTAGCTGTAAGATAAGGAGGGGGAAAAAAAGACATGTAAAGTCAATCAGGCAGTTTTTGGAGAAACAGAGAAAATTCTTTTCTTTTTTCATTTAGTCACAGATGGGCAGGATGATACGTAACAGAAAAAAGAACACAGAATTTAACATGTAAACCTGTGTTCAAATACTAACCCCACCAAATAGTAACATTTCTGACTATGTGCTAGTGAAACAGACTTGAATTTAGGGACATAGAATGGTGATACTATTGATAACTTCCCTCACCTACCTTACTATGCTTGTCCACAAGAGTGCCTTGCATCCACCATCACAGGACTTAAGGCAAAGATGCAGAAAATAAAACAGGACAAATCAGAGAGAAACTGGATAGCACTTTGAAGTAATTCATTCATACATTCACAAATTTCCCCAACATGAAACTGGGGATATAATCATTGTCTCAATTCACTTAATTCATTCAGTTCTTTGAGACAACTGAATGGGGTAACTGTTAATCTGAGAGACAACCGTTTAACAAAGAGAGGATGCTAAATATCTACTGTGTCATTTACTGCTCACAACCACCTTGATAGTTGGGTTTAATAATCATGATTTTACAGGTGAAGAAAATAGGTTGAAAGACAGTAAGTAAATTTTTCTTGAGCATATAATCGCTAACAGAGCAGGGATTTGTGACCAGATTTACTTTATCTGCTGCTTATTGATTTAATGAGTAATATTCATCAAGAATGTTATTATTCAAATATTGCACATGGATAACATTAAAATAAACTTAAAATTACAATAGACACATTTTTGATTTGTACAACATAAATCAGGGAATGCAATGACTATAAATATGTATTAGAATTCGAAAGACAATAGTTATTTTCTTACCCAAGACACTAACTGCAAAAATTATTTCAATGCATCAATTCTAATGTAACCAGGGTAACCTCTCATTCCATCTTCAAATGAGAGCATCAAAATTTGTAACCAGAAAGTTTATAAAGATAATATGAGGGGGAAAACTTGGAACCATTACTCTCCAAAGAGCATTTAATATGTTCTAACCCAGGTATTCTCTGATGGTTTCCCCAGCACCATGTGTTAAAAAGGAAGGCTTTAATCTGTAAAGATGAATTTCAACTTCAAACCCCCCACCGGTTTTAATGGGAGTGACACAGCTAACATGTCATAACAGACATTGGAAAGGAACCCTGAGTGTCCAATTATTTAAAGTGTTTTTCCTATTCACTGTCGCTCAACTGATCATAGTGGATTTATTTGGCAGTAACACTCTTCTGACACGAACTTCCGGAGGAATTACGCCAAAATTCAATCCTGGTTAATGTTGCCTTAAAATTAAGTATTTCCGTAAGTTTTAAATAGATAACAGTACTTTCTAACAACTGCCTTCTTGGATACAAGTTTATTTCTTAGACAGGATTTTAAAAAACCTGGCAAGAAAAAAATTTCCTTTTCTAGGTAAAATTAAAAAAAAAGTTAAGAGAAAACATCCTGTCATAGAGCCCAGTGAAATATCCCCAACATGAAACTGGAGAAGCAATCATCTTCTAATATTACCTTAACAAATATAAAATACTGAGTTTAATATATATTGATTTAAAAAAGATCATTGAGTTTTAGTACTATAAGTAACCATGTCTTCTTCTCGGAAGTATTTTTTCTAGGATTATCATGTGTTCCAGGTCCTGAATTTTAAAACGTTAATTCTAAAGTTATGACTACTATATGTGGCATCAATCTAGATCTCCAAATCTGATCTACAGTGGGCACAAACCTCTGGGTTCACTCATACTTCAAAGCAAGTACCTTACTGCTAAACGTCTGTATTTTTTTCATGTACTAATGAAGAGACTAAAGAATGGAATCCTTTCATTATACTCAATATGAGAGATGGTGTCCATTTAAAATAACAAGAGAACAGTCTTTCTTCTTTCTTTTTGTTCTTCTCAAGGTCATCAGGATTTATGTGCAGTATATATGATGGACTATACAATCAAGCTAGACTGAGACACAGACCTGTTATTCATATAAGATAATATAAAGCTAACATGTGTCTGTCTGGTTGAAATGCAGTCAATAATTTAGCAGAATTTATAGATATCTGTGCTTACTCAAACTTACAGCTAAAATTACTCTCTGCTACTTCAACCAAGTGAGCAGATGTTATTTTCATATTATCCAAATGAAAACAAGGACAATGTCACTCTTCTTTCCAATTAATTTCTCCTGTTCTTAAGTAAACAAACATAGGCTTCAGAGATCTACCTGAGCCACAGAATTATAACAGGTCTTGGGTTTTTGTTCCAGGGGATGAGGAGAAGCTGACATTAACATAATAAATGTAACTGCTTCTCTAAAACTTAGCTAATGTTAATTCCCCATGCAGTTTTTTTTTTTTTTTTCTAGTACTATTCTTTTTTTTTTTTTTTTTTTATGAATTTTATTGTTATATTCCCCATACAATTGCAGCCCCCCATTCTGACCCCAATCCCTCCCCTCCCGCCCCCGCCCCCCTAAAAGTGTCTCTGGTTCATAGTTTTTTGTTGATTTTGATTTTCACTTTCTTATAGTTATTTATTTTCCTGGTCCATTATTTAAGTTTTCTAGATTCCTGCTATGAGTGAGACCATCCGGTATTTTTCTTTTTCTTTTTGGCTTATTTCGCTGAGCATGATCCCTTCCAGCGCCATCCATGTTGCAGCAAATTGCATGTGTTTATCTTTTTTGAATGCTGAGTAATATTCCATGGTATATATGTACCACATCTTCTTGATCCAGTCATCTATTTTTGGGCATTTGGGTTGTTTCCAAAGCTTAGCTATTGTAAACAGTGCTGCTATAAACATAGGGGTGCAGGTGCCCTTTGGAATTGATGTTTCTGTGTCCTTTGGGTAAATACCTAGGAGTGGAATTGCTGGGTCATATGGAAGCTCTATGTTTAGTAGGTCCAGAAATCTCCACACAGCTTTCCACAGTGGTTGGACCAGTTTGCACTCCCACCAACAGTGCAGAAGAGTTCCTTTTTCTCCACACCCTCGCCAACATTTGTTGTTGCTAGTTTTTTTTCCCCATGCAGTTTTAATTTGAAATATTTTCTGGGAATTCTAATCTCTTCATGATTTTTTTGAAATATTTTTCTTGTTTAAATTATCAGTAACAAAGATAGACTAAGTCCAAATAGACTCTTTATTTCTGTTTTAAAGAATAAAATACAACAGAAATGATTATCAGATGAGTAGTCAGATGACTTTTTAAAGTTTAATAGCTTCAGTATGATATAAAATTCATGATTTTAAGGTGAAGTGTACAACGTACATGGCAAGTTGCCAAAGTCTAGGTTACCACAGTAGCAAACTTACAAAAGAACAGGAAAATACAATTTGGATCTTATAAAGACTAAAACTACCTTTGGAAGGACCATTCATTTTCATTTGAATTATAATTTTTATTAAACTCAAAAGGCAAATTACTAATTTACTTGGAAAGACATTTTGAACTCAGTGACTAGAATTTTCCCAAACCTGCGTAATGTACAGTAAGAAGTTTTAGTAACCGAGCATTTACTATGTGACAGGGATCGCATATAAATAATAAAACTTGAGGTATTCATTAGTACTTTCTTTTTACAGATAAGGAAAGTGAAGCAAAAAGAGGTTAAGAAACTCGCCCAAGTTACACACACTCTAACTAATAGAGCTGGGCTTCAAATGTCAGCAGTACAATTCCACTGTCCATGCTGTAAACAATGTTATACTCACACTCCGATGTGTCCATGATACCCCTGTCCTTGGCAGTCATTTGTCTGCATTCCAGCTATCTCTCTCACTGGGAACTGAGAGACAACCTAGGACAACACTATGCAGTGTGACTGTTAGTGTTCTTGACCTTAATTTACTATTTTCTCCTATACCTTTGTGGGACAAAAACATAAGTAAACACTTGTTTCTCAAATACTATTTGGTGTTACTAGTTTGCCTTTATCTAACATTAACTCAATATATAGAAACTATTACAGAGCATAGGAAATGTGAATTCAGGTAAAAATGGAAGGAAAAAAATAGAGCAGGAGATGCCAAAAAGGATGATTTGAGATAAATACATAACAACAATAGAAAGATCTCTTGTTGTGTGAAGTTGAGACAGCTATTGTAGCACACCCTTCCTCCTAAAGTAAAGGAAAAGCAATTTCCTATAAAATGACTAGAAGGATTATGGTTTCATAAACCAGATCTTCGACCAGGTCAATAAAAAAAAAAAAGGAATGGACATCAAATTTCAGTCAGATTTATTAAAATGATGCTTTATTTTTAAAAACAAAGAAAATGAACATATTTCAGATATTCAAGGAAAGAAAAATGTGAGTCTAGGATTTTATATGCAGCTAAACTGACTTCCAAGTATATAAGCCAAGGACAAACTGTTTTCAGTACCAAAAAGTCAAAAAATATTGTTCCCAGAGGAGCCTAAGCTTCAGAAAATCATACTGAATGAAGAGACACAGATATAAAGATCAATTGCATGACTATCAGTGCTAACATAATAACAAGAAACACAACAGTATGTTCCCCCATGAAATAAAACAGTACAACTTTTATCTGATTTCATGCCCAAAATCAAACGAATTGTATCCAGCCTTGCGATCCTACCAATAATTCATAGGAATTATTATAGCACTGAGGAATATGTTAAGATATATTACAGGGACACAATCAGTAAAACCTAGAGAGATGCATGTCTAATCATTGCAGTGTGAGGAATTTATTGCAACCTCACTAAAAAAACCTAATTATGACATTTATGAGACAATAAAAAAATTTGAGCAATAAGCCAGTAGATGATGATACTAAGCAATTTGTTTAAACCATATTTTATCTATGACATTGATCAAGTAGATAGTAAAAGGGGGGGGGAAGGCTTGTTCATTAGATATTATACTAAAGTATTGGCTGATTAAATGAATGCAATGAAGCAATGTCTGAGTCTTTTTTCATATGGATGTGGGTGTGAAAGGGGTAGGATTGGCCACAGGGTAAAGGCTGTTGGAGTGGATGATGGGTCCTATGTATTTACTTTTGCCTTTAAAATGGAAGTGAATTAAAGGGATTTTCAAATAAACAAAAGTTGAGAGAACTTATTACATGCAGATATATGTTAAAAGTACTTAACAGCAGTTTTCAGGAGGAAAAAAAGATGAGCACACAATAATGCAGGAAAGAGAGGTCCTTGGAAAAGGGAAATCAATGGGTAAATCTAAATGAACAATAAATTTTTAAAATTCTTGTGGGTTGAAATATATGTAGAGCTAAAATGCCTGACAAAAACTGTAAAAAAGATAAGGGAAGAATGAAAGGAAGTATTCTGTGATGCTCGCATTGTCTGGGAAATGGTAAAAACACTACCATTCTCAGCTCTAATGATCAAGGATGCAATCTGCCATCTATACAGAAACCTTTTTTGGGATATTAGAGAACATAGTGGGTTGTTTGTTTGTTTCTTTTTGTAAATGGTAGAACTACTGAAATACATCTGTTTGAAGCAGATGCTTCTTGCAGTAAAAACCCTCTTTTATCTTGCTAAGATGTCCAGTTATGGGTGACACATATGTAGGGAACTAAAAATGGAGGCGGAGATAAAGAATATGGTAATAAGTTGAACCCAACAGGTCCACAAGGGAAGATCTAGACATGCCAAAGAAAGGCCAGCAATAAGATGCCACCATAAGATAGAGACTGTGAACATCCACCCAGCAGACTCTTTTCACTTCTCACCTCTCACCCATAGTAGGATTGATTTAATATGGATTTTTTTTAAGTGAGAGAGCAAACAATTGACCTATTTTTGTCTTATCTCTATTTCTGTCAGTCATGCAAAAATGTTTGAAAATTCAGAATGAAAAGGTATATATACCTTAATACCTTTCATTCAAGGAAATGCAATAAAGATTTAGTAAATAATACCTAGATTTAGTAATTTCTTTTAAGAACATGGTTAAATAACAAAAGAAACACTCAATAATGATAAATATTGGAATGCCAACATAATTTAGGTGGAAGCTTCAGATTCTCTGTATGCAGCCACTACCCAAAACTGTGTAGTCCTGAATAGTCTGGCACAAATCACCTCACTGGAGCCTTATGGCAAACTAATAAAGTAAAAAGGGATAGTTTTATTATTTCTAATTTTGAGATGAGTAAAGAAGGCTATAAAGGAATAAATAACTTACCTATGAGCCAATACTACTGAGCAAGAAAAGGAAATGAACATATAAAATTAATAAACAGAATTTACTTAAATTCATATGTAGCACACTCAGAATGACATAGTATATGCTATTTGAATTTACCAATCTCTTGTCCTTGAAAATACAAGTAGCAAATAATATCAATCTCTCTCGTTATAAATAACAATAAAGCTTGGCATTTCTTTTCCACCTGAGAAATATATACACTACAGGTTTACCTACCCATGTAATAAGGCTGACTATATTGGATCAGTGTTTTATATATAGTTCAGTGTTCTCAGACAGTACTTTTTAAGGCCCTTTTTTACCTATATTTTCCCTATATGAAATTGCCTGAATGCCACACTTTCTTACAAGCTGAAGGGTACAATTTCTCATACTTAATATTTCGATTTATTTGCAAGACTTTCTTTGATTTCCTTAAACATTGTAAGCATCATTGTTAAAATCTGTACCTGAAATCTAGGCAAGTGAGTCTCATTTGCCACTGATTTTGCTAAATGTGAAGTGTAATTGCTTGTTTCTTATACACCTGGTTTTCAATGATGAATGCTGGTCACTGCTGTTGAAACAGTGAGGTGTAGACAAGCATCACTATTTTCCCTAAAATGTTGGTTTAGTTTTTGTCAGGTACCTGGAGCATTACTTTAAAATACATTTATGCCTTGAAATAGATGCCTTGAAATGTCTGAGATAAGCCTGGCAGTGTACATTTTGGCTGTAACTATCTGTTCGGGCTGGATTTTTATTTACCAATTCTTAGGGACCAGTTTTAGTTTCACCTGTCTTTATTTCCTTCATTTCTCTAATATCAAGACAATCCCCCCCCCATTAAGGCGGGATAAAGAGATGCTTTTATTTCTATTTGACCCTTACCTTTTGAGGTCTCAGCTTTATGATAGCATCTCCATCTTTGGCAGATGCTATCATACCCCCTTTACTTCTACCCTCTTATTCCTGAAGACAACCAAATCACCACTCACTTTCATAGTTGTTTCTTCAGAATTGCCAGATGCCACAAAACAACAATGTTGTGTGGCCTTAATTTTCCGTGTCCTATAGTCTTCAAGTTTTGCCCTGATGAATCCAATATATTATGAAATCTTTTGGAAGCTAGTATGGCAATTTTATATCTCACCCCATAGTTTTAGCTGCCCTCAGAGAAGATATTAGTCCCAGTGATCTGGCTTACTATTCCTAAAGCTGGAACCTCTCAACAATATTTGACATAGTTGATCATCATCTTCTCTTTGATATAACTTTTTAATTCTCTTTCAGGATTCTCTACCAGCTTCCTTTTGTGACTTTTCTGCTGCCTTCCAGTCTGATTGGCTGGTTCTTTCTAGCACCCCCAAATACAAACAGTGGAATATCACAAGGCTTTCAGAGTATGTTCTCTCTCTAGACTCCTTCCTTTGAATCCCAATTGCTCCTATAACTTCAAATTCCATTAATTTGCATAAGGGTATGCTCATTCATATCTCCTTTTCCTGGACCGGACCTTTTCCTGGAACTTCATATCCAACTTCCTCTTTGATCTCTCCACTTGGAGTAAATATCTCAACTTTAATGCAACCAAAATAAAATTCACGAACTCCTAGCTCACTAAACTTGTCCCAATTATTTTGACAAGATACTGAGAAGCAAAGATATATTCAAGATTTTCATTGTAATTAAAATTTATTACATACATATATTTTAAAGATTTATTTATTTATATAAGCACTGGGGTAAAAGCCAGAGGCGCGGGAAGGTGAGAGAATTCACCAGAGACAGAGCAGGGAACGGAACAGGCAGAAGGGCCGAAAAACACTGCTGAGGGGAGCAGCGGGTGAAACGAGAGGTCTGCTGCGCGGTGTGGGAATCTCCCTGACTGGCCGGGAATTGAACCTTCACTGCAGAGGCTGTGTGGTGCACTGTGCTCAATCCACTGTGCCACAGGGGAGGCCCTACTTATATAGTTTTTAAAATACATGTGTACAATTTTATTTCAATGATGACGTCTGCCAAAAATTCAATACCAAGCAGTTTAATTAATAGTACTCTTCTGGACTAATTCAGAAAGCATTTATAAACACATATAATATGCCAACTAGTACTTGGGATAGATTTTCAAAGATGAGTATGATTCCTGTCCTGATGTCCTCACATTTCTATAAAAGGATATTTTCATCCTAGAAATATTTGTGTTAGGATAACAACCCACCAACTGATGCTTTTTACGGACTCTACCCTCACATCCACTCCAAAGAGATCTCATTTACCAAGAACTCCAACTCCCACTTTGCCACTAACCTGACTTTCTGAAAGAAGGAGAGCAGGGGAGGAGCAGCCAGGAAATAAGAACAGAGTTAAGTGTCTGAGCTTGGGTTATAACTGAATACCTCAGTCATGTGTTAACAACAGTTGTTTAAAGAGTACTCCTTTAGAAAAGATTCTGAAGTCATATAGTACTAGTGAGACAAAGCAATTTAATCAATTAGCCCCATCTCCTGTAGTCTGGAATTACGGAATTTTTGGCATGGTCATCATACACATGAATGAATATTCATATATATTTGTATATTCATATATATATACCCTATCTTTGTATATATATAATACATATGATAACTTTCTGTGTATGCATATAATATATATAATTAAAATAACTATATGCTAACCATTAAATAAATAATTATTTCATTTATTCTCACAACAGCTGGAGATATATTTATATGTTAATGCGCATATTACAAATAAATACTCAGAAAAATTTAATAATTTATACAAGGTCACAATAATTAATAGACAATAGAGTCAGAATTTGAAACAGGTCTATCTGACTTTAAAACTTCTCTACTCCTCTGTATGAATCTATCTCTCTGAAAATGAAGAGTATTTAAAAAGTAGGAAAGGAAATAAATAACTTGAGTATATGATTGTGCAAAAATGCTGTTAACATCTTGATAAAAGAACTGTCATATGCATATCTACTGAATGATAGTGAGGAAAGAAAAGTCACTTCTAGAGGTATATTTTTCAAGACCAACTAAATTAACCCCTTTAGCCAGCATCTCTCTGCTGGTTGAGGTACAGATATTGGTTGGAATGTACACACTTTATCAGGTATAGGTCAACTTTTGGACAAACTGCTCACTGTTTCCTACCCCACTCATTTCTGCGCTGAAATATAAGTAAGGGAAAGAGGGATGCAACATCTATGTTAGCAATGGATCCTGTTCTAGGAAATGGGGGTGGGGGTATTAATTAGTAACATAATGCCTGAACACTTCTTCCAGTTTCTCCACTCTCTTCTTCCCACCACCTTCCATTAAATGAGGAAATTAAAGGGGCCTCCCCGGTGGCGCAGCGGTTGAGCGCTGGGTTGCGAAGCTGCCCGCGGCCTCTGCAGCGCCGGTTCGATTCCCAGCTGCTCCCCGGCCACTGGAGGAGGGTCCCACATGGCGCGCAGACCTCTCCTGCCGCCCGCTGCTCCCCTCAGCAGTGTACTTCGGTCCTTCTGCCTGCTCTGCTCCCCGCTCTTGCTCTGGTGAATTCTCTCACCCTCCCGCGCTTCTGACTGTACCCAGTGCATGTATAAACAAAACAAACAAACAAACAAATAAATAAATAAAACATGCCTCTAAAAAAAAAAAAAAAATTAAAAAAAAAAAAATAAATAAATAAATGAGGAAATTAAAGCCCATAGAATTAACTTCTTCCTTAGATACATTTACAAAGGAAGTGCTGTGACTTTAAGTTTCTTTTTCAATATGAGGAATCACTTGCTGTCTGTTTATGCTCCTGAGACAACTATAAGGCTTTACCTTCATCCAACACTAGTGAATTTCCACTGATAACTTTCTCTGTATTAAATGTCACCTACTTAATTCATTTTGAATTAACTTCCTATTATGTAAGCAAGTTATCATACTTTTATTTTGTACATCATTTTTGGCTCCAGAATTACATGGGATCAGGGAAAGACAGAACCCAACTGACTTCTTTTTGCTCCCTGGTACAGTTGTGTGTTGGAATTTAGCCAAAGAACTGTCAACTGCAAATCCCAGAGCCCTTTAAAACTCCCAAATTAGGATGTGCTTTGTTGTCATTCCCATGGATGTATGTTTTGGCTTCTACGAAGCATGCAAGGCAGGGTAACCATGTAAAACATAAAAGAAAATTTTGCTACATATGAATATCTGAATGAGGGCAGTATCTATACTACACTGGAACATCCCAATATAGAGCTACAATAACTTTCTAAAAAGAGAAAAGATTTGTCTTTTAGAGCTTTATATTTTAATATATTATTCATATTCCTTCATAAGAATTATGAAATAATTAAGAAATATACTGTATGATATTGTTCTATAGAATTTAGAAGCACAGGAATAATATTGCTATTTTTCTCCAAAGGTATTCCATGGCTTAAGATAACTCAGAATAAACATTATTCTGTTCATATTTATGCAAGGATTTTATGAGGATGTTTGCAGTATTATCTAAGATGAACAAATTCCCAGGTATAGATGAATAACTATTTGCAGTTTGCTTTCATTTTATGGCAAAAATAAATGCATTAAAATACACATTGAAGATAATAAAGCAATAATCATCATATTCTGAGTCTTCAATTGATTAAATTAAGTTTATGGGCTTTTGAACTGCTTTTTTTTACAGATATAAGGATTATTTTAAGCACTGCTAAGCAGTATAAAGAGAAGAAAATGTATTTGTTACTTTGAAAATCTTCAGAAATCAAACTATAGTTGATAGCTGAGTTATGTGTTTACTATTTACAACTTCCTGTAAAGATATAGGTATTGCATTCTTTTGTCTTTTAAAATGTAACCTTATATGTCTGTTGAGCACACATCTGGACATTCAACCCAAGTCATCATTTCATTCTGATGTCCAAAAACTGTCAGTTACTTCTGCTGAGACTCAGCCCTTGGGAAAACTGAAAAGTTACATCCTTCTTTTGTCCAGGTTTTATAAACTCTTCTTTACCTTTTTCCCCAGGATATCAGTAAGTATAAAAATAAGCAGTCTGAATTCCTTCTGGCTCTGGAGAAAGGGGCACAGGAGAATGAGGAGCATGTGTTCCATTAACATTTGCTTTTACAGAATAAAGAACAAAGTCTGCATATGAAAGAACAGACTTTGGCTATTCAGTTAATAAAAAAGCACATATTTTTTACAACATAAATACAATTTGAATGCATGAAGGAGGAAACTTGAGCACCAGTGAGGAAGATCTCTATTTTCAAAGAAAAGTATCTCATACTTCATAATTACAAATCTCAATTCATTAAGGAAATATAATGATTTTGAATGGGTGTACACGCAATATTGTTACAGAATTCATAAAAGGGGAGGAACATCGCAGTGGAGTGTATAGGCATCATTTCTGCCTCCTCCACTAACATGTAGAAGACACCTTGGAATACAATTCCCAGCAAGCTGTGAACTGGACTTCCTAAATGGGAAGCTGGGTAGAGCAAAGTGGATATATAAACATAGATGAAATGAAGTAAATAGGGTGATGTGTGAAGGAGAAATATGTGAAGGTGAGAGACTTGGAGAGACATGGGAGGCTTCTCCTGGTCCATGACAAAGACAATGGCAGCTGTTATCCTTATTACCCTTAAGTGGTTTTACATATGTAGTAGGAAAATAAGTTAGGAAATTAATCAAGGTCCAAAACTTGTGTTCAGATTAATTACTTTAACTTTTGTACTAAATTTATAATTTTTACAAACATGGAAAAGTGTAATACTTTAAAAAGCTTTAGCAATAAAAGCATAAGAAAATATGGAGCACTTCAGTATAGCCATTCATTTAAATTAGCATGAGAATACACAGTATGGTTCTATGAGGTATCACAATGCATTCCTTATTCAAGCTTGCTAACTTTATCAAAATGAAGGTATTATAACTCCCATTTTAGAAATGAGGAAATTGAACTTCAGAAAGATCACATGCATTAGAAACCAAATGTCATTGCCTCAAGCACACCTGTCAATTTTTACTACTAAACACTGCCTTTTCCTTGAATCAATGCAGCAATTCTGTATATGCTCATGGAAAGAACATTATTTTTTTCTCATTCAACTAGGTTATGGCTGAAATATTCCCACCCTCCAACCTATTCATAGGTTGAAGTCCTAACTCCTGGTACCTCACTAAGTGACCATTTTGGGAAAGCAAGAAAGCAAATCTTTAAAGAGATAATTTACTTAAAAGATCATTAAGGAGGGTCCTGTTCCAATATGTTGTTCTTATAAAAGAGATTATCACAACATAGACACATACAGAAGGAAGAGCATATGAAGACACAGGGAAAAGGTCTTTCATAAGCCTGGGAGAGAAGCCTTAAAGAATCCCACTTTACAGATATCTTGATCTCAGACTTCTATAAAACACAATAGTAAGGGAAAAAACATATTTTCTTAGTCCTTGAGGCAGACAATTTCCCCCCAAAATTCAAGACAATTTACCCAACACTAAGACAATCAATCTGGGTCGAAATAAAAGAATAGAGAAGACCAGTATCTTCTAAAGTTGGGACTAAGTGATAAGGATGGCCAACACTATAGAGTCCACTTTCCTTTCTTTTTTTTGTTTTTCAAAGATTTATTTATTTATTTATACAAGCACTGGGTACAGTCAGAAGCGCAGGAGGGTGAGAGAATTCACCAGAGCCAGAGGGGAGAGCAGAGCAGGCAGACCGACAAGGTACACTGCTGAGGGGAGCAGCAGGCATGGCAGAAGAGTTCTGCGTGCCATGTGGGACCCTCACCCAGTGGCCGGGGATCAAACAGGCGCTTCGGAGGCTGTGGGCAGCTTCGCAACCCAGCGCTCAACAGCTGCACCACCAGGGAAACCCCCACTTTCCTTTCTTTCCTATACAGTCTTCCTTCACTCAACATTTAAAGATATCATCTCTTCAGCACTAACTGTCCTTCTCAGGTGATGGTAGCACATGTTAATAAAAAGGTTTCCTCTGTGGAAACAATCTTGTGGTTCAGAGTTTGGCTTTCTGAGTGTGAACATTAACACAAAGGCAGAACTGTAGGGGAACAAAGACCCACCACCCCAAAATAAATCTTTATAGCAAAATTTGATTTCAGTGGGAAAATCTGAAGATAGGGGGAGGGTGCTTTTGATGTTATATCTGAACTATTTAAGATGGTATCTTAAGCCATGTGGGTGAGTTATTCAGTTATGGGGGTTCTTTCCAATGTATACAGGAGGCATATAGGTTATTATTAAACTTCTATATGACTTTTTCTCCTAAAACATTAAATGTTTCAAGTCATAAAGATATTTCTAATAATAAATGCCATAAAAGCAATTCATTATATTGGAAATATTTTAGACTTTATTCTTTGAGTTGTCTTTTTCACTGAGCTATTTAGCATGGTAGAATTAAATTCAGCCACAAATATACATTTTTAATAAATGTAAGAGGATAGAATTCCACTTGACTTGCGTTTTTGACATCTAAAATGGCTGTTCTCAGGCCTGCCCTGGTGGCGCAGGCAGTTGAGCTCAGCGCTGTGAAGTTGTCCACAGCCTCTGCAGCACCGGTTCGATCACGGCCAGCCAGCAAGGGTCCCACATGGCGCAGCAGACCTCGCCTGTTTTGCCCGTTGCTCCCCTCAGCAGTGTATTTCATCAATCTGCCTGTTCTGTCCCCCGCTCAGGCTCCAGTGGATCCTCTCACCCTCCTGAGCATCTGGCCTCTACCCAGGTTCTTGTATAAATAAATACAATCTTTAAAAATAAATAAATAAAATGGCTGTTCTCAAATATTTTATTTGATACTATAAATTTAGATAATATGCACTCAGTGAGAGAGACTAATTCAAATTGCCCCTTGAGACAAAATTACTTGAGACAAAAGCAGTTAATTGCCCCCTGAGACAAAATTACTTGAGACAAAAGCAGTTATCCCATATATCTAAGTGAACATTGTTCCACTATAATCCTAACGGTAACCTGAAACTTAAGTTATTCCTTTGGTGTCCATTTCAAATTTTTCATAGAAGTCTCCATCTTGCTTTCTTAGAGTTGGCATATTCACTCATCATTAATTCACTCATTTATATTTATGTAATTCTTTCATTCTCAAACATTTTTCAGTTAAACAAAACTAGGAGGTAAATAAATTCAAAATCTATCTATAACAAAGAAGTTAAGCCCAAATTTAAGTCTGTGATAAATAGTTGCGCACACTCTTACACATTGTCAGGGAATAAAGGAAATCATCCTATACCTCTCTGTGTTTGTCTAAGCTGGCAAATAATCAAACAAGTTTCAGACAGACTGATAACAGAAAAAGTCATGGAGGAGTATAACAACAGCATGTATGCCTCCTGTATATGTGGAAGACCCAGTATTACTAAGTCACCCACAAGGCTTTAGATGTCGTCATATATAGTTTAACTAGGACACGGGGATGGCTAAGTTTGGGTGTTGTTTTTTTTTAAGATTTATTTATTTTTGCATACAAGAACTGGGGTATAGGCCAGGGCTGTGGGAGTTAAAGGATTAACCAGAGACAGAGTGGGGAACAGAAAAGGCAGATCGAGTGAAATGCACTGCTGAGGGGAGCAGTAGGCAAGTCAGGAAAGGTTTGCTGGATCATGCAATTAGCTCCCTGGCTGTGGATCAAATTCGTGCTGCAGTGGCTGTGGAAAGAAAGCTTCATAGGTATGTCTTAACCCCTTGCGCCACCTGAGTGTTTTAATGAGAAACTACTATCCTTTCTTCTCCCCTCTCTCTCTTCCCTAATCCTATCAAAGTTATTTCACTCTATGTAACTTCTTTGCCTTTGTGTACATAGATGGACCCCTTTGGAGCATGAAAGTTTGGGGGGTCCCTATATACTCTTCAGTCACACACTAACATAGCCATCCTCAAATTCTCTGAACTATTCCTGTAAACATTTCCACACTTTCATGTTAATTTTCCAATATAGACTGCTAGAGATTCCTGGAATTTTTATTTTTTATTTCCAATTGTATGATTTCCCTGTTTGATATCTCTATAGTTTTAATCACCCTGAAGAGAGCAAGATCTTTGTTTCAAATGTGCTTCCCATATATTATCTATACATAGACAGTTAAGTGTTGGAGTGGCCCAATGCACTCAAGTTCTGCATTCCTCTGGCCCTCAGGTGGCCTGTGAGGTCTCATGGGCTGGGTACACATCACAAGGATGATGGGTCACCATCACCTCACTACCAGATACTGCCTAGGCCAAAGGTTGGGTGAGGGTACCTGAGCAGCACTAGGTCTGAACCTAGGATTCTGTACTCAGGCCTAACATCCTGAGTACAGGGAAGGTGACAGAGCTGAGCGGCCATTTTAGAAGATTTTAACGGGACAATGCATGATGACTTCTCTTTGTGTTGTCAGAATCCCCCACTAAGCAGTAGAGGTCTGGCCTACCTTGCTCCTCCAGTGGTGGCAGGACTTGGTAAGACCTTGCCCCAGGGTGCTGCTGACCTTGACTCCTGACAAAGTAGGGCTTGCCACACCCTGCTGCTCCTGTAACAGCAGCTCCAGTTTGCAATACCCTACTGAAGTATCTGGGCATCTCCCTTTCCCTCCACTCTGTTGGTTTGAACAAATAATCTTTTTTTTTTTTTTCTGCACCAAAGGCCCTCATGTTTGCATTTGTGGTGGTAGGTGGCCGGACACAGAACTGGTAAGAGAGGTTCTGACCCAGAGTTTTTAGACTCTGTCTAGTAACAGAAGAACACCAAAAGAAATTTAGACTGTGGTTTTAAGGATGACTGCAGCTGTCAGTGATAGGAATAAGTTATTTTTAGAGACAAGCTTCCTCAAATGGTGTTCTCAGGGGAAATACTAGTAGTATTTCACTATACATACATTATAAGTGCACCTATATACAAATTAACATTAAAATTAAGATACTTAAAATTAAACATTAGACATAAGGCAGTACCTATCATTGAAATGAACTCAGTAGAAAGTTATGATGAGATTCAGTAGAAAGTTATGATGAGAAACTGGAGATCATATACAAACTGATGGGAATTCTGAGACTGCCTTTGTGTATGTTTTGAATAATGACTATTCCAAGGGCTGAGAGAATGTAAGAAATCATGAGGAAAGCTAAGAAGAATGGCTGTGACTAAGGCAAATACACAGTGGATTTACCCTCACTGATCCTGTAAGAATACAATTGACCCACATTTTTAGCAAGGTACAATATATTGCAAATAGTTACAAATATATTTGGTATATTTTAGCACTTAAAAAAAGAAATACATAGTTAGCTTAACACAAATCATCTATTTTTCAATAGGTGGCACCATCCAAAATAAGAAAAAAAAATTTCTAATCAATACATCTGCTTATTTTCTCTGCTTACACAATGAAGATAATTAGGAGGATCAAAATGCAACTGTTAAAAAATCAGAAAGAAAGTAATAAAGTTCAGTAACATACAAAGATAATCACTTCATCAAGTTGTAGGAATAAATGTAACAAATTACACAAAAATTGGGCATTCTCTTTGCTTAGATACAAAAAGATGAATAAAAATGAACTCATCAATTTACTTCTTCAGTAAAAGATTTAGAACTTGAGGGTATTTTATAGATTGCTCAGTATAACAATTTTACAATGTTTGTCTTTTTTTCCAGAACTGAACTAAATTGTGTTGTAGTCTCAAAGTGTAATCACTGCTTCCGAATGGAAGATTTAAATGTGCAGTCAGGTGAACTTTGATTTACAATCCTATAGGAGAGACTGACTGTATCAGTCAGGGTCTAGTTGGGATACAGAAACCACACCAGTAATTAGAATAAGAAAAAAGTTAATATAAAAATTATTAACTAGTAAAAAGGTGATTAACTACTAAAAGAGATAAGCAAGGAATAATTCAGTAGTATAGAAGTAGCAACTGCAGAACATAGTCATTCATACACAGCTGACAGAGATGAACAGGGAAGTACTTAAAATTTTGAAGAGTGCTTCCCCCTACACCCTCACCAACAAGACTAAGTGTCAGACATCTTTGGAGAGAGTTAAGCTGAAACAAAAAATTACTGGTGACAGAGAGAATATGATGGAATATGATGGTGTCAGAAGGCATGGACTACAGAAAGTCCTCTGGTGTGGTCCCTGGGAGGGCAATAGATCTTACCATAGGAGTGGTCTACAGCTAATCCATGAGGTAAACAGTACAAAGGTATCTGCATACCAGTCTGCTAAGTCCACATAGAGAAAGACACCCTAGAAAATGGAAGCAAAGCCCCTTCTTGTTCTGACTTTGCCATATCCCTCCAGCTTATAAGTTGTCAAGGCCAAACATCTAGTCAGAAAATGGCCCTTTTCTGGTAGTACAAGAAAGAGCAAAGAAGGATTTTGGAAATGAGAGGCAATAAAATTAATAATTGGCACACTCGTACTTTCTTGGTATGGAAACCAACAAGTAAAATCTGCATAAACCAGTATGCTTTTACTTATAATCACAAATGTTGTCTTCTTGGCTCCTATTTGTATACTTATTCACTTTGACTTCAAACTATTATATCATTTTGACATCAAATGATTCACCAAGAAATCACTTTGTTTATAGTGGTATAGGAAAAGTACATAAACTTTTAATCTTATGAACTTTAAAACTCAATAAATTTTATGAATATATACTCATAACCACCATTCAAGATAAGATAAAGTCTACTAAATTTAAATGAAGAAAAAAAAATTAACAAACCAACAAAAAAAGGGCAGAATATCTGAACAGTTAGTTTTCCAATGAGGATATGCAGAGGGCCAACAGATATGAAAAAATGCTCATCATCACGTCTAATAAGGAAGTGCAAATCAAAACCACATGAGATGTCATGTCACACCTGTGAGAGTGGCATATATCAAAAAGACTCCACGGTGTGGGAAATGTGGGAAAGGATGTGGAGAATGAAAAACCCTGATATACCGTTGGTGGGAATGCAAACTGGTGCAGCCATTGTGGAAAGTAATCATTATTTTTCTTTAAAAAGGAAAAATGGAAGTATCATACCATCTGATAATCCCACTTCTGAGCATCTATCTGAAGAACATCAACTGGAAAAGTTACATGGTCTTCTATGTTCATTGCAGCATTATTTATAATAGCTAAGATATGAAACAAACTAAGTGTCCACTAATAGATGATTGGAGAAATGATTGATGTGCATGTGTGTGTACACAATGGACAACTATTTAGCTATTAGCAAACATGAAATTCTGTTCTTTGCAGCAAAATGGAAGGACACTGAAAGGAATATGCCAGAGAGATCAAGTCAAAAATTGGATAATTTCACATACATGGGAAATATAAAGAAACAGAGCAGATGAACTAACAAAACAAATTAAAAATAGTTTGTGGGCATAGATTATCTGATAGAGCAACTAGAGGTAAAGAGGGTGGGGTGGGAGAAAGGGTAGAGGGGTTACAAAGAATGGTGGTTGATTATTATGGTTTTGCCTTTTTGCAATACATACATACATAAATAAGTAAATTTCCAGATTTGGGTAAGATACTGTGGCTATCAAAATGTCAGTCAAAAATCTGTGTGTTTTAAAATTTTTTAAAATAAATAAATGTAAATTACTCTGGGAGAGCCAGACTACTGCATGCTCCTGCCATCCAGTAATCACCTACAGTTCAAATGTTCCCTTAAAAAATATTTACTCATTCCCTTATACGTTTAATATAAACAGTAAATTATGTAGTAAAATAAGGCATCCTTTTGCAATGAAGACAAAGTATGCAAGAAATAACTTTTAATTAGACCTATTTAAGTTTATCATTCTACATAGCTTTTTAAGTTATCAAAGTGCACTCTATATAAATTACTGTGCTACTCTTGTTTATGTGTAAGACAATAATTAGCAATTTTTTTTCTTTATTCCAGAGAAAAAGGGGATAAAATAGAAAGAACACAGAGCCTCAAGAACCCCTGTCTTTCTGCAAAGCAACAGAGATGGATTCATGTTTTTGAGGATAAATGCTTTTCTACTAATTACAAACTGCCCCCTTTGAGAAAATTTTGCACGTATGTAAAACATACAAAAAACAACAAATCTCACAATAATTAGGGTTACTAAAGAACTAATTTAAATACATGTAATATAGTTTCTTCAAAATTCATATATAACATATTTAACAAATAAAAACATAATATATTAACAAATATGGAAAATATTATATCAGTTTGTTGCAAATAGTGTAAAAAAAGAAACATACTAAGTAGGAATACAAAGATTTTTTTTCTTATTATATTTTAAGATGACATTTGGCTTTTAGAACTTCTCAAAGTTTTTAGGTGAGTACATTTAACCAATTAATCAGTATAGGCTTAATAAACCAAGGGACTCAAGAAATTTGATACTGTAGGTTTTCTTATCCTTGTATATTCTAGATTTTTTAAAAACATTTTAATATTTTACATTATCTTACAAAATTTAAATATTGAATGTTAGATTAAAAGGTTGACACATTCAGCTTTATAATTTATTTTTTCCTAGTAGCTTTCCATCAAAAGTCGTAAGTCTTTGAAATTATGATTGGCTCCATAGCCCGAAGGTGGTGAGTGTTTTTCCAGAAGGTTTTCAGATTTTTTTTAATGCTTGCCTCTACTGGATTTGGCTCAAAATTTTCTAATGGGAAGCATACTTTAAACAGCCTGATTCCATGTTTTTAATATGTTATTTTACTTTATTGCTCTTTCCTAACTGAGAGCACTTACAATCCACATATTTTTTAAAAGTTTTATATTTGGTAATATTTTGTTGGTTCTTTGTTTCCTGTTATAATGGGCTTTCAAAGATTAAGCGAATTTGCAGATTTCCCAAACAAACAAATCTGTACAGGACAGTGTGATATTAGAAGGTCTCTGAAATTAAGTAATACAATGTAAGTGCTTTTTGCATTACCTATGTGTTGCACAGAAAATAAGGAAGATTGCCAATGGTGTATTTTAGGGGAGGAAACTCTATTTTGAAGTAAAATGCAAAGTATACAATATGACCATATTTATTCTTCATCATGTTCGATTTGGGAGTATCCTCTTGTACTTATACACAAGGAAATGATGTCAGGAGCTGAGCCATTATGTCAAAGACAAAGGTTATCACAAACAAAATAAATAACATTTTCTAATTTACATGTTCACTTCAATTTTTAAAAGAATCTAAACTTTGTAGTTTCATTGAATATATATATATATTTATTTTATATATATATATAAAGTGTTTAATAAAAACAATGCTGGCTTTATATAGCCTCCTTAAGCATTAAGCATAACGTGTGTTGATGCTACTGCTGTTTCCTTCACCCTTCTTAGGAAGGATATTTGCTCACACATACTCCTCCACACATGCTCAGTTATTCACCCTGAGGTCTCTTCTTTCCATCTCCCATCTATTTATTATTATTCCAGGTTTCTTACTTTTCCTTCCTTCCTCCCCACCCACTCAACCCAAACACCCACTGCGATCCTGTGTTCTGCTCCTTAGTAGCTTTTTTTTTTTTTAAATTAGCACTTTCCCCCATTTCCCTTCAGAAATACATTTTGCATGCCTTGTCTCTCCTTAGGGATCATTTGCTCACCTTAGCTCTATAATAATTCTCCAACCTTTATTTATCCCTACAGAGATTTAGTCTGTTTCCTTCTCTTCCATTTCCTTTTGCAAAATGAAACATTACTTGGAAGGTGCAGCCAAGAATCCCAAAGAGTAAATTCAGTGAACCAGTGAACAAGTATAGTAAGATAAGAAATTTTGCAAAACAATAGTCAACACTGAGGTGCATTTTGGTGAATGCCTAGCTGGTTGCATTTTCATTTGCTAACGTGGACATAGTGCCAAGAACTTGAATTGAACTCAGGTACAACAGCACACTAGATTGTGGATCCCATGCTGTTATAGAATTCTTATAAATGATCATGAATAATGGTGCTGTGAAGTTTGACAGTGTGTGTAGGGTCTGTAGACTCTACCACTATATTGAAAGGCAATATATTAAAAAGTAATGTGACAGCCATCAATTTTTAAACATTTTTAAAATAGAGACATAGGGTATCAAAAATGTACTTCTAATACTTTTACATTCTTTTCAAAAATGACTTCAGATTGTTTCTGTTTCAATGTACTATAGTAGAGGATTATGGGTGCTTTGGTGGTGAGTGTGGTGTGTTAATATACACCTGAAAGATGGAAACCTATATCCCTGAATCATATACAGTGTGGTATATTAGTATGACTGTAATAAATATAACACAGTGAAAATATAAATTCATGATCATAAACTTTAAAAATAAATTGCACAGTAATCTTTTATTCCTAATTCACATGCTGTGAAATGAATTGTTATTCATTCAGTATTTACTGAACTTGTACTCTGTAACAAAAACATTTCAACAAAAATTAGCAATAAAGCCTGGACTTAAAACTTATCATGAGGGCCTCCCCTGGTGGCGCAGTTGTTGAGCGCTGGGCTGCAAAGCTGCCTGCAGCCTCTGCAGTGACAGTTCGATCCCCAGCCACTGGCGAGAGTCCCACATGGTGCGACAGACCTCTCCTGCCATGCCTGCTGCTCCCCTCAGCAGTGTACTTTGTCAGTCTGCCTGTTCTGTTCCCCCCTCTGGCTCTGGTGAATTCTCTCACCCTCCTGCACTTCAGACTATACCCAGTGCTTGTATAAATAAATAAATAAATATTAAAAAAAAAAAAACTTACCATGAGCCATGCGATGGAACCAGTAGTAGCCAAAATCAACTCCAAGGAAGGTTATATACCAAGTCCATGCAGAATCCCAAGGCAAACTGATGAGCCTGTAGTTCTCCCAGACATAAACATAACTGGTCAGTTCAATACTCCTGAAAAACAAGCTGGAAAAATAAAATTCACAAAAAATGATTATGCCACAATTTAGATTCCATTTTAAAATCATCAAATCACATGCAAAAATAAGATTTTGTTCCCCTTATTCTTTTTTCTTGTTGCTTTATCATGCCTTTCAAGTGGTATGACTTCCTTGGTATTCAAATGAGTCACAGGATGCTTCTTTTTATTTCATTGGCATCATGGACACAAGTTCTTTCTTTAAAATGCCATTCCGGGCCTCCCTGGTGGCACAAGGGGTTAAAGCACCACGCTATGAAGCAATCCACACTCAGGGAGCAATCCACATGGCATGGTAGACCTCTCCTGTCTCGCTCACTGGTGCCCTCAGCAGTGTATTTCAGTCAGTCTGCCTGTTCTCTTCCCACTCTGTCTCTGGTGAATCCTCTCACACCCCCGAATCTCTGGCCTGCACCCCAGCTCTTGTATGCATAAATAAATCTTTAAAAAAAAAAAACAAAATGCCAGTCTTTTGTTGTATTTTAAAATACCTTTCAAGAACTCATACAACATAAATATGAAAAAACAGTGACTTTTCTGTGATTGTTATTTCTAAATCTTAATGAAGAACACAGTAAGGGTGCTTTTCAAAGGAAATTTAAAAGGTAGAAATTTTAAATAGCATAAAGGAGAGTGCAAACTGCCTAAATGGAAAAAAGCCTTAAAATATATTGTATACATAAAATTTGCCTTTAGATTAAAGTTGCATCTGTCTAACTATTCTCTCTTCCTTGTTACTCCTTTTCTTATGGTCTCCTTCTCTCTGTGTGTGCTTCAGATGGGATATATTGGATCACCTATTAGATTTTCATAGCACTTCAATTATTTCTTGTGGTAACAAAAGCTACATTTCTCAAGAGATAAAGAGTACTCTTCACTTAGAAATAAAGTATGCAAACACAGTTAAAACAAACAACTGTTTTTCAAACCCAGACACTAGAAGGTGTTTTGCCACTTACCAAACTTCAGTAATTTTTTTTTTCAAAAATTTCCGAACACATAAAATTGTACTTCAATTTTATAGAGTGTAGTCTGTTTTCTTTTACATTTTCTGTGATCAAATTTAAGCTCAGACTCAACACAATAGCTTTTATCATAAATTTGATTGAATTGTCTTTTATGTTTATTTTAACATGTAAAATGAACTGATCATCCTAACTAATATTTATTTATAAAACACAAATAACTGTATTGCTCTAATTCTGAGGAAGTTCTTAAGGAGTTTAAATGAAAGGTAAATGAAAGGTAAATGAAAGGTAAAGAGCTTAAATTAGTATATTAAAATTCATCATTTTAATAGTGCTGCTCTCCTACAGTAAAGTATTTCTAGGAACCATTTCATAAGCTGAAATGCCATAAAAACCAAGAAACAATCAGCATTAATTTATAGGAAATGAAACTTTTGAGCATTTCTAGGCCCCCAAAATAACCTATCAAACCATAACAAATAACAAACAGTAAAGGAAACTGGCATGATGAATACACAGTCTGTATGAGCACTCAGTGAAGCTCAGGGTTGCACACTTGCTGCTTAAGATGCGCTGCTGCCTCTCAAATGGCTGCCGCAAAACATGCTGAAAACCATCTTCACTCTTTGCTCTATGTTATAAAGGGGAAATTCCTCCTTGTATTTCCTTCAGTTGGCAAAAGCAGGCATAATAGTAGGTCTTTCATAAAAACAACATGACATAATGCTAACTTTAGAAAAGTGGACGATATCTGTGAAGCTTCTATGAACTGGCACTTTCTTTTCGGTCTTTGGGAGACACAATCTCTATAACCTACTTTTGATTTTAATGATAGCATGACTTTAATAATGACTGAATAACTTTAAAATATCACATTGTATAGCTGAAGTTATTATTTTATCTGTAGCATAAAATATCAGGGTACTTCACTGCAGTATTAATATAAGTAACTCATAAAAATGTCCAGGGCTGATACTTTTGGATAGGATTCACATCACCAGATCTTAAAACCTAATTTTCCATTTAAGATTACATGGTTGGAAAGAGCAGTTGTGACTCTGAGTATGAGTCCTTGACCCAAGGAAACTATCTGCCAGAACTCCGGCCACAACCAGGCCACCCTCTGGACACTCTAGAATCCCCCTCTCAAAGTGGCCCAGAGTCTGTTTACAGGACTTTTTGGGGGCATTATTCCGGGTCCAGTCCTCCAGAGAGCAGACTTCTGCAGGTGTGCAACTTCTAAACGTGACAAAGCAGTCAAGAGTGGCTGGTTTGGGACACATAAACAGTGCTGGGACAAGAAGTCTGAGATCTCCACACCCATGTGTGTGAGGGCTCTCATGAGACAGGTGAGGCCAGGGGCCAGGAGCTCCAATTCTGTTCCAGAACTCTGAAGAAAATCCAAGAAATTTGAAAATTTAAAAGCTGTTTTCATACTTGTTATCCAGGGTAAAAAAGAAATTATATCTTAAAACTTGATTGGTAACTTTTAATATATTTAGACTAGGATTTCTGAACAGTGTCTCATATTAACACTTAGGATACCTCTTAGTTGAAGGGATGTGTCCTGTGGAAACAGTGACCAAAATGATAAAATCTTGAAATTGCTATCACATATTAAGAGAGGGTCAACTACATAAAAATCAATTTTTAGGTAAAAATCAGTAAATACTGTCAATTTGATAGGGTTCAACTAATAATTTCTCCAAAAAAGGGATTCTAAATCTTGACACTATAGCCATTTGGGGCCAGATAATTCTTCATTATGAGAGCTTGTCCTGTGAATTGTAGAATATTTAGCAGCATCCTTGGCTCTAATTACTAGATACCAGTAGCACAGCTCTCTGGCCCAGTTGTGACAACAAATTGTCCAAATATTAACTAGGGGAGAAGGGTCAGGAAATTGCCCCGTTGCTAATACTAAAAATGACTGATACAGAAAGAAAAAATGAAACAGAAAGTCAAAATTATCTACAGCTTTTTACATAAGCTATAGGATAGGTTGTCAAAGCAGAGCCATTCATAGATTTATTCCTTTGTTCAATAAATTGATATTAAGAATCTACTAGGTGCCAGGCACAGCACATGACAGGTTGGACACATCAGTTAGCAGAGCAGATATAAATGTTTGCCTCATCAATGTGTGTTTTTATTTTAAGTTGCTATTTTTCTTCACAGTTCCAGTGACAACTGAAATGAGTTTTGAGATACGAAGACTTCAATAAATGAAAGAGAGTCCCTGGAAAACCTCCATTTGTAAAACAAAGAGAACCTTACTGAAATTGAAATACTTTTTTTATTTCCTGTACAGGTGCCAGGTCTTGAGCAGACACCCAATTTATTACTCTGTCAACTTACTTATTAGGGTTGACACAAATCGAGCTGAAATATGCCTGACATACTATAGTCTAAGCTTTTTTTTTCTTTTCACACTTTAGCATGAAGCCAAACTTTCCTCAAGGCAAAGGGAAAGAAGGGAGAAGCTGTGGGAGTTATAATCCCTGCTTTCTATCAGCAAGATGAATATGATCCTCTTCCATCATAATTGGGGGAAAAAACAGCCATGCAAGTGCCCACCACTGAAAACATTCAGCAAGGGATACAGCTGGGAAATGATTATCAAGTTCTGGAAAGCCCTTGATTGCAGGAAATAGCACCTACATTTTCAAAAATGTTCCCACCAGACTCTGAATCATAAACCAAAACTCCTTTTTATTTTCTTCTCAATTGCTCTGTCCTCTCCCAACCCCCATTCCCAGTATATGACCCTGCACTTTGGAATTCAAACGTCAACTCTTTAAACCCCATCCTGTGGGAAGAGACATATGTAATTTACATGTATATACTGAGCTAACTTTATCACGTGGAGTTGGAACACTGGGAAGCACAGGGGCTTTGAATAACCAAATACTCAATTCCCTTTTACTCTTAAGTTTGAATATGAGACCAAAAAAATGATCTAAATATTAAAAGATACTAGAATCCTCTAATAAACAATCTATTTATAAAGAGGTTTTTCTCTCGTCCTATTTTATTTATAAATTTCCCCCAAATACCTATTTTCTCTCTGGCATTTGAAAGGTAGTTAATTACTTTCTCTCAATATTAGAAACTTAACTTGTCAATTTTTAGTTACTATAAAATCGAATAAGGCACTAAATTGTTATTCCACTACTGAGCCTGGATTTTTAAAAAGATAAACTTAGTTGAGATTTAAAAATAAGCAATACATTAGGATAAATCTGAATTATCAAAGTACTCTGACTTTAAGTATACCCATTATCAAAAGCAGTTACCAGAGGTAACAAAAGTGTTACCAGAGGTAACACTGGTCATGCCATTCCTACTTTCAGTGTCTTAGGGCTAATTTAAGACATGAGAGCATTAGGCTGAATGAACCCTAAAATTATCTAGCTCTCAAACACTCTCATGCTCTAATCATTAATCAATCAAGTAAAATTTGAGATAATGCTCTCATTGCAAACTTTCAAAATTTCAATGCAACTTTCTAAGTAGAATTGTGTACTCATCAACATCTGACAATTTATATTATTTCATAACTGTATTTAGAAGTGTATGTACTGTGTGATTTGACTAGACTATGCAAAACTGATGATAATTAGACATTTTTATTTTTATTAAACTTGTCTTATCAGAAAATAAACCGACATTTAGATGACATAATTATAAATATCTTTATAAGCCTCAAGAAGTTACTAATAAATAAACATATTTGGATTACATATACTGATTTTTCTAGATGTTTTCCAATTTATTTCTAAATATTTTTACCTTAGCCCAGAAACTTGCACTATCTGTAAAGCTACTGCCACTTTTGCTCCATCTAGTGGAATATTGATTTTTGCTCAGTAATAACAAAGAACATAATATAAAACTCCACCTTCTGCATACAGGTAAAATTTGTACTATTATTTCTTAGTGTGATATGACATTACATTTATGAAACAATCATTTAATTTCTTTTTTACAGCAACCTGAAAGCCACAGACATTGTTATAAACACAATGGTTAGATTTGGTTTAGCTACGTCCTTTGCTTTGAGAGAAATAAACTGCTACAAGTAATGCAATAACTCTCCTGAATAAGCCCACAAATCCAGACAAATAAGAATAAGGACTCTTGCATTCATTCGGAAAGTTTAGTCTAATAGTAAAAAGTGTTACACAATTAGTAACAAACACAAAACCTATTTGTAAGGTTTCTAAGGTAAAAATTTAAGAGGGAATGAAGCCATTCTCCTAGCAAATACAATAATGATATTTCAAAATTTATTTCCTCAGGTGGGGTGCTCTCTTAATGATGTTAAGTTAATAAAATATATTAATGAAATACTAACATTACATAAATACATTTATCTCTTATTTCAAACAGTGAATCTGCATTCAGAATTTTTATTTGAAAATGACAGGTACTTATTTGTTAGAAGCCTGATGTTGCCAAAGGCAGCACTGACTCTGATACTAAAGCCTAGTATAAAAGCAAGTAGACAATTTTCCTTTATTCTCCACACCAAGGAGTCAAAAATATTTCAAAGAAATTTAATTTCCTCCTCTTTAAATATGTTTTTTGGTGAATTCAAATTTTCTTGTCAGGAATGGAAAATTCCATGGCAGTCATGACCAGCAGAACTGTGCATATGTATCCTTGAACACTGCAGAGCTAGCTCCATCGTAAAAATTGGCAGTGACCCATATGTATTAAAAGTGAGTGTCCTCAACTTATTTGAAAATTTACCTACTTAAATTATCCCGCCAACCTATTGCAATTTGATTTATAATCTGCTGTTTCAACAGAATAAATGAACCCATTAAAAACAAACATACTGTAGGTATTTATATCGGGAATAAAATTTCTCTGGGGAGGATGCAATTTATGGAAGCAGAAACATTGGAAGGAAGTAACAAATTGAGGTCCCGGTTTTCTAATGAAGGATTGGAAATTGAGTTCTGCTTATACAGCGGGGAAAAAAAAAAAAAAGATGTGATTATTTTTCACTCGTTAGCATTTAAGTCAGTAGCAGAATATTTCACAAGTTTTAAATATTTTTTAAAAAACAGAATCGATAAATATTTGGTTGAGTTTAAGTTTAACAGTTGCGTAAGCAAGAATTTGAAAGGGCAGCAGATTATCTGCATATGATACACTGCTTAATTATGATAAACAGAAATATCTGTCTATAACTTCAGGACTAGATTCTGACTAGGAAGCCTGCCTACCAGATTCTAGAAGAGCAAAACAGATGCAGCCTGCCCAGAGTCTGGTTCTCAGGACAGATGGACTTTTATTATACACCATGGTCTGTCCAACAGACTTGTAAACAAGATATAATCTTGTCCATGGTTAGCATTTTCCCTTACAAAAAGACTAGAAAGGTAGAGCATAAATCTTTCCTATTAAATGATAAGTATGCTACTTATTTCAAGATACTTCAAATTTCATGTAACAATGAATACACTCAAATAAACATTTGTTTTTCCTCAAAGTCCGCATAAAGCATTTCCATTACATGAATGGCAAAGTGGAAAAACATGTTCAGGGTTTCACTTTGATTTCCACAACTTTTTTCATCAGAGGCCACATGCCAATTTGGACTTATTATCCCAAGTATTATTCCTCACAAGTGGATTAACAAAAGGTATACAACAATTTTTTTCTCGCTATCCTGTACTTTAATGATGTGGCAAACCCCTGTGGCTGATGTAAAAAATGAAATTAGTCCCTCAGAGAGGATATGATCAATGCCGCGTTAATCTACCCCTCAGCTGTTAATGATTTGCACAAAAATTCCCCTTGATGCTGTGGGATCAACTGAAATATTGTTTTAAGAGATTCTGTAAAATCCCCTTTTCTCATCTACTGCGGAGAAGGGAGTGAATCCTAAAGATGAGCTTAACTTTCCTGATTCACCGGGTCATTATTTTTCGATAGCAACAAAATACAGGAAAATATTTCCGAATTTCATCTTCAGATAATTTGCTTTGCAGAGATCTATTGTAGAAAAGGCTATAAAAGGTAAAATCCTTTGCAAAACTTACAAAATTATCCACATCTCAAATTTAGAACTGCTATTCACACCTACAAGAACATAAAAGAAGTAATTTGCTGTACGCTTTCAAAATAGTTATAGGAAAATATGCTCCAAAGTTCATAACCCTTTACCTTTCTTTCAAAGGGCACCAGAGTTAGCTTGTGTTAGCTTAAAGAGTGTTATGAGTAGTGAGATGTGGAGAAAAGAAATATATGTCTTATTCCTGCAGCTTTGGTTGGTTTCTTTTTTTCCCCAGCCCCCCTCCCATAACTTATCATTTGGGGACTCGTTTTTAGCAAAAATTATACTTGATTCTTATATATCCTGTTATAACTGTATCATTTTTTATGACACAATTCAGCAGAAATACAGCAGAAAGGACACAGTTTATATTTCTAGTGATTACGATGGTATAAGAGAGTAATCTAATTTCACTTATAACCAAAGTAAAACTTAAGAAAGTAAAGGAAATGCTAAAGCATTCATTCAAGATGATGGCTCTCTGACTTTTTAATAAATTCATTCCAATTCGACAAAATATGTGATCTCTAATCGTATCTGTGGGGCACTTCATGTTCTTTTTATAGTTCATCAGTCATATGATTTCCATAAACACATACAGTTAACTGTCTCAGAATGAACTACCATAGCCAACTCGATATTTTTCAATAACCAAACCTACATCTCCCTTTAGTATATTGAATGCATTTTTTTTTCAGTTCTGTTCCAGGGAGACATGAAACAGAGGAAATTTTATGTAATTGTAAACTTTTATTTAGGGTATCAGCAATGTGCAACCATGTGAGCAGTTTTTCAGTTATTAATATTGATATTAGATGAGCATTATTTTATACCTATTAACACATCTTTTTCATAGTAAAATTTATGAAAGAAGTTTTACTTTTAGGTTTCTTATTTAAAACAATTTTGGGAAATTATTTTTTCTCAGATATCTTTAAGTTTTCATTGCATTTTTAAAAATCAACCTTGGTTTCTCATAGGATGGTTCATAGAAACATTCCAAAGCAATGAGGACTGGTCAGAAGTAAAACTCTGAAACAGTAAAAACAGCAATGGGTGGGAAGCAGAAATGAGAACATTCATCAGCAACACAAATCACAAACTTCTCTCATCCTCTGCCTCTTTGGCAAATCTCTACCTATCAAAGCTTCCAATGGATTGAAAAGTCTTCCATTGGTTTCCCTCTTCAGCAACTGTAACATACTCTTTCTAATACGTAGTATGTTATTTTTCATTTACTATTACTTGTTCCATTCTCAATGTGTCATTAACATAAACCTAAGAGATTATTTTTTATAAACTATCTACCTTGCACTACCTACATCACTACAAGCATAAGAGTTAAAATTATGAAGAAAGTACACCACTTGCTCTCCAGGAAAGCAAGTTAGCAAGGAGGGTTGGGAGGGAAAAGGTGAACTTAATGCTATGTGGTGATTGTATATCTGGGGTAAATACAAGATTCCTTAAGACCATAGTGAAGTGATACCTAAGGCAGAGTTGGAGAATAGCTATTATTTGTGAAAGGGAGTGACTGTTCTATATAAGTCTAGACTTAGATTCATGGTTGGCTTTCCAAGCAGAGGGAAGCACATGTGACATCTTGGGAATAGCATATTAAAGAATGAAAGAAACAAATATTGCAACAGGGGAAGGAGAATGGAGGGATAAGAGGAAAGGCTGGGTAGACAAACATCTCATAGATCAGGAAAGGAATTCATTTATTATCCTCAGGATATATGGAATCGGTGAAAAGTGTATACCAGGTTCATATCATGGAAAATGCCTGGCTACAAATGAAGCAGGATAAATACAGGGATATCATTTGAAGACCAATGTAGGAATTCAGATTAGGGAGTCTCTGTACCACAGATTGCTATATTGGAAATGTGAATTTCCTTAGGCAGATTTATTTTCCCATGGATAACCAGACCGTAACCTAGGTCCATTTCAAGGGTAAGACAAATAGAGTAATTGCCTTGGGTACAAAATTTATGGGGGCACCAATAATCTGAGTAATGAAGATAAATAATATTTAGGGCAGTATTTTTTTAAAAAAATGAAAAAGAAATCTACAATGAACAAAATAATCAAATTTTCAAATAATGACAATAATTGAATTCCTTGAGGCTATATGTGAAAATAGTCTAATTTTCCAAATAATTGTATCCTTCATATTTGGAGAATGTCCGTTTATTCACTCAGGGCTGCTAAACAAGTAACTCACCTTGAAAGCCGAGACAGAACACCGGCTGACATTGATGTTAATGCATCATCCAAACGACCTGGTGGCTTCCCTTTATGAATCCAGCTGACAACCAGTTCAAGCAGCATCAAGGAAATGAAAAATGGAGTTGCCTAGAAAGGAAATTGCAGAAAAGAGATGCTATTGTGCTTGGTATGAAATTCTTCCACATTTCCTGATTAGTCACTCAGAAAGTGGGGGGCCCAGAGTAACATCTCATAGCAGGACAAGTATAGACTTATCCTTGAGGATCATTTCCTCCCAACAGGGAATGAAATCTAATTATTTTGGACATACACAAAACAGGTGTTTAAATTCTATCATCCAATTTAGAAATTAAATATAGCTATAAATGTAACCTTGAAAACTGTGCCAGAAAATAATAATATTGGTAAAGACATATTCCAAGTTAGATTTAAAAAATACATTTTAAAGTTCAGTAACCACAAGGCAATATCTATATTTGACTAAGTTCAACACACTTTAAAAGGCTTTCCTTAAGGATATACAATATTCTAGTTTTTCTAAGAATTACAAGAATGATAAAATTGAAACAGAATATTTTCTGAATATTTCAGAGGGCATGATGATTTCAAATGTTTTAAACTTTATTTTAGATTTTTGTGTTTTTTTTTTTTTCATTCAACCTTAAGGCTCCCTCTTACAGTGAACAGGTTTGATGTTACAATATAAAAAATATTAATTCATGAAGCTGTAGGTACATCTTTCTTAAAAACATCAGAAAGAATATAAAATCCTTACAGATATGGGTTGCACTCATTTGGAACTGTGAGTTCTGAAGTTTTCTAAACTGAACTCCCAAAACCTTACTCTCTGATGTCATTTTTTTTTTTTTTCTATTTCTGGTCTAAACTAGTAAGTGTTGTAGGAACAACTTTGAAAGGGTGGAGAACTTCAGTATTCAAGTTCTAATTCTGGATATTTCCACTTTCAATCATAGCCAGAAACCAGAAGTGAAAAGTGCCTCTGTACACTTCAGAGTTTCAAAGAAAACTTGGTTCAAGTTCAAACTTAGGAAATCAGAGTTGGACTCAGTCAGCTCTGTAACCACTCTGCAGAACTACTCTACCAAATTAAAGAGGAAACAGTTCCTTGGGAGGTGGTAGATGAGTTTACCTTTTGAAAATAAGACTGTTACTAGGCTTATGGATATCATATAATCAATTGATATTGAATTTCTAATAGCAAAATTTGCAATGTCATTCTGTCCTGGAAAACTTGATTATATTCCACAGTGACTTATCAGGGAATATGAGTTTAATAGAAGACTGTAGACACTGTACAAAAATTCAACTCGAGCAGAAATTCTACTTTTGCTCCATGCCATTATGAATCATTTTTTATTAGAATTTCATAATTTGAAGCATTAGAGTGCACAAAAACCCAGGATGTTTTTAACTTACTTTTTATTCAGAATAAAAGCAAGAGCAGCCTCTTCCCCTATAGCCTCTCACCTTTTTGACATAATCAGGCACTTCTTCTAGGGTTTGGAATGATGTTTCATTGGGCTTCATCATGTAAAACATCACGCGAATTCCCTGGGAAACCGAAACATCCTGTTGGGCTTCTGGGTTCTTCATCTCTACTCTTGTCTGATTCCCAGCTGGAGAATATTTGTGATTCAGTGTTTGAAGCCAGAGACTGAACAAAGAGGACGAGATGTGCAGCACAGAACAAGCTTTGTCAGAGAACAGCTAGAAACAAAGCTCCATAGAGCACACAGCCAACAGCAGATTCTGTGGACAGAGACAGGAATATACCGGGATCAAGAACAAGTTCAGGGTTCAGTGGGCAGTGTCCCAGAAATGGGGCATGTGGGGGAGGGAAAGCTGAGGAATCATGACCAAACCAAACATAGGCACTGGAGTTTGGCTGTAGGGAAAGAAAATTATCATTACAAAACGAGAAACAAACCAAAACCCATGTGATACTTACTAGGAAAAGGGAAGAAAAAAGTGGTAACAGGTTAAAGTTCACTCTGGAAAAATGGGTGGAAGTTCAAGACTGATATCACATGAGGAAAACTAATTTTCTTCTCCCTTTTGAAATTCACATTGTACTCAAGTCTGTAGTCTTCTCATAGACATTTTTTCCTGAAGGAACAGTGTGCTTCAATTGCAATAAGACTAAGCTTGAAATTCAGTAAAGCACTGAATATATTATATAAGCTACCGCCTCTACTTCTGGATTTGAATCATCTTAACTTCTGAATGTTTGTAAATCAATTTAGGGGTATTTGGCTTGTTGTGTGATCTATAACGCTTAAAGGAATCTTGACTAATCACATCTATATTTTTCTTTGTACTTACAGAGACTCTGATTGAAGAAGCTGGCAAGATGTTTATCTCTGTTTTCCAGGTGGAGCCACAGCTGATTTACTGAACCTTTGATTTAGTCTAGAATTATTTCACTAGTGAATATGTAGAGATTTCCACAATAGCTTCAGCCCTTCCTTTAACTCCTATGTCATCTTTTTTAAAAGTTCTGTTAGATTTAATTAAATTATTACTATATGACAGCTTTAAAAGGGAAATAGGAACTATAAACAAACAACAGATTATTTACTATCTACAGACACCACTGACATTTTGGCATGGATATAATCAGTTGTGGTATCATGTAACACATGTGTTCTTAAAAACCTACATGCTATGTAAATCCCACAATAAAAACCATGAGACTGATGAGTAAAATGGGTTTAGGATGCAATACTCAAAAAATTCATAATCCAAAGGAGAAAAATAGATCAGAACCAAATGAAAATGTAGTACACCTATATACATGTATGTGATATGGTTATGAAATGCATGACAATAAATATGGTGCTCCATCATGAAAAGGACCAGATATGTGCTCATGGAGGTGGGAACGGGAAGAACTGAACATTGTAAATTATTTTGGAGTATCAGAATGTTTATCTAAAATCAGACAGAAAGAGCCTCCCCAGTGACACAGCGGTTGAGTGCTGGGTTGTGAAGCTGCCCACAGCCTCTGCAGCGCCGGTTCAATCCCCGGCCAACAGAGGAGGGTCCCACATGGTGCGCAGACCTCTCCTGCCGCCTGCTGCTCCCCTCAGCAGTGTACTTTGGTCCTTCTGCCTGCTCTGCTCCCTGCTCTGGCTCTGGTGAATTCTCTCACTCTCCTGTGCTTCTGACTGTACCCAGTGCTTGTATAAATAAATAAATAAATCTTAAAAAAAATAAAATAAAATAAAATCAGACAGAAAGTTATAAAACCAGATATGGACACTGTAGCTCACAACGCAACAATGAAATGAAGACTATGATAGATGTTTACAGCATGCAGATAGATGTGCATTCTGATTATTCTTAAGCCTCTAAGTTCAGTTGGGTTCATTCTTCAAGATTTTCCTGGTGTTCACTGCTTTTCAACATAATACTGGAAGTCCTAGCCAGAGCAATAAGACAAGAGAAAGACATACAAGGAATCCAAATAGGCAAGGAAGAAGTCAAACTATCACTGTTTGCAGATGATATGATAATATACATAGAGAACCCCAAAAACTCCACAGAAAAACTAATTAAACTAATCAATCAGTTCAGTAAAGTGGCAGGATATAAAATCAACGAACAAAAATCAGTAGCCTTCCTATACACAAACAATAAATTTGAAGAAGAAGAAATCAAGAAAGCCATCCATTTTACTATTGAAACAAAAAAAAATCAAATACTTGGGAATAAACTGAACAAAAGAAGTAAAGGGCCTATACAAAGAAAACTATAAAACACTGTTAAAAGAAATAGAAGTAGACACAAAGAAATGGAAAGACATCCCCTGCTCATGGATCAGAAGAATTAAAATTATCGAAATGGCCATCCTACCAAAAGCAATTTACAGATTCAATGCTATTCCAATTAAAATTTCAATGTCATTCTTCAAAGAAATACAAAAAATATCGATGAAATTCATATGGAGCCACCAAAAACCCTGAAAAAAAAAAAACACCAAAACCCTCCTGAAAAAAAAAAAAAGAAGGGAATGGAGGCATCACTCTCCCAGATTTCAAACTATACTACAAAGCCATAATAATCAAAACTGCATGGTATTGGAACCAGAACAGACACATGGACCAATGGAACTGAATTGAAAACCCATAAATAAACCCACAGATCTATGGTCAACTAAGCTTTGACAAAGGAGCAAAGAATATGCACTGAAGCAAAGAAAGTTTGTTCAATAAATGGTGCTGGGAAAACTGGGTCACTACATGCAAAAGAATGAAGATTGACTACTACCTCATACCATGCACAAAAACCAACTCAAAATGGATTAAAGAACTAGACATAAGACCTGAAACCATAAATATATATAGAAGGAAATATAGGCGAAACACTACATGGCATGCACCACAAAGACATCTTTACAGACACATCACCCAAAGCAGTGATAGTGAAGGCAAAGATCAACAGCTGGGAGTACATCAAATTAAAGAGCTTCTGCACAGCAAAAGAGACAATAACAAAAACAAAGAGAAACCCCACCGACGGGGAGAACATTTTTGCACCCAACACTAATGATAAAGGACTGATCATAAAAATCTACAAAGAGCTGATGAGACTCAACAAAAACAAATAAAATAATCCAGTCAAAAAATGGGCAGAAGAGCTAAAAAGAAACTTCTCCGAAGAGGAAATACAAACGGCCACCAGGCATATGAAAAAATGTTCAACATCACTTGTAATCAGGGAAATGCAAATCAAAACTACAGTGAGATACCATCTCACACCAGTGAGAATGGCACATATTAAAAAAAACTAGCAACAACAAATGTTGGCGAGGATGTGGAGAGAAAATAAATCTCCTGCACTGCTGGTGGGAGTGCAAACTGGTCCAACCACTATGGAGAGCTGTGTGGAGATTCCTCAACCTACTAAAGATAGAGCTTCCATATGATCCAGCAATTCCACTCCTAGGTATTTACCCAAAGGACACAGAAACATTAATTCCAAAGAACACCTGCACCCCTATGTTTATAGCAGCACTGTTTACAATAGCTAAGCTTTGGAAACAACCCAAATGCCCAAAAATAGATGACTGGATCAAGCAGATGTGGTACATATACACAATGGAATATTACTCAGCATTCAAAAAAGATAAACACATGCAATTTCCAGCAACATGGATGAAGCTGGAAGGGATCATGCTCAGAGAAATAAGCCAGAAAGAAAAAGAAAAATACCAGATGGTCTCACTCATAACAGGAATCTAGAAAACCTAAATATGGACCAGAAAAAAGAATAACTATAAGAAAGAAAAAAATCAAAATCAACAAATAACTATGAACCAGAGACACTCTTTGGGGGGGAGGGGAAGGAGGGATTGGGGTGAAAATTGGGGTTGCAATTGTATGGGGAATATAAAAATTAAAAATAAATAAATAAATAAATAAATAAATAAAAAGATTTTCCTGGTGTTTCTCACTGACAAAAATCACATGTGAGTCTGTTGGGACTCAGATGATGGGATTCTATGAGTGGGGTTCGTTAGTCCCTCTGAGAAAGAATTCAGCAGACATTCCCATTCATAAGCACATGCACGTTTATTAAGAGGAGGGAAGAGAGAGGAGGGAAACAACAAACTAAAACGACCAACAAGAACAAACGACGCAGCAAGCGGGACTGTGAGTGGAAAGGAACTATTGCAGCCACCACACCCCGTGAACGGGAGCTGAGGCGAACCCTGCAGGATTCGCTGCTGCGGTGAGCGAACAGCTCCGGGCGCCATTAGAGAAGAACAAAGACCCCGGGAGACGCGCACACAGCCCGGGCTGCCGGTAAGCTTGCTCGGGAAAGCAGCGCGCTTGGCGCGCTTGAAAAGAAAACGCGGACCGGGATCGCAATGGCCCAGGTCCCCGCGCCTGCGACCTAGGCTTGCAGGGAGACGCGCGGAGGTCCTCACTGAGGTGAAGGTCCCTCCCTGAGTAAGCAGGAACCAAGCGCCCAGGCACAGGAGCACTGCAAAAGGCGCCATTCCCGCGCCACTGAACTGGGCTACATCCCGCGTCCTGGACCTGAGGGCTTTGAACTGAGACCCGGGGCACGAAATTAGGGGCGTGGGTTCCCCACGACGGTGGGGCACAAGGCAGACACAGCACCCCAAAGCTGTTGAGGTTTACCCTACCATTCCCGCTCTGTTCCCTGTCCCATGGGGTGGGGGGGGCGAAAAACAGCCCCCCAAGGACAATAAGAGAGATCTCTGGCGCCACCTAGCGACCAGGAAAAAAAAGTCACTAACACCCCATAGAACAGGAAATTTCTTAAGACTGCTTGAATGGGGCAGAAGGCTTCTGGAGGACCCAGTGGCCAGCCGGGAAGTTAGCCCACCCCACGCCAGGCCCCTTCCGACCAGCAGTCTGAGCCCACAGAGGGAGCAGGCACCCACGTCCGGGGCAGACCGGGGGCGCAGAAGAGTGTGCCTGAAACCGGAGGCGCAGGGACTGCATCCCGCTTCTCCATTTTAGAACAGGGACATTGCTTCAGTAAAAACATTGCTTGACTAAAACCAGCAGAAAGCTCCCGCAGAAGACAGAGATGGCTCCTGGAAGAGCCAGAGGGGAGCGGAGAAGTTCACCCAAGATGCCAGTCAGTCCGAGCAACACAGTGTCCCAACGCATACGACAAATTAGAAAACAGACAGTAGGGAGTAGAAGAACCACACGCAACCTAACAACTCCTCAGGAAAGAAGCACACCACAAAAAGAAAACCACTCCCCAGATTGCAATGACAGCAACTTGGAAGAACTTCTGAGCCTTCCAGAAAGAGAATTTAAAATTGCCATGATTAAAAAAGTGATAGATCAGAAGAAGGAAATAGAGTCCCTAAAGAGGGAAATAAAAGAAATGCAGGAGATCAAAGAATTAATGGAGGAACTAAAGAACTCTGGAAAAAGCAATGAAAGCAGAATAGATGAAATGGAAGAACGAATAAGTACTCTTGAAGACACAGAAATAAAAAGAACCAAAACAGAAAAGGAAAGAGAAGTACGAAGGAAAAAGAATGAAGAAAGACTTCGGGAACTATCTGACTCCATGAGGAAAGGAAATATAAGAGTTATAGGAATTCCAGAAGGAGAGGAGAGAGATGTAGGAACAGAGAAAATATTCCAGGAGATAATTGAAGAGAACTTCCCAAATGCGAAGAAGGAGCTGAAAATTGATATACAAGAAGCAACAAGAACACCAAACTTCCACGACGAAAGGAAAAACACAGCAAGACACATAATAGTAAAGCTCCCAAGAATCCAGGACAAGGAAAAAATAATGAAGCTGACAAGAGGGAAGACACAGATAACATTCAAAGGAAAACCAATCAGGCTGACATCAGACTTCTCTGAAGAAACACTACGGGCAAGGAGAGAGTGGAGGGACATAGTCAACAGACTTCAAGAAAACAGATGCCAACCAAGAATACTCTATCCCGCAAAGCTCTCTTTCCTCCATGAAGAAAGAATATGGACCTTCCCAGACAAAGAGAAACTCCGGAATTTCATTACGACTAAACCCCCACTCCAAAAAATACTACAAGGAATCCTAAAGCCAGAACCTCAGAGGGACAAATAACAACGAAAGAAGACCAGAAAAAAAAAAAAGTTATTAAAGAATAAATAAATAAAATCAAAGGAAAGACAAACATAATGGCAATACAGATGCTAACATATCAATATTAACACTAAATGTAAATGGACTAAACTCTTCAATAAAAACACACAGAGTTGCAGCCTGGATTAAGAAACAAAACCCAACCTTTTGCTGTCTCCAGGAAACACATTTAGCTACAAAAGATAAAAATAGGCTCAAAGTCAAAGGATGGAAAACAATCCTACAAGCAAATGGGCCAAAAAAGAAAGCAGGAACAGCTATACTTATATCAGATAAAACAGACTTCAAACTCAAAAAATAAAAAGAGACCCCAATGGTCACTACATTATGATTAAGGGGACAATAATTCAAGAAGAAATAACACTCATTAACATATACTCAACAAATGAAAGAGCACCAAAATATATCAGACAACTGTTGTCCTCTCTGAAAACAGACATCAGAGAAAACACATATGTAGTGGGAGACTTCAACACACCACTATCAACAATGGATAGATCAACAAGACAAAAAATAAGTAAAGAAACTAAAGCTCTAAATAAGGACCTAGAGCATTTGGGCTTAACAGACATCTATAGAACACTAAACCCAAAAAAAACGGAGTACACATTTTTCTCAAGCGCACACAGATCATTCTCCAGGATTGATCACATACTGGGGCACAAGACAAACATCAACAGATACACCAAGATTGAAATCATACCAACCATCTTTTCTGACCATGAAGGCATCAAACTAGAAATAAATCATAAAAAGAAGGCAAGGAACTATCCTACCTCATGGAGATTAAAAACCACACTACTGGAAGACCACTGGACTAACGAGGAGATCAAAAAGAAAAAAAAATTCTTTGAATTGAATGACAAGGAGGACACCAATATCCTAAATGTATGGGATGCAGCAAAAGCAGTAATAAGAGGAAAATATATAGCAATAGAAGCTCACATCAAAAAACAAGAAAGAACTCAAAGAAACAACCTAATCTCGAAGCTCAAAGATCTAGAAAAAGAACAACAAAAAAACCCCAAAACCAGTAGAAGAAAAGAAATAATAAAAACCAAAGCAGAAATAAATGAAATTGAAACTAAAAAAACAATCCAAAAGATCAATGAAACCAAGAGCTGGTTCTTTGAAAAAATAAATAAAATAGACAAACCCCTAGCCAGGCTCACAAAGGAAAAAGGGAGAAAGCACAAATACACAGGATCATAAATGAAAGAGGAGAAATCACAACGGACACAGCAGAAATCAAAAGAATAATCAGTAACTATTATGAACAGTTATATGGAAACAAGTTCAACAATCTAGAGGAGATGGACAAATTCATACAACTCTACAATCACCCAAAGCTAGATAAAGAAGAAATAGAACACCTAAACAGACCAATTACAAGCAGCGAAATTGAAATGGTAATCAAAAACCTCCCCAAAAAAAAGCCCAGGACCTGATGGATTTACAAATGAATTCTACCAAACATTCAGAGACGAATTAGTGCCTATCCTTCACAAACTCTTCCAAAAAATTGAGAAGGAAGGGACAATACCAAACACGTTCTATGAAGCCAATATTACACTAATACCAAAACCGAATAAGGACAACACAAAAAAGGAAAACTACAGGCCAATCTCCCTAATGAACACTGATGCAAAAATCCTCAATAAAATTTTAGCTATCAGAATCCAACAATGTATCCATAAGATAATTCACCACGACCAAGTTGGATTCATTCCAGGGGCACAAGGATGGTTTAACATCCGAAAATCAATCAACGTTATCCAACACATCAACAAAAAGAAATATAAAAACCATATGATAATATCAATAGATGCTGAGAAAGCTTTCGACAAAGTGCAACACCCATTCATGATAAAAGCCCTTGAAATTCTTGGGATACAAGGAACATACCTCAACATCATAAAGGCCATCTATGACAAGCCAACAGCCAGTATCATTCTCAATGGTGAAAAGCTGAAAGCAATTCCATTAGATCTGGAACAAGACAAGGATGTCCACTCTCACCACTGCTTTTCAATATAATACTGGAAGTCCTAGCCAGAGCAATAAGACAAGAGAAAGACATCCAAGGAATCCAAATAGGAAAAGAAGAAGTCAAACTATCACTATTTGCAGATGATATGATAATATACATAGAGAACCCCAAAATCTCCACAGAAAAACTAATTCAACTCATCAATCAATTCAGTAAAGTGGCAGGATACAAAATCAACACACGAAAGTCAGTAGCCTTCCTATACACAAACAATAAATCTGAAGAAGAAGAAATCAAAAAAACCATCCCTTTTATTATTGAAACAAAAAAAATCAAATATTTGGGAATCTAACAAAAGAGGTAAAGGACCTATACAAAGAAAACTATAAAACACTGTTAAAAGAAATAGAAGAAGACACAAAGAAATGGAAAGACATCCCCTGCTCATGGATTGGAAGAATAAACATTATTAAAATGGCCATCCTACCAAAAGCAACATACAGATTCAATGCTATTCCAATCAAAATCTCAATGGCATTCTTCAAAGAAATAGAACAATTATTGATGAAATTCATATGGAATCACCAAAAACCCCGAATAGCCAAAGCTCTACTGAAAAAAAAGAAGGAAATGGAGACATCACACTCCCAGACTTCAAACTATACTACAAAGCCATAATCATCAAAACTGCATGGTATTGGCACAAGAACAGACATACAGACCAATGGAATCTAATAGAAAAATCTAGAAATAAACCCACAGATTTATGGTCAACTAATCTTTGACAAAGGAGCAAAGACTATGCATTGGAGCAAAGAAAGTTTGTTCAATAAATGGTGCTGGGAAAACTGGGTCGCTACATGCAAAAGAATGAAGCTTGACCACTACCTCACACCATACACAAAAATCAACTCAAAATGGATTAAAGAACTAGACATAAGACCTGAAACCATAAAATACATAGAAGGAAATATAGGCGAAACACTATGGGATTTGCACATCAAAGACATCTTTACAGACACATCACCCAAAGCAGTGATAGTGAAAGCAAAGATAAACAGCTGGGACTACATCAAATTAAAGAGCTTCTGCACAGCAAAAGAGACAATAACAAAAACTAAGAGAAACCCCACCGACTGGGAGAACATTATTGCACCCAACACTAATGATAAAGGACTGATCACAAAAATCTGCAAAGAGATGATGAGACTCAGCTACAACAAAGAAAATAATCCAGTCAAAAAATGGGCAGAAGAGCTAAAAAGAAACTTCTCTGAAGAGGAAATGCAAATGGCCAACAGACATATGAAAAAATGTTCAACATCACTTGTAATCAGGGAAATGCAAATCAAAACTACCATGAGATACCATCTCACACCAGTGAGAATGGCACATATTAAAAAAACTAGCAACAACAAATGTTGGCAAGGGTGTGGAGAAAAAGGAACTCTTCTGCACTGTTGGTGGGAGTGCAAACTGGTCCAACCACTATGGAGAGCTGTGTGGAGATTTCTGGACCTACTAAACATAGAGCTTCCATATGATCCAGCAATTCCACTCCTAGGTATTTACCCAAAGGACACAGAAACATCAATTCCAAAGAACACCTGCACCCCTGTGTTTATAGCAGCACTATTTACAATAGCTAAGCTTTGGAAACAGCCCAAATGCCCAAAAATAGATGACTGGATCAAGAAGATGTGGTACATATATACCATGGAATATTACTCAGCATTCAAAAAAGATAAACACATGCAATTTGCAGCAACATGGATGGCGCTGGAAGGGATCATGCTCAGCAAAATAAGCCAAAAAGAAAAAGAAAAATACCGGATGGTCTCACTCATAGCAGGAATCTAGAAAACTTAAATAAGAGACCAGGAAAATGAATATAAGAAAGTGAAAATCAAAATCAACAAAAAACTATGAACCAGAGACACTTTTTGGGGGTTGGGGGGCGGGAGGGGAAGGATTGGGGTCAGAATTGGGCGTTTGCAATTGTATGGGGGAATATAAAAATAAAATTTATTATTTAAAAAAAAAAGAGGAGGGAAAAAAGGAAAGAGACACCTGCACAGACACAGAAGGGCAGTCTTAAATGACAAGAGCTGCATTTTATCAGAAGGCTGAGTGTTCTTTTATAAGTGTTCTTCGAAGGAATTATTGTGGAAATTACCACCTGGGAGTAGGATTGGGTTGGTTTTCTGTGACTGATAAACCTTTCTGCCCCCACCTCTTGCAGACAATCTTTTCCAATCCCACCTCAGAGTCCTGGGAACTTCTCTAGTCAGATTCAGTTTAAGATTTATTAATCTTCTCTACCCCCACTTCTGGTGTTTGTCCTTGTAAGATCTTCCATCCAAAATTTTTCTACTCTCAGCTTCCACCTGGCATGGATGGCAAAATCAATTAATTGCTACTATCTTAATACTGTTAGAACAAATGTACACTTTCAAAACAAATGTTATTGTAGAACTGACTGTCAAGACAGTTTCCATTAAAATAAATACATGGACATACATATTTTAGCAAATGTGATTATATTAGAAGTGTTGTTTTACCTGTTTTAAAAATTTTTGAAATTGCAAATGTAATACATTATGGGGGGAAAAACCCAAGCAACATAGTGGTATATAGTGGCACACTGTGGATATATTTCAGGTTTGGTTCCAGACCACTGCAATAAATCTAATATTGCAATAAAGTGAGTAACACAAATTTTTAGTTTTCTAATGCAAATATAAGTTATGTTTACACTACTCTACAGTCTATTATGTGTGCAATAGTGTTATGTCTAAAAAAAAGGATGTAATTTAAAAAATACTTTATTGACAAAAATGTTAACCATTTGTTGCAAAAATAGCCTGACAGACTCTCTTGACACAAGATTGCCACAAACCTTCAATTTTTAAAAAACACAATATGTAATAAGATGAGATATGCCAAATGTAATAAGATGAGATATGCCTCTATAAAGTAAAAAGTATCAGCCTCCCTTCTCCTCAACACATACATATCCCTTAATTCACCTTCACAAAGATCAACTTTTCCTCATGGTAATTCTGCCATTCCTGTTTTTTCCAACAAAGGTTAATTATTATTGTTTATTATTATCATTTAAATGCATTTAAACATAAATATGTTCTTTGTTTGTTTGTTTTATGGTGGCAGTTCATATTAAATCTAGATATAGCAATTTTCATTCTGGGAGTCAACAATTTACCAGGAACATTCTTCTACTCAGTACTAATTTCCCTCTGTTATCAAAAATTAAAGCATTCCTTTGACATCTTTCACAAGACAAAATGACTTAAAGTGAAAGAGCAATTACATTAATTTATATGGAAAATTCTTGAGCATTTCAGACCCACAAAATAACCTACTAAACCATACCAAATAAAATACAAACCTTAAAATATCACTGGTATAGAAAGCAGGAATTAGATAATACACAGTCTATATAATGTAGATCCCTAGAAAGGAGCTTGGCACTGTCATTCTCACTATTCAGAGTGTTTGCTGCTTTCAGTGACTGCTGCAAAACAAATGCCGATGATGTTCTTTTATTCACATTTTGTTATGAAAGCAAAAATCTTCTGCAACTCTCTCCCTGCTGGTATCCTGCCAAGTGTCCTCCATCTTTCGGCCAGCATCATATCTACCTGAATTCCCTCTTGGGATTACCTATCTTTTTGTATTCATTTTGGTTAGCAAAAACAGGAACTAAGGTAGCCTATTAAAGCAAATGTGTATAAGCAAGTGATAGCTATATATGGTTACATAGCATTATATTTTACTGGCTGCAAAAGTGTGTGTGTGTGTGTGTGTGTTCAAAGCAGGAAAACAAAATTATTTGAAGAATTTAAGGTATCTTAGCCTTAATACAAAGTATTAGTTATAAAGATGGTGGAAAGAAGTAAAAGACCAAGTTATAATAAAGAGGCAATCTAGGATCTGTTAACAATAAGAGTTCACTAGTATCTTTAAGGGAGGATGAAGGAAACAAAAGAAGGACAAAAGAAAGGTTGTGTTAATAGAGCTCAAGGGCTGGGAATGTGAAAGCAATAATGATCCCATATAGCAGAACCATGAGCCATGGAGCAGAACACAGAAACAATACCCAAGCAGCGATAATGGGAATAAAAGTAATGTGGCTTCTCCCTTCTGCTTGCCACCCATTATCCCAGCAGTACTTTCCACTGGCCTGAGAGAGTCAAAAGTTAGTTGAGAGAGGATCCTAAACAAAGAAATCTGAGAAGGACAATGCTATTGATACACAAAAAGGAAGGAAAGGGGGGGAAATGGGTGAGAGGGAAGAGTCAAACAAGGGCCAAGAAGATCATCATAATTTTCTTAACTGTTTTTCCACTGTTGTTCAATTAAATTTAATCTTCCATATAAACCAATAACTTTTATGTTGAAATGACCATCATGGGATAAATACTTTGGATATGTGTACACATTTTTGCATTAAATAAGTTTATGGCAATGGACTAATATTGCTGAAAGGCATGCAAAATTTTTACTTTAATAGTCACCGCCAAATTTACCAAAATTGTCTTTCATTCTTATTAACACTTGCTATTATCAAATCTTTAGCAATGTTTAGCAAATAAGTGAGTGAAAAATGGCATCTTGTTCTAATTTGATTTCCCTAGTGACTTTGAAAACTTTTTCAACACATTTATTAGTCATTTGTAGTTTTATGTGTACTTTATAATATATGTTGTACACACTTTTACTGTATTGCCTTTCCTTTCTATATTGATTCATAGGCTATTTGTATTCTATATATGTATATACTTCTTTCAGATACAGGCATATGTTCTCTCATTTTTACTCTTATTGTAACAAGCTTACATACATGTTGTCATATAGCAATTGCAACTTTTATGTGCTGTTATTTTGTTATTTCTGCCTTAGGGTCTTTTTTTATATGTTTTCCTCACTAGAATTCTATAAAAATGACACATGTTTTCTTCTAGAATGTTTACAAGATCTTTGATCATCTGAAGTTTAGCTTTGTCTGTGGTATAAAGTCATAATTTTTATGTCATACACTTCCTACCTTGCCTAGATGGATAACAATGCCTCCCATACTAAAAGTTAGAGTCAACACTTTCCACACTATTCTACATATCCAGATATTTCTAGGCTCTCCACTCAGTCCCACTGATGCATGTCTATTTTTGTGTCAGTATCATGTTGTCTTAATTACCCGTAGCCTCAGAATACACTCTGGTAACCTGTAGAACAAGTTCTCACTTAAGAAATTTATTTTTTTTTAAATTAAACTATTTTTGCATATCTGTTGTAATGGACCTATTTAGATTAAACTTGAAAGAATTCCATTGGCATTTTAACTAGAACTATATTAAACTCATGGATTGATTTAAAAGAAATAACATTACAGGCACTCAATAGGTTTGTCTGGAACAAATGAACATATGCACTACAATCATTAAAACTTAGTTCTGTATTTAAATGATATCAGTGATTACTATCAATTCTTGCATTCCTTCCTTTTCCCAGTCTTTCTCTTATTTTCGGGGGCAGTGGCGGCTACTGACCTAGGTTGTGAAGCTTTATTTTTTCCAGAGCTTACATAAATATTTGCAGATCTAGCTATAATTTTTCTTACCTATATATTTTAAGAATAACTTGGTTAAATATACATTGCTGGTTATAAAATTGATCCTCCTCAAACTCAACAGAGACAAAGAACTTTGTCTGGAAATCTGTCAGGTGAAGTGACAGAATAGAGGATTTTAAGTTTAGAGTCTGCACAAAAAGAGGAAGCCTAATATACATTCATATATCTTTCTGACCAAATATATCTGGCAGATGTCAGCCCAAAGCCTGATAATCATTGGGGCCTTCTGGCAGTCCTTCTATTTATCTAATTGAAGTGGAAATTCTTGGGAAGAGCCTGATATGAAAGATAAGCATCCCATGATGTGAAGAATATGTTACTCTCAGTCTTCTCATTTGCAGATAAAATCATAAGACATCAGAATCTTTTTGAATTGAAAATATAGGAAAATGACAAATTACAAACCTTCAGCAAATTTGAAAACTGTGCATTGAGGAAAGAAACCACAGTGATTTGAATAAGGAAAGTTTAATAGAAAACATTGTCAGCTATACCAGGGAATTAGAGTAAAGATAGTGACTAATAAATATTAAGAGAACACTAAAGAATATAGGAAAAGCACATATAAGGAGAAGTAACTATCCCCAGGGTTGGGCTAAAGAGTTTGCTTGAAATATACCATATACCATATACCTGGAGCCTCCCCTGGTGGCACAGGCAGTTGAGCACAGCGCTATGAAGCTGTCCGCAGCCTCTGCAGCGCCGGTTTGATTCCGGCAAGCCTGCAAGTGTCCCACATGGCGCAGCAGACCTCTCCTGTCTGGCCTGCTGCTCCCCTCAGCAGTGTATTTCATTAGTCTGCCTGTTCTGTTCCCAGCTCTGTCTCTGATGAATCCTCTCACCCTCCAGCGCATCTGGCCGGTACCCCACTTCTTGTATAAATAAATAAATCAATCTTTTTTAAAAAATAAAGAAATATACCATATACCATCTAAAATTTGATGAAATCTTCCTCTAGGATGACTGGGAAAGCTATTTGCCAGAGGAATTTACCTACAAAATCACCTGAGAGTATGAAGCTGCTGGTGGTTAAGCATCATAGAACTGGGCATTGTAGAATCACTGGACACTACAACTCACTCCCACGTGAGCACATATGGCTACCCAGGACTCCCTCCTGACAAAATTGTGTAAGGTAGTACAGAAAAAATAGTTAAAGGCCTCAGACTCATTTTCACAGATCAGGCAAAGAAGCATAAATTTCAAGATGACAAACAATAAACTAATCACAAGAACATACTTTAGTAATTATAAAGTCTTCATCAGAGTCTTACATCTGTGGTACTTAGTCTCAGTGTGTGTTTACAAAATTACAAACTATGCAAAAACAATTTTCTAGGAGGTCCTCATTTTGCGGGAAGAGAAATGGGAGAATAGAGTTTTGCATTTTACTTTCACATTTAATATTTCGGGCTAATAATAGGTCTGAGTTCAATTAGACTTTCTTTTTCCTAAAATGACACATTTCTTTTTCTTGGATGCTCTTGAATAATTGCATGCTCTTGAAATTAACTCATTTTTGCATGTGCTATTTCTTTGAAATAAATATCTTGAAGAGGTAAACCTCAATAAATCTCAGCTTTAATCTTCCTTTATTTTATTGCATTTTTTGCCTTCTATTTCTGTTCCATTTATATTTTTTACATTTTTTCATGCATGTCATTTATCTAATATTCATCATATCTCATTTGTCTTCTATATTCATATATTATCTCTGACTATTTCCATCTCTTACTGTTTAATACTCTGATTTGTTCCTATAGGTATATATTTTTCTTCCCTGTTTTTCTTTTTTTTTTTTTTTGGTTAAACTTTGAATTCTACAATGACATCATTTGTTATATTATTTTTTTATGTATAATGTTGAGTGAATGTTTTGAAAACCACAAATTCAATGACAAAGTTTCAAAATGGAAGATTTTTTTGGCTCTAAATCACTATTTGGAAAAAAGCTAACCAGGAATAAGAACATTATGTAAGCAAAATTTAAACTTGAAATATGTTTTGTGTTTTGCTTGTTAATATTTGAGAATAATGTATCCCAACTAATATAGACCAAAAAAAGCATTGGAGAGTTTTCAACAGTCAAACCTGATGTAGCTATTAAAACCATCAGTTTGGTTTCTGTATGAAGAATAGTCTTTAGAGGAGGAGCATGAAAGCAATGGAATGTTTAGAAATGATTGATATAGTCCATGCACTACAAGTTGATTTTCATTAGGATAGCTGCAGTGGGAGTTCTGAGAAAATGGAAAGATTCTGGATACATTTCGTTGGTAAACTGACAAGTTTTACTAACATACTGGATGAAGGAATATGGATGGTTCAAAAAATTTGATTTTAAACACATACAAGAAAAGAGTTGTTATTTACTACTACAGAGAAAATAGGGATTTGGCTATAAATATGATATAAGATGCCTATAGTCATCTAAAAGGAAATGGTTCCAGCAATTGGATATATAAATCTGGAGCTCAAACCTCAAAATAGAATTAGCTATGAATAAAAGAAAACATACTGACAAGATAGAATAACTACAAGCCAAACATTAGGAATATTTCTATGTTCAGACTCTTAAACCAGTTCATATGCATAAACAATATTCATTATTAATTTGAAAACCACGTCTGTTGCACTTATTTTATTTTCATAACTGTTTTTAAACGTATTAGTCTCTCTTTTCTCTTTATAAGGAATCTCTTTCAGAGTTAACTAAGTCTTTTTGAGCTATGAAATGTGTGAGAATTCCGCTTCAAATGTTGGCATTGTTATAAACAAAATCTTTCTTTCCCTTTACGTCAATTCAGAATTAAGACTTTCAATTCCTTAATTTTATATTAGAGTCCCAGAACTAGTCTGTAGAAGTTATCTGAAGATATCCATATTGCTTCCTAGCAGTGATCTAATATTAATTTTATATTAGAGTCCCAGAACTAGTCTGTAGAAGTTATCTGAAGATATCCATATTGCTTCCTAGCAGTGATCTATATACAATCAGGTTCTAGCTGCTCCAACACTATTACCAAATGGATACAAAATGGATAAAAGTAAAATATTATAATCTTCACATTATTATGACTAATCTCCATATAATATTGAAAGGATAGAACCTATTCTTCCTGTATTAATTTTATTATATAGTAGAGTTAATATATTATATAATATTTATAATATAAATGTATAATATAATATAAATAAATATATAAAGTATATTTACTATTAAGAAACTGCCAAACTGTTTTATAAATGTTTACTTATCTAGCAATCCATGAGTGTTCCAATTGCTTCCTCGTAACTTGGTATACTAGACGTACTTTTATTTTTCATTATCTGTTTGATAACAAATGTCTGAATAATTTGTAGACTATCAGGGTCATAATACAAAGTTAATTATTTTCATTCCTATGTTATTTCAATATATTTTGAGGGTATTTTTAAAAAGAATCTTGCTATATGTTACCAAAAGTTTAATACTGTTTTTTAAAAGTTTGATGCTTTTTATTAATACCACTCATTAGAAAATGGCACCATATGAAACACAAATCAATCTCTGTTTTTTTAGATCAGATTTTATTACTTTTGGCCAAGGTCCTTTCCACAACTTAGATGGCAAACATCAGGTAAAACATGATCTTTAAAGAAATATATGGTGCACATTTGAGTTAAGAGCATAAAAACAAATAGCATTCAGAAGTTATTTCTTTAAAAATGCCATCAAGTTAATACATCTCATTTTTATTTCAAAGGCAGTCAATGCCAAAACAGCAACTCAAAGTTCTGTACACATATCTGTGTCAGAATTCATGTAACATGCTCTTTACAGGATTGATTTTGAGTCAATGTTGGAATTAATCCAAATGCACAGTGCAGAATAAAAGAATGTGGGAGATCTCAAGAGTATTTCTTGAAATAGCTTATGAGATACTCTACAAAGGGAAGAATTTTGTTTGGAAAATATCAAGTAATACATATACCTCTTAAGATTAATCTTGTATGTAGTAAATATCTTAAAGGTTCTGGGAATTCCAGAAGCAATATAATGTATTTTCATTTGGTCAACTAGCAGTTTCTCAACTGCAATTTAATATAGATTTCCCGTTAATCTAACATTCTAAAAAAACACTAGGACTGTGTATTACATGTTGCATGGTTTGGGGACTGTTACTCTAATGTAGGGTCTTTGTAAGGTCCATTATCTCTATTGGAGGAAAATAAACACCTATCTTTGCTAAGGGAAATTAATGCCCATGATTGGGGTGAATCACTACAATACTTGCATATAGTGAAAAAGCAAGCTTAGTTTAGTATTCTACAAACATACAAAAGTGTGGTTCCAATAACACGAGCAGATCACACAAAGTCCTTTACTTCAATATACATCCCAGGAACTCTGACTCTGATGAAAGGAACTGTGAACCTTATTTATGAAACAGACTTGAAGCAATTCATTGTAGACATAAATCCAGTTCTTATCATTTTCTGGAACATGTGGTTAGGGATTTCTCTCTTGTTTCTATACCAAGAATAATGTGTTCCTCTTGAGTAGTATTTGTGTTATTTAATTTTATGGATGTTATGAATCACCTACCTAATCATGTTTCCCACTTTAGATGGTTTAATATGTAGCTTAGTGCCAAATTTATGACATAAATCTAGCAAGTGTATAGGATACAAGGTGTGGCATACTGAACTCACCCATGGATTTCCATTGATACCAGCCCATATGTTCTGTGGGCTGGTAATTTTTAATCAACTATATTAGTCTGCTTTATTAAGCTATAGTGAGTGTATTGGTGTAAGACATTTTAATTTATTTGTGTCACGAGGTAAAGAATTTTTAAATGGTAACAGATTATTTAATGAATGACAAGGAGCTATTCTCTAGATAGTGCCTCATTTTGATAGGCATTTCTCAGGAAAGACATGTAAATTTTTACTATGCTTACAAGAGCAGAGATTGTAATTAAAAAGAGACATTATCTACTGTGATCAGACTTTACCAGATGCTAATGGAAAAAGTAAAGATCTTGGGGTATGGATTCACAATGATATATTTTTCATTTTTTTTAATTAATGATATATCATTATTTTATATCCTTGTTCACAACACAGGATTTCTCCCCTTAGATGTAGTTCCCAGTTTTCCCACCAAAGTACTCATAATCTTCCACCATAGTCCATTGTGCTTTCCTTGCCCCCATTTTAGTTTTCATGTCAAGCATTATCTCTCAAAATAAAAAGATACCTAAACTTTTGTATCCTAGGTAACATTTACTTCAGACTATTTTTTAAGGGAAAGGGATTAAATTTTTTTCAACATTTTGTATAAAAAACTGTACTGCTGCATACTTTAAATGTGCAACTTGGATCTGCATCCTCATTCTGGGATGCAATTAATAAGATAGTAAGTCTACCACAGCACCAGAAAAACAATTCTCAGTAACACATGCCTCTACATTGCTTCCCCATACCCTCCTCCAAAATTTAGGAGTCCTGCCAGAGATAAAAGGGGAGAAGAATTCTTATAAAAAAGTACATGGAAAATATGCCCTTGCAAGTGGATCAGACCACAATACTCCAAAACTGTACTGAATCACTGTTCTGTTGCCACGATCTAGTTAAGAATCCTTGTGCCCCAGCTGTACTCAGAAGTATCAGAGAGATTTTTTTGTTCATTTTCATATGAACATATTGAACATCATTGTCACCTGCCCTGTTCAAAGGAATGATCTGATTTCTCATGATCTGCTTCCTGCTCTTTTATTCATTCATGAAAAATCTCCTATCCTTGTTCTCAAAGTAAAAAAGGATACTTCATACAGACATAACCAATACCACATACTTTCTGCACTTTCCCAACTCAAACAATATCAAAAATTAAAATTTCTATTCTTCAAATGTCATGTTGAGAAAATGGAAAGTTAAGCAAAGACTGGAAAACATGTTTACAAACCTAACGTTTAACAAAAGTCTTGGATCCAGAAAAAAAAAAAATCAACCTCAAAAGCAACCATTTTTTTTTAAAATGGTCAAGACTTGAAGAAACACTTGCCCAAAGATTATTCAGATGTTAATAAGGATGAAAATAAAGTTCAGTGTCATTAGTCTTTAGGGAAATGCAAATTAAAACCTACACATCTATAAGAACGAAACTAAAAAGACTGGTGTTAGTGTCAGGATGTGGAAGAAATAGGACCCTCTTATACTACTTGAAGGAATGGACAATGGTACATTAATAAGGATGAAAATAAAGTTCAGTGTCATTAGTCTTTAGGGAAACACAAATTAAAACCTACACATCTATAAGAACGAAACTAAAAAGACTGGTGATAGTGAGTGTCAGGATGTGGAAGAAATAGGACCCTCTTATACTACTTGAAGGAATGAAAAATGGTACAAATCATATGGAAATTTGCTTCTCTGTTTCTTTAAAAATTATATATATACTGACCTTATGAGCTAGTCATTCAACTTCTAGAAATGTATCTGAGAAACGAAATAATATATCTATGCATATATGTGCACATATATGTTCATAGTACATTTATTTATATAGCTAGCAGACAAATAACATTATTCCATAGGCTCATTAAAAACCTGTTAAATATTCCCATTGCCACAAGAGTTCCCGGGAATATTGGGTTGCTGTCAAATTTTAATACACAGTTTATAACTGGAAGCTGACAAATAAAACAGGGAAAGTAAACATGGAGCCATCTCCAGTCTAGGCAACAACCAAAGCCAGGAGACTGGTAAGGATGGAGTCCTGGCCAGTCCATGTGCCCATGTCATGTTGAGGCATGGGTGGACAGGTCACAGGAGAAAAAGAAATACAACCAAACAGGCAAGCTACGCCCAGATAGAAATTCAGCCAATCACCACATGACCAACTTTTCCCATCTAGCAAAACTGTATCACCTGAAAGCCTCATTTGCATAAAGCAGAATTAGGCCCACCCCTTTTGCCTAAATAAATATAGTCACAGTAGCTTCTAGGCCATAGATTCAAGTGTTCTTTCTGTACCCAACAGACTTCTGTATTGGATGAAAAGCAATACAGTTGTAGAGCAAGAGGCTCTAACACTGCTGTTACAGCAGAGGAACTGTAAACTAGCTGTGGTTTTAACACTGGCTGTAAGGGGATTGCTGTTTCACTTCAGAGAGTGTGCCTTGATGTTTCCGTATTTCTTATTTCTCATCTCTAGTTTAATAACTTCTGTAGATTCTACCATCAAAGTAGTGTAGCAGATTATCAGTAGAATTTTTTTAAATAAAAGAAAAAAAGATAAAATTATTTCAAAGTGCCAAAATGTCCCTTCCAGTTATAAAGTGAAGCATCGTTTCATAAATTTTTATTTTGTTACATGCTGTCTACTCAGACACACACTTTCTAAGCTGAAATTTTATTTTGTTTATATTAAGTTGCAGTAAAAAAAAAAATTGAAAACTTCAGTCCCAAATCTGATACCTTTCCATTCCTACTTATACCACTTATCAGGCTTCCTCTCCCGGATCATTATAACGACCTTCTGTCCCGCCTCCCTACTTTCTCTCCAAGTTCTTTGAATTCACTGCCCACACAAGCAACTAGAAAAATCTTTTCAGTATGTTAATGATTTCAATTATTTTTCCACCTTAAAATCTGCATTCCCTTTCAATGCTTTTGGAACAAAGCAAGTACACATCTCTACAAATACACACTTTCTCTGGATTTGAATGTGTCACCTGAGCTGGCTTTTGCCCACCCGTTGACTTCACTGTTTGTGATCATTCTGTACCTAAATGTACCTCGGCACCTGTAGGCTTATTTTTGCCTCTGCCTTGAATAACATTTGAAGCCTCTTAGCATATTAGGATCTTCCATATTCTTCACAGTGTAGGTATGCTTGCCTAACAGTGGTTCTATTGGAATACAAACTGACTCCTGGATTTCTTCACTGGCATTCTACATATAGATCTAGAACTTAATGTATCAATATTGAGTTCATCATGGCTTTGCCCTGTAAGCCACTTTCACATCTCCATCATTAAAGCTGTGTATATTTCCCGTGCTCTTACCTGAATGCTGCCACTCTTTAGAGAATAAATATTTCTGGAGCTTAGATACCTCCTGAATTCATTCTTCTCCATATCTTGTTGATTTTACTCCTGATACTGCTCAGGTAGGGATTTTTTTTTTTCCCCCAAGCACAGGGCTTGGTGTATCAGCTTTTCATGCAGGAGGGAGATAAATAGGAGAGAAGGGGGTAAAGGGGACAAAGCCTCAGGATTCTCAACTTTCTAGAGTTTATTACTATGTTATGCATAATATGTAGTATTTATGTTAATCTCTAGGATTGCACAATGCTCTACTGTGTGCACTTATGGTTTAGGCAGTTAAGAACCCAGATCATGCTTGCAATAGGATAGAGGCCTGTGAGCCCAAAGGTAAAGGGAGCACATTTCACACCTTTCAGTTCACGTTAGTTCCAAACTGTGAGTTATCTACAACTGTGTAGCAAAGTTAGACTTTCAATTATTTTAAATCCATTAATACATGATGTGATTGTCTTTTCTTGTCTTTATTAAGAAATGTGTGGCAGTATTGTTTAAACTATCAACCAATTTAAATAACTTTTTCTGAAGTTTACTTGTAACATGCCTTGAAAAAAAAATGAATCTTTCTTAGAGGTTCTGTGTCTCAGAAGGCATATTTGTCAGCTGATATCCTTACTACTTTACCTCTATAACACTGCGCATTTCTGAGTCTTCAAATACATAACTATGTGTTATCTTTTTTGAAAAGTTAACGTATCTTGAAGAAAATTATAAAAACATTTGCATATCTGCTCCATGGATGTAAGATTACCCACCTCTACAAAATTTTAAATGGGCCCCCCTGGTGGTGCAGGCAGTTGAGCACAGCACTGTGAAGCTGTCCTTAGCCTCTGCAGAGCCGGTTTGATCCCCCACCGGCCATGGAGATACCCACATGGCAAGCAGACCTCTCCTGTCTCTCCCGCTGCTCCCCTCAGCATTGTATTTCGTCAGTCTGCCTGTTCTGTTCCCTGCTCTCTCTCTGGTGAATCCTCTCACTCTCCCACACATCTGGCCTGTACCCTGGTTCTTGTATAAATAAATAAGTCTTTAAAAAGAAAATTTAAATAATGGTCTGAATAATGATAGAATATTTGTTTCCATTGCATACACATTATTTTGAATTCCTATGCTAAATGATACTAAAGGAAAAACACTGAAAGGTCTTACTGATGACTAACCTTCACTTTAAAAATAGCAAAACTGACTTGAATGTTGGGCTCATTGTCAAATGATTTTTTTTTAATTGAGGTAACATTGGTTTAAAACACTGTATATGATCTAGAGGGATAGGAGCAAGGCCTTTAATTATATGTTACCAAACTAGAGCCATTATTAAGGCACTAAAACTTTGCTCTTCCTCCATCACTTCCCTTCTAGTAGCCTCCATTCTAGTCAAATTTCTGGGTTTGTTATTGGTTTGGTTTTATATGACCCTTTGTTTTCTTTCTCTATATTCCACATATAAGTGACTCGATCTAATACTTGCCTTTCTCCTTCTGACTTAATTCCTCTCTAGTTCCACCCATGTTGTCAAATACAGCAGGAGTTTATCTCATCTTATAGCTAAATAGTATTCCATTTTGTGTATATATATCACATTTTCTTAATCTACTTATCTGTGTTTGATACTTAGGTTGTTTCTATAGGTTGCATATTTAAATTATGCTGCAATGAATATAGGAGTGCATATATCCCTTCAAATTAGTGTCAACAGATTTTTAATATTTTTATTCACTCAGGATCTGTTTTCAGTTACGCAATTATAGAAATATCTATTCAAATCTTGTACCCATTTTTTGATTAAGTTGTATGCTTTCTTCTTGTTGTGTTGTATGAGTTCTTTCTATATTTTCCCTTGTTAGATATATGATATACAAGGATTGTCTTTTACTTGGTTGCCTTTTTGTATCCAAGGTGGTTCTTTTGCTACACAAAAGATTTTCATTTGATATAGTCAGTTTTTTTGTTTGTTTTTGTTTTCTTTGATGGTGGAGTTAATTCCCCAAAGACATCTCTGAAGCTGATATCACCTATGTTTCATTCTATATATATTTGTGTTTTCAGGGCTATATTCAAGTCTTCAATCCATTTTTAATTAATTTATGTACACAGTATTAAATAATCTAATTATGCTAATTTCATATTTTTGCTCATGTCTGACCAGGACTGATATCTTTAATAATAATAGATTCAAAAATCATCAACAAAATCTTGGCAAATTTAATAATACATTATGAGAATCACTTATCATGACCAAATAGGTTTCATCTCAGGTATACAAGGATGGTTCAATATATACACACCAATAAGATGAAACAAGATTTAAAAGAAAATAAAACACATGATTATATTAGTAGATACTGAAAAAGTATTCAACAAGATACTGTATTATCTTATTTAATCATTATCTTATGAGACATATATCATTCCATTTTACAAATGAGGCAACTAGGGCTAGCAAGAGTAACTAAATTATTCAAGGTCATTTTAAAATTTTTAAAAAGTGACCAAAGTTGAAGACAACCATGCCCATAGTTATCTTTTTATCATGACTATGCATTATAGGTTACAAAAATACAGAACCTCATTTTGAAGAGTCTGTTGTTCTGCTAAGAATTATACTAGCCCAGCCTTGGAGTAGAATGTAGCCAAGCTTTAGCAGAAATATAAAAGGAACAATAGGGGAAGAAGGAATGTAATCATATTATATCTAGGAGGTGAAAATTGAAATAGTGAAGTGTGGTTTAAACAATAGGAATATTTTAAAATATAACACAAATTAAAAAGTTAAAAATCAGAACATTTCTACCTACTAATTTCAAATGCATTACATTAAATACATTTTTAGATTCTGCTTAATGGGCATTACTGAGCTATTAAAAAGACAATATCTTTCAAACTTTAGTAAGATCAGAAATTTAGATCACTTTTAAAACAGACAATATCTTCACTTCTCTAGACTATTCCTGACCCATTCACACTTCAAAACAGAGAATCCCCAGATGCTTCTTGTTTGAGTTTCTGAATACTGAAGCTGAACTAAACATAATTCTTAAAGTGCAAGTAGGAAAGAGACTAGAGAACAATGTAAAATAAGCAGCCAATAATTGGATTAGTAATCCTATTCAGAACTGAGCCAAAATAATTAATTTCTATTTTTCAACATTATCTTGGAATGTGAAAATTAGGTAACAAGAAAAAGAGAACATCCTTGAAAAGGTGCTTTATATTGTTTTCCAACTATTAATGTTTATAGACTACATTAAAACTGGCACTGGTCTATTTCTACAGATTTACATGACATTTATTATTACTCTGGTTCCCAAGCAAAGCATAGACTCTTGGTACAGGAATGCCCAACCAAACGCTGCAGCTATAGATTAGGGTGTGTGTGTGTGTGTTACTTAAAAATATATATATACCATTAGTATACCTAACAGAAAACAGAATTTGCTTAACTTATACTGTCATGATTGAGCCAGCTTGGTGAAGCTTCAAAGACATGGTCAATCAGGATTTGGTTTAATCTTTGAGGTGTTTTCATTTTCCTGGAACTCTACAAGCAGGGAATGCTAGATGCCTGCAAGGCCATGCTATCATTACTCATTCCTATGGTTACTATGAAGATTAAGTAAAATTATATTAAAGGCAACAAGTAGGTACTCAAAAAACACAGCTTTCCTCCCTTCCTTTTCTTGGGGGGAGGGGGAGTTAGCACTTACTTCCTGATTGTAATTGTGTTTCATACTAGAAATCTAGTAGAAAAAGTGAAGCGGTGTCAGATGAAATTATATGAAAGATACCACCCTATTTCTTGTGGCTACAACAATATCATGGGCAACTATACATTCACTTAATATTTATTGAGCACCCACATATATGTTAGACCCTGTACTAAGCATTGGAATATAAAGAATAAACAAAGTCTATAAACTCAAGAATCAAACTTCTAAGACCCAAGGTTCAAGGTATTTAACAGCAATGCATACGAGTTAAGTCACAGGGAAAATATTATTTATATAGTCAATTAATTATATAATTTTACAATTATATTTATATATGGTATAAACATATAAATATAAAATACAAATAAGTTACATAACATATAAAACAAAATGGTACATAATTTAACATATTATTTATATAATTATTTATTTATTATCTGCTTTTTTATTAAAGGCATTACCTAAGATATGTTAGGAAGCATCATTGTTCTTATCTCAGTCCTATTTCCTAGAAACAGAATTCTATTAATTATTTATTTTTAAATTCTGTTAGAGGCTTTTTTCCATGATTATTCTACTCTAATTTTGATTCACCGGTTTGTCATTTAATTACTGATCACTTGCCTTGGACACTGAAGATTTTACTCACTTGTTTCATCACACTCCTCATCTTCTCTTTTTAATAACTTATGTTCCTGCTCAATCAATTTTTCAATGGTCTCTCCTGCCCTCTATTTTTTTTTTAAGATTTATTTATTTATTTATACAAGCACTGGGTACAGTCGGAAGTGCGGGAGAGTGAGAGAATTCACCATAGAGCGGGGAGCAGAACAGGCAGACAGACGGAGGACACTGCTGAGGGGAGCAGCGGGCGCAGCAGGGGAGGTATGCGTGCCATGCGGGACCCTCTTGGTGGCCTGTCCGGGGATCCAAGCGGCGCTGCAGAGGCTGCAGGCAGCTTCGCAGCCCATCACTCAACCGCTGCGCCACCAGGGAGGCCCTGCCCTCTATTTTTTTAGCAGGCTTGATCTTTCCTCCATCTTTCCTGCCAATTTCCACTGCCAATGTTCCACTCTTGGTGGACTGTACTTTCACACAATGTTAATACATGAGTCTATTTTGCAATTCCAATCAAGTCTTACATGATTTGTCCACTCTAAACATTGGAAAAAAATAAGCAAGAACTGAATTACATAATTACATAAATATTATTCACTGCTGGACAAAAAAGTATACAAGGATTAAATTTCCTTTTCTAGTATTCCAATGTCAGGAACCCTGAACTACATGAGGAAAATGTTGCTGGTATTCTTGTTTTAAGACACTCACTTGACTATTTTAAAATCATGCCACATTTTAGTTTTCTTCACATTTGGAACACAATTTACTTGTTTAGTTTTTCCCCCAGTGTTTTTAATTGCTCTTTTTGTTTCTTGTACTATTTGCCTTTCAATTACTCATTTTTTTTTTCTTTCAATTTTTGTCATCATTTCCCATGGAACTAAAAGTGTGGTATGCATGGTACTAAAAGTGTGGTTCTCCAGACCCTTCTGGTGACTGAGAGTTAACAATATTTTCATAATAGCACTAAGAAATTAGCTGCCTTAAACCTTGTGTTCAAAAGCTATGGTGGGTAAAAATGCTGGTAACCAACATCATTAGGAATCAGTGAACTCTACACCATTAACTCTGGCAGTGCAAAACAAAAAGGAGAAATAGTTAGGTTTTAAAATGCCCTTGTCCATCCAAATAGGGAAAGAAGAAGTAAAACTATCACAATTTGCAGATGATCTAATATACATAGATAATCCTAAAAACTCCACAGGAAAATTACTCAAAATAATCAACCTGTTTAATAAAGTAGCAGGATACAAAGTCAACACACAAAATTCAGTACCCTTCCTATACACAATCAATCTGAAGAAGAAGAAATCAAAAAAACCATCCCTTTTATAATTGAAACAAAAAAAAAATCAAATACTTGGAAATAAACCTAATAAAAGAGGTGAAGGACCTATACAAAGAAAATTATAAAACGCTGTTAAAAGAAATAGAAGACACAAACAAATGGAAAGATGTCCCCTGTTCATGGATTGGAAGAATTAACATTATTAAAATGGCCATCCTACCAAAAGCAATTTACAGATTCAATGCTATTCCAATAAAAATCGCAATGACATTCTTCAAAGAAATAGAACAAATACTGATGAAATTCCTACGGAACCACAAAAAACCATGAATAACCAAAGCCCTACTGATGAAAACAAAGGAGAAAGGAGGTATCACACTTCCAAACTTCAAGCTATACTACAAAGCCATAAGAATGAAAAGTTTGGCATTGGAACAAAAACAGACAGAGCAATGGAACCGAATAGAGAGCCCAGAAATAAAGCCACACTTATATGGGCAACTAATCTTTGACAAAGGAGCAAAGAATATGAAATGGAACATCGACAGTTTGTTCAATAAATGGTGCTGGGAAAACTGGACCACCACTGTGGTGACAGGATGGGCCACTGAGCCAGTTTTCTAAGATCATATGCAAACGGGTAAAGGAGTCCTGGAGCTCTCGCTGGCTTTCTCAGACTTTTATTGAGCTTTTACATGTATTGCAGCAACAAGGTAAATGCCAGGCAAGGGTGCCAGGGGGCCAAGAGCCTCTAAGCCCAGAGCAAGTCTTCACTGGTCTTCTTTCTCCCCTCCTCTTTCTCTCCAACTTCTTTCTCCTACCTTTGTTTCTCTTGGCCAATATCTCAATATTGCTGCTACCTCACACAAAAGTAAACATAACATAACAATGTAACAAATGCAGGTGCCCACCATCAGGCATGCAATCCTAATGGTGGAGGGCAGAAAAGCCTGAAAATTATTTACCCTATAACCACATGCAAAAAAAAATGAAACTAGACCACTACCTCTCACTGTGCACAAAAATCAACCCAAAATGAATAAAAGAACTGGACATAAGACCTGAAATCATAAAATATATAGAAGAAAATATAGGTAAAACACTACAAGACATACATCTCATTAACATCTTTAAAGACTTACCACCCAAAGCAAAGAAAGTGAAGGAAAAGATAAATGCCTGGCATTACATCAAACTGAAAAGCTTCTGTACAGCAAAAGAGACATTAACCAAAACAGAGAGACACCTCACTGACTGGGAAAAAATTTTTGCAATCCATACAACTGATAAGGGACTGATCACAAAGATACACAAAGAACTCACACAACTCAACAAAACCAAAGTAAATCATCCAGTCAAGAAATGAGCAGAACTTAAAAGACATTTCTCCAAAGAGGAAATACAAAGGGCCAACAGGCATATGAAAAAATGTTCAACATCCCTTGTAATCAGGGAAATGCAAATCAAAATCACATTGAGATACCATCTTACACCAGTGAGAATGGCACATATTAAAAAAACTAGCAACAATAAATGCTGGTGAGGAAGTGGTGGAAAAAGGAACTCTCCTACATTGCTGGTGGGAGTGCAAACTCATCCAACCACTATGGAAAGCTGTCTGGAGGTTCCTCAGTCTACTAAAAATGGAGCTACCATATGACCCAGCAATTCCACTCCTAGGGATCTACCCAAAGGACACAAAAAACAGCAATTCAAAAGACTACCTGTACCTCTATGTTTATTGCAGCACTATTTACAATATGTAAAACCTGGAAACAACCCAAATGCCCCAAAACAGATGACTGGATCAAGAAGATATGGTATATATACACAATGGAGTAATTTTCAGCAGTAAAAAAAAAAAAAAAAGCTCATGCCATTCACAGCAACGTGGAGGGAGCTAGAAAGAATTATGCTCAGTGAAATAAGCCAGAAGGAAAAAGAAAAATATCGTTATGATTTCACTTATAGCAGGAATATAGGGGAACCAAATAAGAAATCAGTGTAAAAAAATAACAGTACAAAACACAACAAAGCAAAAACAGACAATTATAAATCAAAGACATCCTGCAGGGGAGGAGGAGGGAGAGGGAACAGAGGGAGGGAGGGAGGAGCACAGGGGACTGAGGTGATGGTGCACGGGTGCATTGGTGAAGGAAACTCTATGGGGACTACACCTGAGGGGGTGGGGGGAAGCAAATATTGTTTAAAGATGAACAATGATGTACAAAAATAAAAAAATTAAAAAAAACAGTGAAGAGAAGAAAAAGAAAGAAAGAAGTGAGAGGTAGGAGTGCAATCTATTTTACTTTGTAGGCTTTGTTTTCAACATCACCCAACTTCTATATTTTTTTGACTGAAAATGTGTATCAGAGAGAACCTTCCATGCAAACTAAACTTGACAAGGCAGAGAGCAGTAGACAAGAAAAGTAGAACGCACAGGACAACTGGTGGAACTTTAACAAATAAAGTAGATATGAATCTAAATATATCCAGAATCAGTTACTCATCATGGTGTAAATACATGAATTCAAAGACAGACTGCAGAACAAAAAGTAATAAATACACAAACCACAACTCTCTATTGTTACCAGGATGTAAACATTAATATCCTATCAGACAGAGACAGTGAGCACAAAATTCAGGGTTCAGGGAAGGAGATGAGGTCGAGACAGGTGATTTAGGGAGTGAAAGTGTTCTGTGTGACAGAGTTCTGGTTAGAAGGACGTGAGGCCTAGGTACAACCCTCTGACAGTGCACAAAGGAGTGACCCCAACTGCACGCTGTGGGCTTCAGCTGATAAGGAGATATCACAGGCAGGACGCCCTCCTGCAAAGAAGGAACGGGCAGGGCCTGACTGACCACAGGTGAGCTGTGAGCCACTTGGCCCAGAGGGGCCTGAGTCCTGGGACCCTCCACCTGACCCCTCCCCACTGCACAGAGCATGAGCAACGTGTTCTCTCTGTGCATGAGCAGAGCAAGGGTGGAAGGGGTGGCTAGTACCCACTGGCTGCCCCTCCCCCAGGCCAAAGGTGATGAGCTTTGTTGCCAGGCAGCTGTTTGTTTTGGAGACAGAACCTTCCACTGTGTTCTGTGTGGTCCGTGAGGCCCACAGACACTGGCAGTTGGTGGCCAATCACTGACAGCCTGCCCTGATGGCCATGTGTGGCATGATGCTGCTGCAGCAGCTGGGGGCTGCCCTGCTGTTGTTTCTTGACTGCGTGGCAGAGGTTCCAGGAGTACCGGAAGCTGCCTGGCAGTCACTCTTTTACTTTGCCCTGTTGGGCTTTACATTCAAGATCAGACAGATTTTGAGCAGAGGGCAAGGACCTTTGGGAACTCAACCATCTTTTGATGCGTAACCTGAGCAAGGCCCTAAGACCAGCCAGGAGACAGCGGTCCCTGAAGCCCTCCAGGAACCAGATGTGGAGCCCGCGCCTCCCAAGGAACCTACCATCGACCTGGGCATCCTGAAAACGGCTCTGGGAATCCTCGGCCTCCAGAATCGCAAGGCTCACCTGCAAGCCGTGAACGCCCACCTGGACGGCCAGATGCAGTGGCTGCAGGGGCAGCTGCAGGAGGAGCTGGAGTCCTACCATCAACGGGTCCTGGCGCTGGAGGGCAGGAGAGCGGAGGAGGAGCAGCAGTACCTCACCATCGTAAAGCTGCTGCTCGGCGCCTGCCAGGGCCTGGACTCTGCTCTTCAGGCCTGGGACCTGTACCAGAATATCGTCCGCTCCCAGCCCACAGCCCTGCGGAGAGCCACTGCCTGCCACCGGCGAGAGCTCCGCCGCTGGGAGCAGAGGGCTCGGGAGAGCCAGGAGGCTGCCATGGCCAAGCAGACAGAGCTCCAGAAGCTCAGAATGAGCAACAGACACCTCGGGCAGGAGCTGGCCAGATGGGAGGGCAAATACGGTCTTTCTCCACGTCAGCCTGGTCCTCCTGGGGCTTCTCCCTAGAGGCCCTGCCCTGCCAGGGGCTTTCCTGGGGCCTGGGAGTGGGGTCCCCTCCAGCTACTGACACCCCATCCCGTGAGCTGTCTCCCTGCTCCCACGGAATGCCCCATAGATGCCTCACCTCATAATATCTAGTACAGTTTGGTAGTTTAAGATTGTAGTTTAAATTAAAAAATAAATAAATAAAATAAAATGTCCTTGTCCAAGCAGTCAAAAATGTTAATTATATGGGCCTCCCCTGGTGGTGCAGTGGTTGAGCGCTGGGCTGCGCAGCCTCTGCAGCACCAGTTCGATCCCTGGCCACCGGGCAAGGGTCCCACATGTCGTGCAGACTTCTTCTGCAGCGCCCGCTGCTCCCCTCAGCAGTGTATTTCTTCATCAGTCTGCCTGTTCTGTTCCCCGCTCTGGCTCTGGTGAATTCTCTCACCCTCCCGTGCTTCTGACTGTACCCAGTGCTTGTATAAATAAATAAAGAAATCTTTAAAAAAAAATGTTAATTATATTGTTTAAAGGATGTATTTTGTATACCTTGAAAATTTTTACATTTACTGAGACTTGTTTTATAGCCTAGATGATGATCTATCTAAATGTTACCTGCATACCAGAAGAAAATAAGAAAGTAAGTATATTCTGCTGTTGTTTGGTGGATGGTTATAAAAATACCAAAAAAACTATATCTTTATCAATTTTTACCTTTCCAATCTATTTGTGAGAATGTAAAATTGACCTATCTGACTATAATTGTGAATGTATTTATTTTTCTATAGTTCAACAGGATTTTTCCCTCATGTAATATGGAGTTCTGTTATCAGGTGACAAATATTTGGAGTTGCTATGCCATCTTAATGTATTGTATCATCTTGATGAAACAGATTTATTTGGTTGTGATTAGATTTTTGCTCTGAAATCTAATTTGTCTAAATATATAGCCATTCCAGCTTTCTTTTGGTTAGTGCTAGCACTGGGCATCTTTTTCTATCCATTTGCTTTTAATCTACTTATATCTTTGTACTTAAATTGTGTCTCCTGTAATTATCATATAGGTCTGACTTACCTTTATATTCAATTAGACCAATGTTTTCTGATAATTGTAAACACAGAACATTTACATTTAATGCAACTACTGATATGGTAGGATTTAAGTCTATCATATTACTACATGTTTTCTGTATGTTCTGCCAATTCTTAGATATTTTTTCTCTTTTTCTTATTGGTTCTATACTGCTAGAGTATTCTTACCATATTAGGATATAAAAGTCATTTTACCTAATCATAGTTTTAGAGATGTTATTAACAGAGGTTGATTATTATCTTCTTTGTAAAGATTTACAAGGTTCAAGAAGAAAATCCTAGCCACTAAAAGAAACAAGAACTTTCATTAAGGAAAATAACTATTCAAATGTTTTATAACTCCTGCTGCAAACAAAGATTTCATATTGATTTATACATAAAAATCCCAAGAAACCCCAACATACAAGAAACAATAGAGTATGACTTTTATAGATCTTATTAGTTTTTAAGAAACCACAAGTACAAACCTATTTTGAAGCCAATATTAAGTTGAAAGAAATTGTAACAGTATTAACTCTAAAAATGGAGATGTTTTGATGATTATATTATGGCTTATAAGTTCTTGATATAGGAAAGCCTGTTCTCTATGTTTCACTAAGGTAAATTTGGTATGCACCTTAACCTGCCTAGAGAAAAAAATCCATTGGTTTGGTGTAGAGTTAAAGGTTTATCTCTTTGGTAGAATAAGGTCATATTGAAAAGGACACATGGATCATATTTAAATAGTTACTTTCCTCAATGAATGTTCTTGCTGCTTTGAGGGACTAGAATTTTCCTCTCGAACCTTCTAAATAATGATACAGTTAGCTTGATAACATTTTTTAAAAGTCCCAGAAGGTTAAAAAGGCATAATACAGTACTCTAGACCAGTAATTATTAAAACTCTAAGAATAATGTAATAATTATTATTATTTAAAACTCTTCTTTGCTTGTATCCTTCAGCATGGTTCAGTTTCTTACAAAAATTAAAATCTCAATAAGTATTTTTGAATAAATATCAAAATAAGCTACATTTCCTTCAAAACCGAAAACTCTTCTGTGGTATTTTATCTTAAGGGCTTTCTGACTTTGAGGTTGCCATTCAAGTAGAAAACATTGAACCCAAACATATAAATAATGGATATTATTTGGACTAAAATTAGAAAACTCTCCTCTTCCCTGACAAAAATTTTTCAGTGATTTTGTGGAATCAGGACATAAAACAGATAAATAAAAGAAAAATGTAATAGTCTTATCAATAAACAAAATAGAAATTTCAAAAAGACAGTCCAAAAGGTCAATGAAACCAAAATCTGCTGGTTATTTGAAAAAAAAAAAATAAAATAGACATACTTCTAGCTAGGCTCATCCTAAAAAGGAAGGAAACACTAATAGAATCAGAAATAAAGAGGATTAGTTAACAACAGACATCTTAGAAATACAGAGGCTCATAAGAGGTTACTACAGGGAGTTAAGCACAGCACTATGAAGCTATCAGCAAACTCTGTGGCATGAGTTCAATCCCCAGCCGGCCAGGCAGCAACCCACGTGGCCCAGCAGGCCTCTCCTGTCTCACCTGCTGCTCTTCTCAGCAGTGTATTTCAGTCAATCTGCCTGTTCTGTTCCCCACTCTGTCTCTGGTGAATCCTCTCACCCCACACACCTCTGGCCTGTACCCCAGTTCTTGTATTTTTTTTAAATTTTTTTTAAAAAAAATTACTATAAACATCCATGTGCCAACAACCTGATTACAAGAAAAAAATGCACAAATAATTGGAAGTCTAAAACCTTCCAAGACTGAAGAAATCAAAAACCTGAAAAGATGCATCACAGGCAAAGAAACTGAAAAAGTAATCAAATGTCTTAGTTCTACTAAGCCTTCATAGATGAATTAATATCCTCCTCAAACTCTTCCAAAATGAAGGAAGTGGAAGTACCTCCAATCACATTTATGAGGCCAACATTACTCTGATCCAAAAGCAGACAAATCATCACCGTGTTTGTGTGTGTGTGTGTGTGTGTATGTATGTATTGGTTTGATATAGAATATATATGCCAAAACAGATGCTAAAATCCTCAACAAATTCTTACCAAAATGAATTCAACAATACATTGAAAAGATTATATATCACGACCAAGTGGCATTTATCCCAGTGACAAAAGATGGTTCAACATCTGAAAATCGATTGGTATAACCAACCACACAACAAATGGAAAGATAAAAATCATATGATCATATCAACAGATGCAGAGAAAACCTCTGATAAAATTCCACAGCCATTTATGATAGACCATAACTAAACCAAATGTCACTTATGACAAACTCACGGCTAATATATTAAAGAGTGAGAAAGTAAAAACCTTTCCTGTAAGATTACACACAAAGGGCCTCCCTGGTAGCACAAGAGGTTATTTTAAGTCTCAGCACTATGAAACTATCAGCAGTCACTGGAGCATGACTTCCTTCCCAGGCTTCCCAGGCAGAGGAGCTGGCCCAATTGGCACAGCAGACCTCTCCTGCCTTGCCAGCTGCTCCCCTCAGCAGTGTATTTCATAGATCTGCCTGTTCTGCTCCCCACTGGATCTCTGGTGAATCCTCTCATCCCCCAACACACCCCCCACACCTATGGCCTACACCCCAGTTCTTGTATGCATAAATAAATAAATCTTTAAAAAAAGGATTATACGCAAAGATGTTCACTTACATCACTATTTTTCAACAGAGTATTGGATTAAGGTTATGTGCACTTACCCAAAAGAATGCCAGAAGCAAACTTGAAGCTTTTCCCAAGGAAGATAAAAACACACAATTCTCTTAATAATAATTGGTCTTTACAGGTAATAACAGCAAAAGATAAGTCAGAATGGAGTTAACTAAACTACATCAATTTGAGTATGAAGGCAGGGAAGGAGTCAGAAGGAAGATGCAATTTTGACTCAATTTAATGCAGACATCTAGGAGGATAGTAGAGGTATAAATTGAGCAGGACATAACACAGGAGGAGTAGTTTTAGAAAATGAGAAAGAACTAATAAGTTTGGATGGGGATTTATTACACTTTGAAGTACCTGCGGATTTGTTCCAGGTGGAGATGTGTCCCATTACAGGAAAAGTGTCTCGGCAAACAATATTTTTTATATGTCTGGACCTGACTCTCTGCATTTGCCATCACTGGGCAATCTGAATATACATGATGTGAATACCACCTGTTAAAGTTCATCAGAAATAGCTATGTGGTGAAAGTCTAAAATGTACAAATTGTCATATCGGTAATGAACTCTTCTTAGTGGTTAAAGGAAAAACAGATTTAAAAAAGCTAACGGAAGTATTATTTTACACATTGAAGTAGCATTCATAAAACTCACAGGCGATTTTTTTTTTTCTAAGTTTATATTTCAGTACAGTTTTCTGGTTCTGTTAGAAATTTGATGCTACAGAAATATCAGTCCATGCTGAGAACATATTCTCCCCCTCAGCTTGCTCCTTTAAGGAAGACATTCCTGTCTCAACGTCAGGTTATATACAAAATGTTAATATCTGAAAACTGTATAAATTAAAAAAATTGACTTTCAACTGTTCAGAAGCCTTTCTCTGATATCCGAACACATTAAAATTTCTTCTTCCTCTTTTTGTCTACATATTGATGTAAAAAATCCATTTCCACAGAATTTTAATTGTTTCCATTGACAAAAAGTGGTTTATAAATCAACCCTGGATCATATATGGAAACATGATGATAAGTCATTCATTTAGAAACAAGATCTAAAATAAAACATGCATTTTTATATTCAATACAAACATAACCTATAGAGATATTATTTTTTTTTTAAAAGAAAGAGTGGCAGGGCTCTAAACATATTATCTGTATTAATACACATAAAGAATAAAAGAACTGGGATTACAACATTTCATTAGGGAAATAGTTTACACCTTGGTTTTCTTAAAAAAAAAAGGCCAAATGGTCACGTGATTAACTAGGGCAATTTTATTTTAAAGGTTTATTTATTTATGCATACAAGAACGGGGGTGTAGGGCAGAGGTGTGGAGTGGTGGGGTGGTGGGTGGTGACAGGATTCACCAGAAACAGAGTTGGGAATGGAACAGGCGGATCTACTGAAATACACTGCTGAGGGGAGCAGTCGGTGAGACAGGAGAGGTCTGCTGTGCCATGTGGGTAGCTCCCTGGTGGGGGCTGGAACTCTTGCTGCAGTGGCTACCTATAGCTTGATAGTGCTATGTCTTTAACCCCTCTGCCACCAGGAAGCCCCCGGGGGGCAATATTTTTTTTTAATGAGTTTTAAGAAAAGTGGTGAAAAAAGATGAGTCAACAAATAACAACTGTTCCAGAATATCAGATCAGTTACTCAGATTTCTGTTCATACTCGCGTCCCCCCTCAGAGTGCCCGAACGCAGGCTAAAACCTCAAACCTGGTGGGGTTGTCAGGTACGAAAACTCTAGAAACAGATAAAGCCTCGTAAACACTAGCAGGGAAGAGGGTCAAGAAAAAGGAGTGAATTCTGACAAGGACAAGTTCCAAAAAGGTACAAAAACGAACCAACAAAGGAGCAAAACCTTGGTGCGTGAGTTACAGTAAAATGTTAGCAGCAGAAAAGAGCCATAACCAAAGGCTTATAGATAATGTACCTCGTGGAAAAGGCAGCACTGACTCCAAGGTCTGCTGTTCTCACAGTGGAGAGAGAGAGAGAAATCACCAGAGAAGTCAGAAGGTCCTTGTAGATTTCCCTTAAGTTCTCTGCTGCCAAGCCTCGGGCATTTTCACCGCATTGTTGGCCACAAAGCAATCTTGCCGTAAGGCAAAACTGCCGTAAAAAGTAACTTCTATGAGAAAGAAAAAAATCAAAATCAACAAACAACTATGAACCAGAGACACACTTAGGGGTAGGGGGCAGGGAAAGGAGGGATTGGGGTCAATATTAGGGGGGTTGCAATTGTATGGGGAATATAAAAATTAAAAAAAAAAGGAACTTCGTCATCCACTCATGTTTTTGGGCATTTGGAGAGGGGAGGCGGGAATAGGGTCAAAATAAGGGGGTGTGGGAATTGTATGGGGAATATAACCAAGATGAAAATGCATACATTGTGCAAAAATGAAAAATGATGTAAAAAATATATAAAATTAAATTAAATTTTAAAAAGTTTTAAAACGTCCAAAAAAGTAACTTCACAGCAAGTAAAGGAACAACATTACCTTAAAAGGTCATAATGAAGCACTTTTTCTTTCCCTGATTTTTATCCTTTTTGTAAGAGAAGGGTCAGTTTCCAAGTACTGGTATGTATATTTGTAAATGACCTTCTTTGCACTGCGTTATAAAAACTTTCTACACTTGTCTGATGGATGAGGGCGGCTGCTCTTTTTATGGTACAGCTAGGAGTATAACTGGAACTATATATCTGGACTACATTTACGTGTTCCATCACATGCCCAGTCCTTCTATTTCACCAAGTCACCTAAGGCAGATTCTGTTAGAAATACCAAAATTCTGTCTGCCTCATGTTCTCCACTATAGAACATGTCAAAAATGATGACTGCAATTTTTCAATCACAAAATTATTTCTTTTGGGGACATAGAAGGAGTTCCATTCATCTTTTGCCTGAGACTGCTACTATTGTGTGACAAATTTGCTAAAGACCACTTTAGAAAACAAACTTGTTATGCAGATTAGGTAAAGAACTAGTAATTAATGCTCTCAAAGCTTGTGAATTACTGGTAGCCTGTTCCACCACAGCGTGGTAAACTTTGGGTTTTGACAGGTGGGAGGCTTAACTGTTCACTGAAGGATTTGCAAGCTGACATGTTATTTTGTAGTATAGTATGCAATCTGTCTTATCACTCTTTAATTTCACACGTCTAGTAAGTTTTGCCTTATTTTCTTTCAAATCAATCTATGTAGTTGTTATCATCCACTATTTAAAGACTACTGTATCTACTCATCTCTGTAGACCAAAACTGAAATCAAACTGTCAACCAGTTCTTTCACAGCAAAATCACCTTATGTCCAATTAATTCTGTATTGAAAATGTTTGCATTAAAAATGCTTGTGGCAAATAAGGTGCATTTACCAGACATGTATTTTAACATCTTCTATAAGGTTTTTTAATTGGAGAGGTAAAATCATAAATGTTATCACTTATTATTCAGTGTTAGGTGCAATACAATATTGTTCATCCTACATAGTTTTGTTGAATTGCATATTTATGGTCATGTTAGTTAAATCCCTATTATAGTCTTTTGCTACTGAGTCACTGACTTTAATGCACATGGTGGGTTCATTTTGCTATTCAAAATTAATTACAAGTAGGAGAACTCACAATCCCCATAATATCACCATGATCTTAATATGTCTTTTCTTTTTATACTCTGTAAATTTATTAATGGTATCATTTTTCTTGAGAACCACAATGAAAGTGTTGAATAAGAAAATAGGGTAATCTAAGAACAAAAGGAGTGATATTTTGGACTACATTTAAGAATCAAGAAATCTAGAATCATAGTGAGACAGGGCAAGCTGGGGTTATTAGGCAGTTTTAGGGACAGTGCAGGAGGGGACCTCTGAAGAATTTAGGGAGGCTTCAGAGATAAGGACAACCAAGGAAATGTAACCAATTCCACTGGGAAAAACAAACATCCTAGGACCACAGACAATCTTGTTAAGGATGGTCCTGGTTTTCTTCAGGTAATAAAGATAAGGTGTGGAGATGCTCTCCCGGAAGACTAGGCCATAAAGATAAAGGTGTAACAAATGGGGAAAGACAAACCTGTTAGATAAGGAATGTGAAGATCCCCCACTCAGTAGCAAATTAAGTGAGACAGCCGAGAACTGACCAATCACAAAGAGACTGGTGGAGCTTTAGAATAATCAGGGAAAGAAAGTATATAGTCCCTGAGACACGACTCCACTTTGGCTTCCTTGCCCCTCCCAGGCCTGGTTCCCTAGCCTGGGAGTCCCACTTTATTTCTGCTCTTTTTCTCCTCAAAAAACTTTTTCTTTCTAAAAACAAACTGCCTCTTCTCGCTTGCTTGCCTGAGCCTCTGAGAAGTTCCTGCTGTGGCTTCCTGAGACACCAACCCCTGGGGGGTCTAGCGGCTGGGGCTCAGCGCTGCCCTGCAGCCTGGAATCCGTTCCTGCCTGGGAGACTAGGCCTGACAATTCCGGTATCAATAGTTGTTTCATAATTTGAAAATATTTCTAGTCCATGTCTTTTTACATTGAGCAATGTTATAGTCCTGTCTTCTTCCCTCTCTACTAAACAGAGGTACCCCGAGTAACCTATGCTCATTTATATTCTTAAAATACTTTTGATCAATTTATCTAAACACTTTGGTTTAGATAATGTCAGCATGATTTAACTGGGAGATACTCTAAAGAAAGAACTATTTACTGACCACCTTACTCTCCATAAAGGATCACAAGATCAGGATGGACTCACAGAGTAAACGGCAAAGGCTTCATAGTAAAATGTTGAGTTTTCATCCCTCCCTTAATACTATTTCGTCCACCCTCTTATGATGGAGGTGACTGAAATGTGAAGTTGGGAAAAGAATGAAATTTGGAGAGAAGTTCATTAAAGGTAAGAATTTCTTATGTTTTGCCTATGAAGCAAATTCGCATGCCACAATTGAAATATCTAATTATTAAAAAAAAGTTTTTTTGCTTGCCAATCTAAAAGAAAGGGACAATGTGAAATTTTACCTTCCTCTCTGGACCAGGCACAACAGGTAGAGATCTGGAAGATTTGACTTTCATTAAGAATTCTCTTACTTTACCAGCTTCTGATAATTTTTCCACAATGCCATGTATCTGCAGGCTCTGGAACAAGTGGGGTGCCCAAGTAGGTTTCATCCAGGTCATCAGAAACTGCAGAAAAGAATTACTTTTCCTCTTCTCTTTAGAGTGAATGCTTAGCTGAGACACCCCCCCTCCTTTTTTTTTTCTTCTAAGACTGCTTATAAATGGATAAGCCTATCCAGGTTAAAACTTCTCTGTGACCACTATAATTCAGGATTATCTTTGGTAAACTTAAACTATTCAGTTTTAGAGCCAAATTTTACTCATCTAAGTCCTCACATTGGATCTAGTTTGAATCTGACTGGTTATCCAGACCCAGTGGAAAAAAAGAAGTACTCAGGAAAAGTCTCAAAGCTCCATCCCTTCCCGAGTAAGGAATAAAGCAAGCAGGGTACATGTATGGGATGTATGAGGTGCAACACACATGCCTATGACTGGCGGCTCCTCCCTCCCCCAGGGGCTCTCCGGGTCTCCTGTTTCTTCTATTGACACCAACACTGTTGAAAAATAAACTGAGGTAGTTTAAAAAATAATAATAATAATATGCATTTATTTGAGCAAAAATAAAAACAAAAGATTTTATAGGGAGAAGGGAACAGGAACAAGGAAATTATACAATACAAAAAAGAAGTGGATTGGCTATTGCAAAGTTATTTCTTTTAGAGGAAGAATAGGGCTATCAGGCCAAACTATTGCTGGTCTGACAATTCCTGATTGGCGGCCTGAAGATTCCATTGCTTCGAGAGCTGAAACTATAATTAAATCTGGCTTGGGTAACCTGGCCTTAGCATAAGAGATCTCATGTAGAACCTGCTGTCTTGTTTTTGACCTATTTAATGAACAAAATACTGCAATCTGGAAATTTTTCATAAATACTCTGTTAATAAGGCAAACAAGGCATTAGACTGATGTGACTCTAATGCTGCCATAGTCTATATTAAAAAAATCTAAACCTGGTAATACAGTAAGTTTACACAATCAAAATGTAAGGACAGCTAATCACAAACAGCCAACTGGAGTTTAAGCTATGCCCAATCAATAATTTGCTTACATTGCTTCCACCTAGTCTTTATAAGTTAACCCTTGAATGGTACAAGTTTCAAATGCCCAGTTACACTCACACTAGGATTTTTGTCTATCAGCCAGTTCTGCATTCACAGATTCAACTAGGGGCCCAGACTATAAGTTACGCTCAAATTTTCAGTTGTAAGGGTGCTGCTGGGGAGTGTTGTTACCACTAGCCCTGCCTTCACCCCCTTGCACTGGTCAAAGGTCAACTCTAACAAGGTCAACTGTTCAAGCCTCTCCCCAAGCTCTTCCAGCTTGGCACATTTGTGTTGAACAAGAAAGTGAAGCCTGGTAAAACTGAGGCAAAGAAGAAATATTTATTTGAGGCTTTAAGACTGCAACTCAGAACACACAGAGGCAAGAAGTCCTTGAATGCAGTTTTTTTTTTTTAAAGATTTATTTATTTATTTATACAAGCTTATTTATTTATTTATACAAGCACTGGGTACAGTCAGAAGCACTGGAGGGTGAGAGAATTCACCAGAGCCAGAGCGGGGAACAGAACAGGCAGAGTGCCGAAATACATTGCTGAGGGGAGCAGCGGGCACAGCAGGAGAGGTCTGTCGTGCCATGTGGGACCCTCTCCAGTGGCCAGGGATCCAACCAGCGCTGCTAAGCCTGCGGGCAGCTTCGCAGCCCAGGTTCAACCACTGTGCCACCCGGGGAGGCCCTTGAATGCAGTTTTTAAAGTGCTCAGGATGGGGAGAATTTACATACATCTAAAAAATCAGTTTACACTCAGGTCCACTATGCAGATTAGGTTAAAAGACAAGTTTCAATTGTTGCAATAATATGCAAATTTAGATGGCATTAGTCAAGCAATGACTGGTCAAGTTTCAATCCTGGGTGGTCAGGCCGGACACGGTTTGTTTGAGGATCTTCCCAGATGTATTCTGAGCTAAGCTGAACATGCTAAAGCGTGCCTGAACTTCCCTGGGGTCTGACACTCAACAACCTCCCAACCCTCTTTTGATTTTGTCAAAATGGAATAACTGCATTGTTTTCTTTCTCTTTTGTACTTCTTGTCATTTGAATGCTTTATGCTCATATTAACTCTTACAGTTTTTAATATGCTTCCGTTTATCTTTTAAAATCTCAATATCACTTTTTATTGTTTTTCTGTGTTCTCCTTTGATATTTAAGTTTCCAGTACTGTCCACAACCCTGTGTCTGGCAGTCATAGCAATTCATGCCTTACTAGAAAATTCTAATCCATTATGAGATCAGAAATGAGATAGCTGAGCTAGCTAAAAATGGGGATTGAGCTTCTAATTATAGGTAAATTAGTTATGGGGATGTAATTTATTTCACAGTTAATAATACTATATTGCATATTTGAAAGTAATTAAGTGAGTAGATCTTGTAAGTTTTTATCACAAGAAAAAAAATGTGTGACTATGCAGGGTGTTCCAGGTTAACTAGACATTGTAGTGATTATTTGGTAAATAAATACAAATATCAAATAATTTAGTTGTACACCTGAAACTAAAATAATGTTATGTGTCAAGTGTAGCTTAATAAAAGAAGAAAGACTCTTGCTTTAAGTCTGTTGGCTTTAAGAGACCCATTTGCATCAAGATAAATGAGGGCCCTTTCTATTATCTGTCTGTGGCTCAGTTTGCCATGGCTGAAATATTAACTGAAATGATGCATCAATTAGACTATTTTGTTCTGCTTATGACATTTTCTTGACACCTGATGACCTAATAAGGCAAATCTGTGTAATATACTTTTTTGGAAAAAGGCTATTTTGACATGGTCAAAACATGGACTTTAAGACTTCACAAACTTCAATATTAACCCCAGTTCTGCCATTTAGTGGTATGTAATTTTAGGCAAGATGCTTTAATTTACTAAGATTCCATAATCTCAGCTGTAGCCTGGGACAATACCACAATCTAATAAAACTGTTGTAAAAATTAAATGACATAATGTGTTAGTCATATTGCAAATAGTAAATAGGAGATACACAATAAGCAATAACAAAGTTACAATGATAATGAGGTATTTTTATTGTAGTAGACATTTCTATGCTTTAAAATTTGGCTGAAGGTTTTCTACCTTGCTTATGTAAGTTAAAATAGTATTGAATGAATATATTATCATGAGTCTATGGTAACACTATGAGAGGTTGTAATACTTCTACTTAATTAATTTCCTTAAAGTAAATTGATCATTTTACCTCACAGGGAGCTAAATATCTCCACTGAGACCTATTTACTGCAATAACATAATGGGTTCAATTTACTAAGTATAGGAAACTAATGTTAACTAATTTTGCAAAATTAAATAACGTTTTTAATTGGTAGTCATACTCTTTAACTCACTGTAATTGGAAAGATGTTTTACTGGGGTAATGTATAACTTTGAATAGCCTATAGCCTTGATTTAAAGTAAAGCTTTATCCCATTGTTGATGGTGGAAGTCATTTGAAAGTTTTACAGCTTTGCTATACAATCTGACCTTTGCAATATCCCCAAAATGGAATGCTTACATGTCACGCTTAAATTCCATTTTACAATATAGTATGACATTCTTTTTCAAAATAATATAGTCATTTTGGACAATTGTAAGCTTGACACCTGATTTCACTTTAACAGCACCTGCCTAGAGCATAATTAGCAGTCCATTTTTTAAAAAGGGCTTCCATACTACACAGATGGCATTCCTCATACCAGACAAGCAGTGATGTATGTTTGGAAACCAGCCAAATTGTCTGCAAAAAATTTTGAGGATTTCAAGACAGGCATCTGAGTAAAAGAAAATTTCCCCCTTTTTTTTCTCAAACCGTAAATGAACATATGTTAAAGTCTATTCTCCCTTTTATTTTTACTTACTCTCATGCAACTTGGTATATTATTTTAGCACACATTTACAGATGATAACCAAATTTTTGTTTTGAGTTGAAATGACTATATACTTGCCCATTAAAAAAAAAATGTTCCAAAGCTCTATTTTACAACTAATCGAGATGTCTTTAAATGGATTTCATTCATTCTTTCAGTTCAACAAAAATTTTTTGGTGGCTAGAACCTGTCAAGCTCAGTCAGTATTTGTAATTGTGTAAATTATTCATTGCACACATCCAGGGTTATCACTCACTTCACAGTTACTATATAATTTCACCATGTTCATGATCATCAGGCATTGACATTCCAATATTCTGAAGAAGGGGTGCCCTTTTCTAATTCACACAAATTCAGGTGGGGTTTCCAAGAGCTGTTCAAGGTGCTAGAGGCATATCAATGCACATCATAGTCCAGGAAGGTTGCTGCTCTCATGAAGCTTGCATTAAAAAGGGGAAGAAATTAGCAGATACCTACCTAACAGCTAGTTAAAGGACTAGAAGATAAGAGATGTTACAATTTTATTTAAGAAGATCAGGGATTCTCTGAATAGAAGTGGAACCCTAAAGAAAATGAGGAAATAAGTCTAGATTAATATGATGGGAGAACATTTCAGGCAGAGGGACTAGGGAATGTGACTGAATGAGAGGAGGTGGTGAAGGATAGGCAGGAAGTTAAGAGTGATAGGCCTGATGCCCTGCAGGGATCATATGGGCAGATATGACCTTCACCAGTTTGTAACCAGCTCTTCCTTGAGGCCTAGGTAAAGGTTTTGGGTTCTATTCTAAGCCACTGGACAAAGGAGGAACATGGTCTGGTTTGCCTTTTTAAAATGTCTACTAATGTTTCGTTATGGTCTTCTGCATTCACGTGAAAACTTTATACTTGCCAAAGTCTCCAGGAGCCACTTATTAATCTGATTTGCATTTTAAAGGGACCACTTTGACTGCAGTATAGAGAACTGATTATAGCAGAAGGAAAACTGAAGGAAAGCTTCCTCTAGAAAGTTTATATGTAGCTTCAAAACAGGACCACTGAACTTTACTGTTTTCTTCCCTAGTGAACCCCTAGAATTTCAAATGCTGTTTGGAAGAATTTTTGTTTCATATGACTTTATTAGTGAAATGATAGTTTTTTTTTTTTTTTAAATTGCAAGTGATCTTTCTTTTAATTTGAACAAATTCACCAAAATTATTTTTGATGACAAAAATCTTAAAAAGCACTTAATTATTTTTATAGTTACATTGTTGATTAGAAAGGGTGGCACAGAAAACTGTAGGTTTACGCAAATTTCTAAAAGAACTGTTTACAAGAAGCAAACTGTCTGTGAGATCTAATAAAACTCCATATAATAATCTAACAGACTTTAAAATGTATATATATTTTCAAAATAGAAACAATAAAATAACATGATAAAAATAAATTTCAAGGTTAGAGTCATTATAGGTTGTGCCACAGTACTTTGTGCTTATATTATTAAAAAATCAAAAAAGCTCTGGGGCATAATGTATGACATGTTTCAACTGTTAGTCAAACATTTATACCAATCTATATAATATTTTGCATTAAATAAATTGTAAGATGTTTCTCTTACCTGTATATATACAGAGAACAAATTAAAAGCATTTCCTCTAAAGAAATATTTGTATTTGATTTAATTATTGATAGCAAGGAGGTCTAGCTCTACTTAAAGAGGTTTATACAATCTATGCAAGAGTCACTGCATAGATTCTGATTAATTCTGCCTGAAGCTAGCAGACAAGAGTAAGGTTGTGATGAAACACCTTTTTCATTTAATCAGTCTGGCTTGTGGGCTGTTGTCAAGTTGAAAAATTTAACAAAACATTCCCTATAGACATTCTGATACTTACTTCATTAAGTGTATAAAATTTAGCAAAAATTTTATTTGATACAAATGATAAATTTTGTCCCTCATCACCCTTTGACATTGTGTAAAACTACCCCAAACAAAATTTTGCCAAAACTGTGGTAGTTGGAGGCAAAGACTCTGCTATCTTTTTAGTGATTTTATTTTAGCTCTATACTTTCCTCTAAACTTCTGTAAAGATAAAATAACATTTTTCAGAGTTAATATGTCAGCAACATTTAAAAAGTATTTTCAAAAAACCGGTAGCATTAAAAACATAAAATATTTATTTTTGTAATTTGTTTTGTTTTTCTATCTGACTCCTAATTTCATCCTATTATCCTAAGGAAAACCCTATTGAATTTCACAAGTCATTTCCACCTTTATTTTATGTAATGTCATTTGAGTGTATTAAAACTGTGGTTGGAATTGTTTTAAGTGCATTTAGTTTGTTTTCAAAGAACAAAATGGCAAACTCAGGTCTTAGGTCTCAGGAAAGAAAATATAGTTTGACAACCCTAGGTAAATAAGGGAAGTAAAAGGAGATTGGGGTCATGTTAATAATGAGTTACAAATATGTGGATCAGTTTTTGAGGAAACTTTGTCATGTTCATCCTTCTGAATCCTGAGAAAAAAAAAAATCACTCTAAGTATGATTTCAAACTATTTTCAGAGAAAGGTACTTTCATGTTATTATAAATTTCCAAAGACCTACAAGATCTGACACCAGAATTACATGAAAAGGTTGTTTTGTGAAAATACACCACAGCCTGCCAGGTTTCCAGTGCAAAATAATAACGAATAGAGTTCTTTTAGATTTTGCCTTCTCTGGAGTAAATTTAGTCCAATAATATATGGGAATATCTTAAGTTTCCTTATAGGATTTTAATTCTAGAAGGATGGGGAGGGAAAATGAAGGATCCAGCAAATGAATGCAGCTTTTATAAAATAATAGAATACTAAAATACACTAAGAAAATAGAAAGTTCTTTTAATTAAAATCAATCCCGCGCTGGATCATTTACTTAACAATGTGCCATTGTTATGCTAGTATGCCCAGCATCTTAAATACTAGAGCATTTTAATCCATTATACATTAAATGATGCCCCCTTTTGGTCAACTAGCGCCCTGTCCTGCCTGGTGATTCTTCATGTTCTCTAGAATCAACTTTATATCATTTTGGAATAGCTCAACACTCCATAATAAAGTCATAGTCCATAATAAAAATGCCTCACATTTCCTGAATGTCATATCTATTCAAAATCACTTTTTTGTACTTCATTTATCATACTAAATTGTAATTCTTATATCTTTCCATTTGACCACAACCCTTAGATCTCTTTAGATACTCTTAAGAGGTCTTTTCCTCTTATTTCTGAAACTTATTTTCCTGCCTAAATGAATTACTCTCGATTTTGCTCTTATTGAGCTCAATTCAATTTATATCTTCCCACTTCTCCAATTTGTCAAGATGTTTTGAATTGAAATCCTACAATAAGAAAGTCAGTCCACCCAAGTAGATGTCATCATTACAAATATACTTTGGAGTCATTCAAGTGGTTGATAGAAAAGTGTCTGTTTTATTCTTGGATGACCTCCGTGTGAATGAGCTCCATGCAAAATTAATTTAGAAATATTGCCTACTTCTACAATAACATTTATTACACAAAGGGAAAATTGTAATACAAACAATATAATTATTAACTTTATTTCCTGAATACTGTCTTTATATCATGCTAGATTAAGTAAGCTACTGTCAACTGAATCTATTGTTTGTCAACCTCAATATTCTATAGCAAATGAAACAAACTAAATAATGAGGCTTTTGAAAACCTTTACCAGTTGTTTTTCTCTATTTCTGATTGATTAATTAATTAATTAGATTAATTGGGGAGGAGGGCAAGCTTTTGCATGTTTCTAAACATTTCTGGTTAAACATGGACCAAAGAAGACACAGAGTTATAAAGTTGTAAGCAGGACTTAGGAATCCAGTACATGTGCAATTGTGCATGATACAAAATACATTACGTTAATATTACCCTTTAATTATTATATTGGTTATGACCATTAGGATGGAGAATTCTGATTAGCTTACTTAGCTTATTTTCACATCAACATTTGAGAGAGAAACACTTATTGGATATTTTTATTTAGAAAGAACTATTGGAATAATTCATATATGTGATATGTAAGTTTTAAAATATATTACTATTTTGTCTCCTTGTGATCAACAGTATTACCTTTTCTCTTATTTTTATCTTAAAAATCATAAAACATTCAAAGAGATCCATTTGACATGTTCCTCAATTAGGGAAAATGGCTTAATGTATAATAGGTTTTAAATGATCTTTGAATGCCCAAGGATTGATTATTTTTCTATTATAAAAACTTAAGAAACTCACAAAAGAGAATGTAGATGATTCATTAATTATGGTTGTCTGGATTCATATAAAAGAAGATGAATTTGAGATTTTTGAAAGTATTTGTAACAAAACCTGTATGAATTTAGGAAATCACTAGGGAGACCAAAAATATTTACAAAGGATCATTTATTAAACATTCTTTTTACAAAATACAAAGATTGTTTTTCTGCATGAATACATCATATATGAAAAAAAAAATAATGTGTTTTTACTGCATTTAGTTTGGAGACATCCAGAATTGTTTCATCTACCAACTCGAGACTCATCTACCAATTTTGCTTTTCAACTTGTCTAACACCATTGCCAAACATGGGGAAACCTTCTTTCTTGATAATTAAATCATATTCATAACAGCTAACATTTTATAGACATAAAATCAGACAATGCGTGTCATACAAAACCCTTTCGGCAGGGTAACTGATTTGGTTATGATCCTAAATTTTCTTCAAGCTATAAGATAGGAAGAATTGAGGAGCTAGGTAAGTTTTATAATAATGTATTAGCAGCAGTTGATAGAAAATGCAACATAAGATTTGTTTTGTCTGTGGTACAAGAATATGTCCTATCAGACTCTAATGTATTTTTCTCTACTTGAACACAAGTATGTGTTGATTGTTTCTGGGATGAAAAAATGTATATAAAAGACAAGAAGTTGGTTCTGGTTGTCATTGTGAGTGCCTATTTTCATCAGCTAATATGAATGCATTGCTAAACTTAGTGAAGACAGGAAAATGATTTAAGGGTAATATATACAGAGTTAAAATACATTTTTTAAATCCACTTAAGAGTGATTTCAGGCACTGTGGCTATTCAGGATAAAATGTTTCGTGGTTTATTCTTGATAGCAATTTGTCAGTGCAAGCAAAAGCAAATACCTGCCCACTGTCATACACATGATCTCATACATCTGGAATGTTCAAAGTTCATCTTCTGCATCTTCATTCTGGAGGCATCTTGAATAAAAATGACTCATGGTTTGCTCTTGATAGCAATTTAATTTTCAGTGCAAGCAAAAGCAAACACAAACCTGCTCATGGCCATACACTTGACCAACACAACTGAAATATTCAAAGCAACTTAACCTTCTCCATCTTCATCGTGGAAGCATTTTTATTAAGTGGTACTTAGTGTAAACCCTCTATAACTCATTATGAATGGACTCAAGATGCCTGTATTTAATAATATTAAAAATCACTGTTATAGTCATCTCTCTGTGTAAACGATGTTTGAGTAATAAGGCTTGCCATCACAACATTTCTTTCCTGAGAATGGAGCTTATCTTCTCTGTGTATCATAAGTGTGCATGCTCCGAGCTGTGGTCACTGTCATGACTGTCTTCATTTGCTAGAGAGTCCCCGGTTTGCTGGAGAGTGGCCGCACCAATTCCTGAAAGCTCTGAAGGGAGAAGTGTTCCTTTTTTCACATTCACCAGTTCCTTTTCTCGAGCTGCAGCTCCTTGCTGTCCTCCTTTTACTCTCTTCCACTTCATTCGCCTGTTCTGGAACCAGACTTTCACCTTAACGGAGAAAAGGAGCAAAGCAGAAGAAAGAAAGTTAAAAAGACATTTCCCCCCCTCCTTTTTTTTTTTTGTCATCTTAAACAAAGACACCATGTGGAATGCTGAAAGTAACACTGAATTTAATCAGGTTTCCATGTTCATGATGATTAATTTTAAAACTCTCAGAAGGTACATGCGAAAAACTATAGTTCGTGTTTTACAACATGCAATATAAAAAGTACGTGGGAAAGAACTGCTCCATTTTAGGTTACTCAAAATTGTTTGGCTTCAGAAAGAATTCCTATGAATTAGGGCTAATATTTTAATAGTTGTATTGGTCAAATATTTTTGTCCCCACCAATCCTTTGACTTGACATCTAGTTGTCATATCCTGAACTTATTTAAAACATGCTCACATAGCTACTGAAGAAACCACATATCTGAAAAACTATTTTATCATTGCAGCTGACTGCTGGCTTCACAAGTCTTTGATCATGCCACATCAGAGTTAGTCTCTGTTGTCCTGAAATATTCTTTTTCCTACCTTTAACACTTTTTGCTTTCCTTTGCAAATAAATAATTCAAATAATGTCCTAAAAATAAGGTTAAAATAAACAATTTCATTGACATTTTTAAAATGCTAATATTGAGTCTGTACATCATATAATTTCCATGAACTTTGTAGAGATACACTTTCCTTCTAAGAGCTTAATTGAATCTGCCTAGTATATTTTATGTATATATAATAAAACAAACAAAAAATTAAACATGAATTAAATGAGCATCTATTATCTGAACCATCAAAATTGGCAGCAATGTACCTTCTTGTTTAGGAGGAAAATTTCTGTTAAGTATGTCTTTTACATTGTATTTCTCTGTATACCCCATTCAAAGTTATCATAAGCCTGCATTTTGTGCGAATAACCCCCAGATTTTTATTGAAAACAAATACAAATATAATCTCACCTCTGACCCTAAAATCTACTTCTAATTTTGCTTGTCTTAAAGGCTTATCAAAACAGATTGTTTTCCACAGGTTTCTTGAGCAATCCACTACTGAATCAAGAGACTACATTCATTCATATTTTATGATTGTACATTCTTTTAATGTGTAGCTATATCATGCTTTATCCATTCTCCTGCCCTTGGTCACTTAATTGATTTTTATTCTTTTACAAACGATGCTGACATGAACATTCTTACATTTGATCTCTGATAAATATGACTGATCTTCTCTGAGTGGATGTTCAAGAGTTGTACCAATGAGTCGATAGGGTATTTGAACATTCAACTTATGTGATAATACAATATAGAAAAGTCAATTTCCAAAGATGTATCAAAATAACTCTCTCCCCTCTACCATCAAGTGTGTAAGAGTTCTCATTGATTCTTCTTTGTTCTTATTGATTTGGATCCATCAATTTTTTTCCAACACTAGGACTGTAAATGTCATTTCACCATTTTTTCATTTTGGATTTCCTTATTACTAATGAATTAAAGTATCTTTAAAATGTTGAGATGATGTTGAGGGCCCACTTGTATTTCTTCTTTTGTGAAATGTCTCCACATGTCTGGTTTGCATTGAATTCTTTTAAATTTTATTTTATTCTTTATAGACTTTTAAAATATGTTCTGAATGTTAATTTATTGCTTTGTGGTTATGTGGCTGCTACCAAAGTCTCTGAATTTATGTGTCTTTTACCTTTCCTTGGAGTACCTTTTAATGATCAGAAACTCTTAAATTTAATATATTAAAAGGTATCAATTGTCTCCATTCCAGCTATCACTTTTATGTCTTCATTAAGAGCCTTCTTTCTGGACTTCCTTTCTCACTGCCTTGAAAGTGAGCCAAGGATGAGTCGGACAGCCAGCCAGCTGCTAGTGCATTCTGCACAGATAAAGAATGAAGCCAATTGGTCTGTGTTCCAGCTGCGTGTATACTCAGAAACTTTTCTTAAACTATATTGCATGGAACATTTACATGAAGTCAGTGCTGAGAAGCAGTGTAAGTTTTTTTAAAATTCCAAGACTAATAATTGCACAGATGACAAACATCACGTCTCCTGCTGTTCCTGTTTGTTTGATCTGGCATGGAGCCATCCAAGTGACAGTGTCCAAAGGATAAAAAAAGATACATGTTAAGTTCCATTGCTACCACGCATGAACCATCACCTCTGTCACTTTCATTTTTTGTGTGGCTGGTAACTGTGACGTCAGTGCCATGTTTTCACTTGCCTAGATTCAAAAGCAGTGAGTGTTGTCAGGTGTTCTGGACCTTATTGTGAATCTGTCTGTTGAGTGTACTGAGTGGGAAGCCTTACCTTTCTGTGGTTGTTGGCAAGCCACAGATATGTTATGCAAATGGTTGATGAATGGAATTTAAGAAAAAGATTCTTTTTTCCATTTCTCTTTTAATGGTCATCAGTTTCAGAGTCAGCACATTATCTGATTTAGAGGTCAGTCATTTTCACTACCTGTTCCTCAGCAGATGAGGCACAATCGAGGGAGCTAGTGGGCCCTTGGCAGGGAGATTCTTCTGGATCTAAGATCTCCTTGCAGAAGAACGAAGGAGATAAATGAAATAACACTAACAATATGAGAGAGCCCTTATATAATAGCCAACAAGTTTACAACAGATAAAAGTTTAAACTTGTTATATCATATTGAGGACTCAGTTTATTTTTAAACCCAAAGAAATGGGTACTAGGTCAATGTAAATACTGCTGAATGTTAATCATCTCTAAAGAATAAAGCACTTCTTTCAGAATGTAAATATTTCAACAGCTGGTTTCCTGAAATATCACAAATTATATATCATTGATGGTGTACTTTTATTTATTTATTTATTTTTGCTATTAATTTTTAAAGATTGGGGATGGGCCTCCCCGGTGGCACAGCAGTTGAGCACTGGGCTGCGAGGCTGCCCGTAGCCTCTGCGGTGCCGGTTCGATCCCTGGCCACCGGGCAAGGGTCCCACATGACGTGCAGACCTCTCCTGCCGCGCCCGCTGCTCCCCTCAGCAGTGTACTTCGGTCCTTCTGCCTGTTCTGTTCCCTGCTCTGGCTCTGGTGAAGTCTCTCGCCCTCCCGCGCTTCTGACTGTACCCAGTGCTTGTATAAATAAATAAATAAATAAATAAATAAATATTTAAAATAAATAAATAAAGATTGGGGATAAAAAAAAAACCTTCTTTCTGCCAAGACCATTAAGATACTCTTCTATGACTTCTACTAAGAGATTAACGGTTGGCATTGAAGTGCTTGATCTATGAAGTATTGATTTTAGTACATAGTGTAAAAGAAAATATCTACATCAACCTTATGGGTAACAACTTGTCCCAAGAGCATTATTCAATAATACACCCTATTTCCTATGACCAATACTTCAGCAGTCGTAAACCAAGTTTTCACATGTACATGACTTTCTTGATGCTCTCAATTTTCCTATCCCTGTGACATAACCACAGTCCTAATTTAGTTTTATAAGTCTTTCTACACAATAGAGTTAATTTCTATTTTATTCTTCAGGAACATTTGAATATTCTCTATTTTGTTCTAGAAATAGTTTCAATTTCTGTAAGTACATAGTGCTAAGGAGAAAGTGAAAAGAAATGTATTAAATATTTTCAAATATGTGTTTATTTTAGTGTCTTCAGATTATAATACTCCATCAAAATTAGCATAGTTTTCCCAGATGCTTGCACCAAAAAATATTTAAGTTTAAATATTTCTCAACTCTTGATTTTTCTTGACCTATTAAGTCATAATTAAAATCTTATAGAGCCTCCCCGGTGGCGCAGCGGTTGAGCGCTGGGTTGCAAAACTGCCCGCAGCCTCTGCAGCGCCGGTTCGATCCCTGGCTGCTTCCCGGCCACCGGAGGAGGGTCCCACAGGCACGCAGACCTCTCCTGCCGCCCGCTGCTCCCCTCAGCAGTGTATTTCGTCGGTCTGCCTGTTCTGTTCCCCTCTCTGGCTCTGCTGAATTCTCTCACCCTCCCATGTATCTGACTGTACCCCAGTGCTTGTATAAATAAATAAATAAATCTTTAAAAAAATAAATAAAATAAAATCTTATATTGCACATTACCCAAACATTATTAACCCATTTGACAATAAAAAGAAAGCAGAAAAAATTGATTAAAAACTAGCTAGTGGGGCCTCCCCGGTGGCGCAGCGGTTGAGCACTGGGTTGCGAAGCTGCCCGCGGCCTCTGCGGCGCCGGTTCGATCCCCGGCTGCTCCCCGGCCACCAGAGGAGAGTCCCACATGGCGCACAGACCTCTCCTGCCGCCCGCTGCTCCCCTCAGCAGTGGACTTCGGTCCTTCTGCCTGCTCTGCTCCCCGCTCTGGCTCTGGTGAATTCTCTCACCCTCCTGCGCTTCTGACTGTACCCAATGCATGTATAATCAAACAAACAAACAAATAAATAAATAAATACATAAATAAAAATACATGCCTCTTTAAAAAAAATAAAAAAATAAAAAAAAATAAAAACTAGCTAGTGGGTGTTTATGCATTATTACAGTTCAAAACAAAAAAAAAAAATCAGTAGTTACTTGTTATTACACACCTTAGAGCTAGGCAACTACATAATAGCTGTTATTTATGCATTATTTATTACGATTTTCCAGATATTTTTAACAGTATTCCCCCATCATTCTTTAGAGATGAGGATACTGAGACTCACAGGCTAAGTGACTTGTCACAGATTTACACAGATGACATAATGTGGTGCCAGGACTTAAACCTGGTGGTTTGGCTGGCTCCAGATCTACCTTTCATTGTTGTTGTTCCTGGTATATTTCAGATATTTAACTGATAAGAACAGATAATACACTTGGTCTTAGCCAAAAGGCAGAGAAGTATTATTTCTGTTATATTTCAAACTCCACGTTTTGAGTATTCAGGATAAAAAAGCAAACAATATAAAGTATGTGAACTCTATCCATATGATTACTATCATTTAGGTAATTTTCCTCCTCTATATAATTAGGTTTGTAAATATGACACTATTTTCCTGTACTGTAATTTAGGTAATTATACTACTCAATTTAATTACCTTTGCAAGTTTGACATTGTGTGTTGCATTAGATCTTTTCCACATGAATTGGGTTCTACTGCTGGTTTCACTTCTAAGTATCTGTGTGAATTTGAGAAAATTATACTTCTCTATGCCTCAATTTTCATATTTGTAATATTGGAATAATGAGTCTTTTGAGATTCCCCATAGGGACATTTTCTCCATGGACAATTCCAGATGGAAGAAACACATTATCATCATTGTCACTAAGAGCTAAAACATCAAGTCAAAATAATCTTGGCAGAAAAATGGGAGAAATAGATGTCTTAAAATCATACTTATTTTCTTTTCTGGGAGAAGGGGCACAGAAATTCTATAATACCAGTATAAAACCTATTACATTTTCTCTAAATGAGAAAAATGTAAGAATATGGTATTGATTTTAGAAGTAGTATAGATTATTTTGCCTGGCTTTTTGTCTACCCAATGAAAATCTGCTACTAGACTAATGAAAGACTCCATAGTTTACTAGCAGATATACACAAACATACATGTACAAAACACACATATATGGATATATGTATACTAAAAGATATGTTCATATATGCATATGAAAGTGAAAGCATGTCATTATTAGTAATTTTAGTACCTGTATATACTGTCTTACTTGAGGGTTAGATTACATGTTTAATACTGGAACTCCATGAAATTATAATGAGACAAAATTAACAACATTTACATAATGGGTACAGCTAATAAAATGGGAATTATAAGTATAAAACTTCAAAGCTTCGTGTATCCACACTTATTTTCAAACATGAAAATATATAGGGTAAATTATAATAGGAGAGGAAGATTTTTGAAAATGTATTTTTCTACAAGCATCAATAATATAAAACCTACAAAAGTAAATCTAGATTATGTATCAATATTGCCACAGATTTATAAATAAATTTCATTGTTTAATTTACAATCACTATAACCCAGATTCATTAGTTGGATTGAAAAAAAAAATAACCTTTGTTTTTAATATAACTAGAGCATAATTATTCAAATGACTGAAATGTCTTTAAAAAATAAATATGCTTGGGCCTCCCCTGGTGGCTCAGGTGGTTGAGTGCCTTCGCTGTGAAGCAGTCCGCAGCCTCTGCAGTGCCAGTTCAATACCAGCCGGCCGGCAAGGGCCCCACGTGGTGCAACAGACCTCTCCTGTCTCACCCACTGCTCCCCTCAGCAGTGTATTTCATCAGTCTGCCTGTTCTGTTCCCTGCTCTGTCTCCGGTGAATCCTTTCACCCTCCCGCGCATCTGACCTGTACCCCGGATCTTGTGTAAATGAATAAATAAAAATTAAAAAATATATATGCTTATTATTTTGTTTAAATGTACAGGCATGTTTCATTCATAAACTAAGAAGAAGAATACTGATCTCACATTTTCTTGGTAACTTGGAATCTCCATTTATACTGAATATCTACTAATAGCAACTGTATTAGACCAAAGATGGGAGGAATGAACAAATAAATAAAACATAATCCTTGCCCTCAAAGCATTCACAACCAAGGAAGGAGAAGTATGAAAATAACAGTTTACTGGCTATATAAGAAACTGCTGGCATATACTGAGATGCATGAAAATTAGCTTCCTATTTTACAGAGTATCCTTAAGATATTTGTTGTTCTAGTTGGTGTTATTACTAACTCCTGACTAAGAGATTTCCCTCAATGGTTCACTCTACTTCAGTCACAGAATCTACCTACAGTCACAGAATTTACCTACTACATTCATGTCCCACACTGCTATGATATCACATAATTATAGGAAATTATTTCTTTCCTCTGAGAATATCATATCTTTGTTGTCATTGCCATTTGTCTGTCTTCAGAATTTTTGGTCTTAGTAAACGAGGAGTTCTAGGAGACTGGATCATCAAATATTTTGCAGATAATTTAAACAGATCTGTCCATCTTGGAGCATGATATATAAGTTGTGTGAGCTTTCATTGTTCTGTTTGGGCTAGCAGTCAACTTTATCTACTAGTCTACAATATCTTTGGAAAATACTAGATAAGTGAGCCTTTCTTAAAGTATTTTTTCAAGCTTGTATCTAAGGCAAGATTCCATACAAAGTGTGTTTTGCTACATAATATGATTAACAACTCAGATAAAGGTAAATCCTTTATCTCAAGAATCTAAGTACTAAAAATACTATTATTCATGAAAACAAAGCAACATCAACCTAGTGTTATATATTTTTGCATGCACAAATATTTTCAATAAAATTCTCATAAGAAATAACAAAATTGGGCCTCCCCTGGTGGCGCAGCGGTTGAGCGCTGGGTTTTGAAGCTGCCCACAGCCTCTGCAGCGCCCGTTCAATCCCCGGCTGCTCCCGACCACTGGAGGAAGGTCCCACATGGCGCACAGACCTCTCCTGCTGCCCGCTGCTCCCCTCAGCAGTGTACTTCGGTCCTTCTGCCTGTTCTGCTCCCCGCTCTGGCTCTGGTGAATTCTCTCACCCTCCCCTGCTTCTGACTGTACCCAGTGCTTGTATAAATAAATAAATAAATAAATAAAATATATATAAAATAACCTCTTGTAATGAATATTTTAAGTTTTTAGTTTTAGAACTTGTGTTTGAAACATCTGCTTATTATGAAGAAGTCTCCTCTTTTAATCTCTTAGATGAAAATGTACTTTTTCTATTGCCTGGTTGATCAAACTACTCTTTACATAGAAACATATCTATTTCTATTTTGACTTTCTACTAATGAAAGCACCCAAAAGAATTTTGCTAAATCTATCTGTTTGAATAATATATTTCACATCTAGAAATCATATTTTCATCTTCAATAAGAATACTACAAGTGGGAATCATTCATGCTGTTTGCTAAATATTCATTTTTTATCTCTTTGTTTACTTAGCTACTCTTATTACAACTTTCTATGCATAAATTTGCACTACTTGTCATCTTAGGGCTCAAGATACATCACAGAACAATTCAAATTAAATATCTATCTGTATTGTCACACAATTTCCTAAGCTGACCAGAGGCAAATAGGTTGATAGAATGTTGAATCTACAAATACCACAAGACATGTTTATGTAACATCCTAACTGTCTGAGTATTTTTTTTAAGATTTATTTATTCATGCGTACAAGAACCGGGGTGCAGGCAAGACAGGAGAAGTCTGCTGCATTATGTGGGTATCTCCTTGGCTGGCCAGGATCGAACCCGCACTGCAGAGGCTGTGGACAGCTTCACAGTGCTGCACTTAACCGCCTGCACCACCAGGGAGGCCCCTAAATGTGTTTTTTTGAAAATACAATAATAAAACCAAAAACCTGGATAAAAGTGGAATATTTTAGTGACATATCTAAATATCTCTAAAGATAGGAAATTTGTGTAGATTTAGTATCCTGGTTTTATTTGTAATTCATATTTGAAATATAATAGATGTTGTCTAGGAAATAGTTATTCATGTTTTAACATGTGAAAACATGCCAAGAGTAACTGTATAAATACAACTTTCACATGCAATCGCACTGGCAGTGATTAATTTGATCATGACAGCTGATCTAGTAAACCCAATTTAAATGAGTTCCAGAAAGACTTATCCAAGTAATTCAGTAGTAAAGTCACTAGTTGAATTTAAGAATTAGAAACAAGGATGCTGTCTCTATAAAGTAAAGATGGAAAATGAGGAAAAGAAAGCTTCTTTGCTCCTTCCTCTTCTAGCAGATAGAGCTATACCTGATTAAGAGAACAAATCCTTTAGGTATTTCTAAGAAGCCCATGGGAGCTACAGTGGACTCTGCTATTTGTACAGCTGTGTGTGTGTGTGTGGTTGTGTGTGTGTGGGGTTGTGTGAGTGTGTTTGTTGGAGAGTGAAGAGAATTAATATATATTTCATTACTAAAGTCTGCACAGAGAGTTGACTCTCACCTTTATCCTCTAGCTTAGCATAACATTTATGACCAGGTAATCATTTTCCTGTTCTATATTTTCCATTTGAAGACTTATTTTTTTCCTGTTTAGAATGCATGAGAACCACATTCACTACTTTAGTCATAATACATTTATTATGTCACATGTTTTCAAACTAATTGATACAATTTAGCAGTTGGCAACTATAAGCACATAGCATATTGAACAAGAAATAATTTTTGAGCCACCAAATGAGATGTTAAGAGGATCATTAAAAGACAAATATAACATATATATATAGTTACTTTCTATATAACTTTCTATATATAGTTACTTTCTATATAACTATATAACATATAGTTACTTTCCAAAGTAACTATTCACAGATTGAACATAATGCTTAAAGGATTAATTCCTTTTAATTTGACCTTTCAGAAATGTCACTATAGTAGCAAATGCTGACAATTATAACTCTGTCTGTCCTACCTGATGAAATTCAACTCAAAAGATCCATTTTATTTCTATTAACTTACGACCCAAATTTAGTAGTCCTAATCCTATTTTTATATAAGACAAAAAATTTATGTATTTTATTCATGCTAAATATTGTTTACTTAATGACATCATGAATAAATGACTCGAGCAGATGGGAGTGGAAATATTAAAACTAAATTAACACACTGCTCTTTTTTATTGTGTTAAAAAATTCCTGAATAGCAATTTTTGAATATTTGGATTTTGATTGTTCTGAGTTATTATTGGCACTTATCTTGCTCAAACCACCGAGATCAACTAAAATGATAGTGTTTGTTCTTAGTATCTCCAATATCTGGGTCAACATTTAGTAATCATTAGCAGCTTAGCACAATCAATATATGCTATGTAGACTAACAGGTTCTACTGTAGTTTAGTCTACATGAAACTCATTAAATTTTTGGCTGAAATACAGGAACTTGTCATTTTTATAAGAACAGTATCTAATTAATACTCTCATTGTTACTAGACAACTAAATTCAAAATGTGAATATATACTAGCTAGTTCTATTATACTTGCCATTTCTTTTAATAGATTTTGTAACCATCTCTTTAGATGCAAGTTTATAGTAAGAATTTATAATGCTAATTACTTGATCAAATGATACACTGACAACAAAAAATAGTCAATAACTTAAAATGCTGGAAAAATTAAAAAAACTACTTAGTACAAAAAGTGTACAGAAATATGAAGTTAAAAATCTATTTTAAATTGAATTTATCTCATGGGAATAGGGAAAACAATTGGAAGTACGTCATTTACAAACAAATTTTCTTTAAAATTGAAGATGCTAACACATTATTTTCACTGGTTCCTCAAAATTTCTAGAAGCATCTTAGTTTTAGTATTATTTCAAATGACATGGAAAAAATCATAAATATGCCAGGATAGTGTTAAGAAGTGATCTTTCATAAGAGAAATTCCCATCCTTTAGCATACATGTTAAATGATGATGCTGTGGTGAAATGTTTCAGAATGTTATTTTTGATTTATTGATTAAATATAAATTAATATTTTCACTACTTTATTAAACATATTAAGAAATATACTGCGGCAAGTTCTTAGATTAATGGTAAGAATTACCTTTTTTTTTCGCTCTGTCAGTTTAATGATTGCCTACAGTAAGAATCTGTAGGGAAAATTTTAATAAGAATTATAAAGTTAAGGTTTATTTTATGTGTGTATGTATAAATACAGATACAGTCACCCCCTGGGTATTGGGCTTCTCTGGCAGCGAAAGGGCTAAGTCTCAGCACTATGAAGCTATCCACAGCCTCTGCAGCTTGAGTTCAATCCCCGGCCATGGAAATACCCACTCAGTGCAGCAGACCTGTCTCTCCCAATGCCCCCCCCCCTCAGCAGTGTATTTCAGTGGATCCGCCTGTTCTTCTCCCCACTCTGTCTCTGGTGAATCCTCTCACCCTCCTGCACCTCTGCCCTACACCTCAGCTGTCGTATGCATAAATAAATAAATCTTTTAAAAAAATTAGTCACCCTTGGGTATTCACAAAGGATCACTTCCAGAATCCCTAAGGATAATGAAATCTGTAGATTCTCAAGTTACTTACATAAAATGGTAAAATATTTGTATATATCCTATGCATATCCTCCTATATGCTTTAAATCTTCTCTAGATTACTTACAATACCTAATACAATGTAAGTGCTTTGTAAATAACTGGAATACTACATTTTTAAGGTATAAGGAAAATAAGCCTGCACATGTACAATACAGAGTCAACCATCCCAGGTCTAGGTACATAGTATATATTTTCAATCTGTGATTGATTGAATCTTACTTGGGACCTGTTGATATGGACTGTACATAGACACACATAGGTATAGATCTTTCTCTTTCCCCCATGTCTATTATCAAGGCTGGTTCTGAGGATTTTTTTAATATCATTTCAAACTTGGATATTTACATTTCAATATTAGTAACCAATTGTTTATTTCTCAGTCTTCTCCTTTATATAAATATTATTCCTGAAAGTTAACTAAGGAGGGGTTTGAAACATTGATCTGTTCTTCATATATCATGTTTATTATTGCTCTTCCTATATTACATTTCATAATCATAACCATAATAACCATTGTAACCACTTCTGAATCTGGTGTTTAGAGCTATCACTCATTTCAATATGCCATTTATTTTTTCTTTTTTAATTTTTTTATATTTATTTTCTTATATTTTTGTTAATTTTGGGGCAGTATTTGATATCTTCCCTCAGGTATAGTTGCATTTCTTAAAAAAAAAATAGCATTACTCAGGAGATACTCATTTTAAACTAAGACTCCATGTCATAATCCACCATCTCCCCCACTGAATGCTATCCCTGTCTTTCCAGTTGGAATTAAATCACAGTTATAAGATTTCAAAATAGCAGGCACATCATGACTTAAGCAAAAGAAATATCCTATTATTACTTTAGGTGAATGCTAAATGCTAAAGAAATGAGGAACTATTCTATAATCACTAACTACATGGGTAGTCTTGGGTTACCTAGAATACACACCATGTCTGGTCAAGGAGACATAATTTATTAGCTAAAACACTAAAAGTATTCAAATAAATTTATAGAAAGAAACCTGCAAAGGAGAGGGATTGTATGAAATGCTAAGCAAAAGACAAAACCACTATTTATTTGGCACAAGAAAAATTCTCCTTTACAGTCATCCAAAAAAGGATGCCTATTTTGAAAATACTTGGCATTAAGCCATTTAATGATTTATGAGTAACAAACAAAATATAATCCCTCTCATTCTCACTAAAGAAATATGATCCAATTAGGTGGGGGTTTCCATTTATCTTGGCAGAGGTATCATGTTGCCTGTGTTTATTACGATAATCTTAGTTTACAAATGTGCAACATTGCTCCTTTGATTAGCTTTGTGAAATGATTTTTGTGAACTGGAAGGATCTTCTATTCTTTCTATATTTGGCAGCTTTAACTCTATAAAAAATGTCCATTTTGTCACTCCTGTTATAGTTTCTTGCAGCTGTCTTCTCTCTTCTTCTCACTGTAAGATATTAAAAATTTGGCGGGCATATTCTCCAAATGTATCTGGATGGGTGAAAATGCCAGAATAAGCTTGTCAAATTTTAAAAATGGGACAGGAGGGTCTTTAGGCTGACTGGCTCTTCAAAATATTCCAAGTGGCTCTGCCAATAGAGGATTATTAGCTGTTGATTGAGAAGGGTATATAAGAATATGCTGTAAACTGGAGCTGAAAGATCACTGGGGTGGCTCACAGGTCTATAAAACTGCTTTTTAGGATTAAAAATATCTGAAGTTCAACTTTGTTCTAATATATCCATTTTTACTTAAAATAAATTTAATACCTATATGCTAATATAAAAATAGTTTACAGACTGAGTCTCTTTAAAAAAAAAAGTTATTTTAGCGTGATGGAATTCAAAGGGGATAAAGACTTCCCTGACCTGTGAGGACACTGCATTATGGAAGACACAAACATGAGAATTTGACTTTTTTTGTGAGATTTCACAATATTCTTCAGGTAGGGATTTTAACATTTGAGCCCTCAGAAATATTTAAGGATTTTTTTAAAAGATTTATTTAAGTATGCATACAAGAACTGGGGTATAGGCCAGATGTGCAGGAGGATGAGCGGATTCACCAGAGACAGCGGGGAACAGAACAGGCAGACTGACTGAAATACACTGCTGAGGGGAGCAGCGGATGAGACAGGAGAGGTCTGCTGCACCATGTGGGTATCTCTCTGGCTGGCTGGGATTGAACCAGCACTGCAGAAGCTGTGGATAGGTTCACAGTGCTGCACTCAACCACGTGCACCACCAACGAGGCCCAATATTTAAGGATTTAACACAGTTTTTTTTTTTTTTTGAAAAGACAACCTAAGCATTTTTGCAAATCTTTATAATGAAATGTATGTGGCCTGTCATAAAATGCCCGAGAGGTATATTAATTGGTGTTATAAGCAAAGTAGCAGTATCTACAAATAACATATCAGTTATACACAGCATATTTTATAGTCAATAACATTAAACTTCTAGATGAAAATATATTTAAAGACTACTTGGATTATAAAGAAAGTTTTCACTTAAAAGAAAGTTATTTCTGTGAAACGATTGTGTCATAGATTGAAATGATTTAATATTTGCTGTTTTTTCCCTTTCAGTTATATACATATGAGTTCTACTTCTGAATTTCAATTTTTAAAGGCTTTTATAAAGTCAAGGAAAATATTTTATGAGATTCAAAATTCCACTGGGTTTTGAACAATATGGGTTAGATATCATTTTCTTTGGAATATCCTTTTAAATTGCTTTACTAAATTTCATCTTATTTTAAAGTATGGAAGAAAAAAGTCTGAAGAATGGAAATGAAAAAGTACATATGTAAAGCTAAAAAAACTTGCACAGTCAAGATATAGGATATGTAATAAAGTGTGTACAGCATTAATGTAAAATCAAAGTGATGGAATGACTGCATCCTGATTTAAAGATGAGTGAAAAAGAGTTAGTTAATGACTCTATATATGTGCCTTTAAAAGTCCAGCCTTCAGAAAATAAACTAAAAATAGCTCGCAGGGACACCTTAAAGGAATATGCCTTCAGATCTTTAAGAACGACAAAACTGATGACTGATAGCATACAATATTTTTTCTGATAAATTCAGTTCATAAAATGAACTGAACATTCAGTTCAGAATGTAAGTAAAACCTTCAAATTCTTAATTTAAAATTCTATGTGTGCCCAGAAATGTAGGAATAATATGAACATTTGGCAAAGCTAGTAACATTCCTCCATACAACCCTGTCATTTCTTTTTTGTGACACTCAGCATTCATTACAATTATTAATAGTTGTTTGAATTTTTGCTCTTCAGTAAGTGCTAAAAGAGATTTGTTTAGCTTATTATAACAATAATTTTTTCTAACATCTAGCTCAACATTTATGTTACAAAAAATTAACTATGCAGTGCATTGCAAATATCTCCCCCCTCCTCCAGGTGAATAGCTGTGTTTTATAGTTTAGGTTAAAAATTCGTCCATATTCATTGTGACACATAAACCAGAATAAACAAAGTGCAGACAGTTTCCATTTTGTGCCTTGGGGAGACTCTTACTTGCCTAGCAACAGATAATTCTAATACTTGTTTAATTTTTTTCCAAAATAATTGCATTTTTTCTGAATAATTTATAAAGATTTAGTTTTGACTGGGAATTTAGATTCCAAATGCATGCATTTTTACATAATTTGGAAAACTACAGATAGAGGTTTATAGGGTAAATAAAATCATCTGGAGGAGACCAAATTTTCAATTCTTTAAAAGTCTAATCTTCATTTTGTTGTTGTTTACTTTACCCTATGAAGCCATAGTTAGATTGTCTCAGTAATGGCACCCACAAAAATCTATTTTCCTCCCACATCTCCACTCCATAAGTGATTCCCTCCTATGTTGAGCTGAGCTTGCTTTACACATGGGACATATTAGGAAATATTATGTAAGGAGAGACTTTGAGAATGCTGTACTTTGGTGTATTTGCTCTAAATGTTCCTTGGAATGCTTGTGCCACCATTTTAAGAGTTGCCTGGAATCTTTTAGAAGATAAAAGCAAATTTAATGGAGACAAGTTATCCTAGTAAGGCAGCCTAGACTTTTTCTCCATCATCCACCAGCTGATTACAGCTTCACGAAGAATCTAGGTAAGACCAGCAGTAGAAAGTAGAAGTAATTTTTGAGTCCAATCAAAATTATTTACCCCTCAAATTGTGAGTAAATTAAATATTGCTTTTGTTTGAAGATATTAAGATTCCTGTGGTTTGTTACATAGCAAAGATTAAACTGAAAAGTTACTTTTAAGCAAATATTAAAACTGTATATACATATATATGTATATATGTGCATATATACACATGTTTATATTTTTGCATGTAATTGTAGAGAATTCTTTATACACACACACATATTTGTAATTTTTGCATGTAATGGCAGACAATTCTTTTTCTAAGAATGGCAACTCTGAACAGGGAGAAAGAAACATCTGAAATACCTTCCAAATTTCCAAGTCAAACTTATAGAATTGCTTCTAAAGAGAAATTATTCTTAACTAAAAGTGGACCTCCACTTAATGGTGAGATAATGACCACCCCCAGAATGGACAGCATAGAATCTTGATTAGGACAGCACTTTTCTCTTGATTAGGAGCGCAGGTCTACATTTTATTATTTCCTCATGTATTCTATAAAATATGGTTACATTTCCTAAAATTGACTATCTCTATATAAGGAAAATTATGTGTAACGTCCCCCCTTCTTTTTTTCCTGCTCTCAGTTAAAAAAAATAAAATATATGTCTGAACATGTAGATTTTGGAAGTTGCTTTCCAGTATATGAAGGATATTTGTGTGCAAAGTTCAAGAGAAAAAAATGTTGTACTCCATAACTTAGGTACTGGTCATAACATTTAATTAAATATAAACTGTTAACAAATGAAACAACCTAAAATTGTCCCTCCATATATTTCCTCTGCTCAGAAATATCCTACAAAAAGCAGAAGCATAGAAATTGACCAAAGAAAAACAAATGATTGAAGAAATTGTATTAAATAATGTGCTCTCCTTAAATATGTATTCATTTGTCAACACTCTGTTGATATTTCTTTGGTTCCAATGAGATCCCCAATGGAAGTGTATATAGTGAAAGAGGAAATGAGACTCTTATCCTGAGAGTGCCAATCATAACTGCACTGTCCATAATGATGTTTGCATTTGCCTTTCAGGAATGTTTTCCTAAAGACTTGCAACTGTTAACCATCAGTAGTCTAGATTCTCCTAGGGCAAATCGGAATCCATACAAGAAGTGCACTGGGAATATTACCAGAGTAAATCATTGCCATTTAAAAATAAATATTTTAAAATAATTTAAAAATATTATATAGATCTTATTAACTGGGGTATGCAGATCATTAATAATTCACAAGTTCTTTAAATGAGTGGGTATGAGTATTTTGAGTTTTTGAGACCAATATAATTTACTAATGATCTTGGACCCTTGCTCCCATCATTTCTCAGCCCCCTTGAACTTTAGTGGTACCACTGACTATTTCCGGACATTAGAGCACAAATGGAAGTGACATGGGTCATTTCCAGGTGAAAACATTCAAAGGTCAGTGCATGAACCTCCAACTTTTCTTTCTTCCTATGGTTGCCAAGGATACCACATGTCAAGATGCCAGAAAGTCAGAATGGATTCATGATTATTTGAAATGCTGGACTTAAGAATTTAATGTGGAGAGTGAGCAAATAATGAAGTTTGTTTTTTCTTTATGTCACTGAGGTTTGGGGACCAATATGCTACTGAAACACATTACACTTCTCAGCCTGAGCAATAGCGTTAACTCACACATGATTGCCAATTTTGCATTATGCTAAAGAGATTTGAAGATATAAGCAAACAAAATTTCTCACCATGAAATATTATTATATGTATGATACAATATTTAGAAATTAAAACTATAGGAAGAGCACAATAGCACAATAAAGAATAATTCCTTAAACTGAATCAATGGAGTTCTCTTTAAAATATTGCTATACTTTGCTTAATGTCATTTTGCTGGGCATAAATTTCATCATGAAATAGTGCACCTTTCTTTCAACTCATATTTAAGAACCATGGGTCTAGATATTTCAAAGCATGAAAGCATCGTATAATGACAATGTTTAACTGTACCTGTCTTTCAGTGAGATCCAGATTCACTGCTATCTCATATCTCCTCAGTCTGGTCAGGTAATTATGATGGGCAAACTCTGCTTCAAGTTCTCTTATTTGCTCTTTGGTAAAAGCTGTTCTTTCCTTCCTGGGCTTGCTATTGACTTCTGACTTGTAGTTTCCTTCTTGGGAGTCTGAAAAAACAATACCAAAAAGAATTAGATTCAGTTCATTCAAAAGCATTCAATCACATCATTCATATCAGAAACATTTACTGAGTGACTACATTTTCAGGTACTGTGCTAGACATGGAATAGAGACCAAAGATAATAAGCTTGATCTCACCTCCCTATAGTAAGACAGTTCTTATTTTTCACTCTGCCATCAGGTAAAACTCAGCCTAATTTGGGGAAGTATCCAGTTTTCTTTCAAAGTATGAAAAAAAATTAACTGCCCTTAACTATGCTATTTTAAAATTAAAGTCTCTCCAGAAAACATTTTAGATATGAAATTTTACCTAGTTAGTTGTTTAACATATATGCTAGTATGACTGAAGAGAGTAATTTAAAAAATAGTCATGCCACTACACAAATATTTGAGTGATTCAAATGCTTCACAACTGGACCAAAGAAGTCCAGTGAAGTTCAGACTTAAGCATATGTAAAAGAGTGTGAGTGTGTGTGTGTGTGTGTGTGTATTTACTGACCTTTAAATTTATATCTAGGGCCTCCCTGGTGGCACAGGGGTTAAAGTCTCAGTGCTATCAAGCTATTGCTATCGAGTTGGATCCCCAGCCCCGGAGCTAACCCACATGTGGCACAGCAGACCTCTCCTGTCTCACCCACTGCTCCCTTCAGCAGCGTATTTCAGTAGATCCTCCTGTCCTGCTCCCTACTCTGTCTGGTGAATCCTCTCACCCTCCGCATCTCTGGCCTACATCCCATATGTTATATGCATAAATAAATAAATTTGTAAAATAAAATAAATTTATATCTAAGTTCAGTCTCCTTGAGGAGAATAATAATATTCTTCCTTTATTTTGTATAGTACTGAGTTGAAGAAGAATCTATAAATAAAATTGTTTTCATATAACTCAAAATATGAACCGTATTTTTTTAATAAATCTTTAATTTTTTAAAAGATTTAGTTATTTATACAAGAACTGGGGCACAGGTCAGAGATGCGGGAGGGAGAGAATTCACCAGAGACAGAGCGGGGTGCAGAACAGGCAGACGGACCAGAGACACTGCTGATGGGAGCAGCGGGCAAGGCAGGAGAGGTCTGTCACGCCATGTGGGAATGGGAGTAGAACCTGCCCTGTAGAGGCTGCGGACAGCTTCACAGCACTTCGTTCAACCCGCTGTGCCACCGGGGAGGCCCTGAACAGTATTATAAAAGTTTTTATTATATATGAGATAAACATACTTAACATCACCTATCCACACCAAGTCATAAAATGCCACATAGAAATAGCATTCTATTTCCTGTCCAAGGGTTCAAGACATAATACTCATAAAGTATTTCATTTATCTTCATAATATCCTGAATTATAGATTAGAAAAAAAAACATTCCTTTTTAATTTTTAATCCATTTACTTATTTTCTCAAGCCATTGTTCATTTCTGTACAATATTTGATTTCTCCCCTAGTTGTAGTTCCATAATTCTCCCACCTCCACAGCACCGGTGGCCCTCACCACAGTCCCTTGTGCTCTTCTCTCCCCTTGACTCCTCTCCTTCCCCCTTCCCTGCTGTGTGCTCAGTTGAAAGGGTCTTTTTCCTGACCCTTTGCAGAACACATTCTTAATGTACTTAAGAATAGAATGTGTCTATAATGGGGAAAAAAATCCATATAAGCCAAGTAAAATGCAATCATACTAGACTTCATTAATTCATGTCAAATTTACACTTAGTGAAATAGCAACACGATCATGCTCTTTTGAAAGTTATGTCAATTTACTAATTATTTTTGAACACACAGATACACACAAATAAGTAATGCTTTTATGAAGTTGAAGTACCATGAATTCTTTTATGGCTACAAATAAGAGGAGTGATAATAGGAAAAATGATGGCTAATCAAAAGTTACAAAAAGTGACATTTTAATTTTCTTAATTGACAAATGTAATTGTCAATATTTATAAAGGCACTTATTGAGGCAATATTTGTTTATTCATCCAATGGTGCTTAAATATGCTGTGAAGTACAGAAAATATTTTTCTCTTTTTTTAGTGTTCTTTTCTTTGCTGTCTGCCTGGGGAAGTCTAACTAAAGTAAAGAGGATTCTGCATAACGGAAATTCATTAGACAAGGCTCTCTTTTGTAAATAATTTTGTTTTGACTCTTACTAAAATCTATGAAGGCCAGATGTAAAGTTTTCTAGCTCTAGTAGCAGCAGCAGCAATAGGTTTGCATCAAAATTTTGGCACACTGGACATTACTTTTCCTGTGAGTGATCACACAGTGTGTTTCACTGGCTGGTGCACACTGGCACTGTCGGAAATTCTTCATAATTCATTGACCACATTTCTGGGCTTGTTGCTTACCTCTGTATTAACTGGCTCCCTACCTTGGCAGGGATTTAGCCAGTGCATGAAGTGGTTTGTGATATATCATACACAGGCTAACTATCTCAGGTAAGTCCACACAATGCCAACTTAGCTGGCTCAAGGTGGAACCGCTATTTATTTATTTTTTTTTTTTTAGCTTCTCAAACTCCATGCCATTGGAGCATTTGTTTATTCTGATAGTGAGTGTGCAAAACTTTCTGATGATGACTTTTTTTTTTTAATTTAACATTTGCATTGGCTATTCTGGAAGACTGAAAACTCGGTCACAGCCCAAAATATTCAGATAAGTCCCTCTCGCAAAGATGCATGTTAATACACAAATCAAAAGGACTGTTGCCATTTGGAGCCATGTTCAGTCTGAAATCTGTGGCTGCTTATTTATAGGAGGACAATGCTCTTTCCCTTTCAGAAAAATGGCTCTGGAAACCTACAGCAAAGCCAGAGCATTTTTTCTCATGAGCAATTTGATTTGAATGATTCATGGTTAACACATTCCCTTATATAAGCATGAATGAACAAATTCACATTGAGGAAAGCCTATTAGCTTGCATTTATTTTTGAAACTGATTTCCTCCAACTTTTGTGGTATTCAATAGTACTTTAAAAACACCACACACACACACACACAAACATACACAACTTGGGCCCCAGTTTGAAAAAAAACAGGCACATGTAGTGGATTTATATACAAATTCATTGTAATTAGAAATTTACAACAGGAGTTTTATACATACAGTGCCTGAATTTAAAAGTCTGGCTATAATTCAACTTTGAAATCCAAAAGCAACTTACTGAAAGCCTGAATTCCAAACCAACATAGCTCACAGAGTGAAATCTAGTGAGGAAAATGATGTGTACTGTGCATACTTTCATTTACAATAATTACAAATGAAATAATTAAATTTTAATTAACATGACAAAGAGTGGGTTCTTGACATCCTCACCTAACAGAAAAGGTCAGCGTAGTTGCAGAGACAGAATTAATGTAGATTAGTTCTATAGAAACTTTTATCCTGTATTTGTAATTTTGTTGTGGTTTTTAGCCATAATGCTCCTGTTTTTTCATTCCTATTAAAAACATGTTCCTTGGAATTGCATTTCTGGATGTGGGTTTCCTATATTCTTGGAGTTTTGTAATTTTTTGACCTTTCCTCCTACATTTTCCAAAGCCTAGCATTTTTGACATTGAGTCTTCTACTATTATCACCTGACTAACGTTTCTTTGGTGGAAAAGGGTGGGAGCTTTGGACAAGTCTTTTGGCAAACTGCACATCAGCTTCCATCTGTTCCCCAGCTGTTTCAACTGAGGCAAAACTCCCTCGGTTTTCTTCAACCTCCCATATCCTATGCCAAATGGTAGGTGTTGAGGGGGGAATCTGGAAACTGCCTTCCTTTCTTCCCTACAACCACAAACAAAATGTCACCATCTGTACAGTATATTCCAATGTAACATATTACAATTGTTGTTTCTCGTCTCAGATACTTTAATGCACATGTGGGTGCACTCTCGCACTCCCTCGCTGCTTGGAGGAAATGTTGACTTATGTGTTCAGGTATAGCTGGCAGTCCCAGCTCCCTAACCTTTTGCTCCCTGGGACTATGCTAATGGAAGAAGTCTGCAATACTTCCGTGGAGGATAAAAATTGCCCTCCAAGGATCATTTCTGTCTAGCATTTAGAACTTCTCCACATGTGACTTTTTATTTCCCCTAGTGCAAGAGGGGGCCAAAAGATAATAATGTTTTATTGGAGACAAGTAATGTAAGGGCTTGGTCTGTTGACTAGTGACACAGAATGCCTTTGAGCAAAAAAAGAAATATTAAAGTATGATTGAGTATATTTTTGGCTAACCTGGGTAAATGTATTAACCTGTTTAAATGAAAAACATAATTTACTTATGTCTGTAAAATATCAAAATGTAAAAAAGGTCTCCATTAGCATAAGCTAAAATGAATACTTAATTCATATTCCGAAGAATGAATACTGAGGTAATAGTTTTAGTTCTTTGTAACTTCTTGTATTAATGTTTTGAAAGGCAGTTATTCTGTTTATTAACAAAACTGCACAAATAGTAAATATAGGAAGATAGTTGTTATACTTACTTAGACATAGGGATTGTGGATGGAGGCAGGAAATTTATTGATTAATTCTTCTAATGCTAGCAATTTTCATATTTAAAGGGCAAATTGTTTTCCTTATGGGGAATAACCCAACTTGCTACTTCAGCTTTTTAATGAGTGGGCATTTTAGCTTCTCCAGATTTTTTTTTTTTCTCAGAGTAAACAACCCTCCCGAGAGGTTCTTAAATTCTGTCATTGATCCACTCTCCAGATTTGAGAACCACAGCCAAAGGAAGTTGCTGTTACTAATGAATTTGTCTATTATACACTGTGGTGTGTATGATGGGAAAAATAGATTTGAAAACCAGTATGCTAAATCTTGAATAGAAATCAGCGCTAAAAACATCCAGTGTTTCTTATACCTTTGGTTCAAATAAAGTATTACTATGACAATTGTTTTTCTTTATCTATAAAAAGCAAACTCAAATTCCAAAAATAGAAATTTCCATTTTTTGTAAACTTTTTTAATAAGTATTTTTAAGTAAATTGTAATGGTGATAGTTGCATTAAACATGCAAAAATCATTGTACGGGCTGATCCAGTGATTTTTCATTGGTGTATGCTCCCTTTCACCAACCAACCTCTGTACTCACTGCCCTGTGATTATTCTTAGGATTGTCTACCATGTGCTCAAAGATGACACAGTCAGATAAATCCCAACTTAATACAATTGAAGATGTGTTCGTTTTTATTACATTTGTCTAGTCAGTTGCATGTTTGAACAAATAATTTATAAAGGTCATCCTACGTGCTTCTGTTAAGGACATTAAGTCATTTCTTTGCAGGCTATATTGAAAGATTAACTGTGCATATTTAAAATTTTATGTAATTATTCTTCGGTATAAATTTCCAGATTTATCTTTTCCCCTATATATCTAGGTTCATTTCTTACAACTAATTTCTAGAGTGAGAATAATAAAATTTTAGTACGCAGGTGTCAATATTCAGAAAAGATATTCACATATGCAAACATTACAACTAATTTGAATCATGCAATATGATAGTTGGAAAAATATCCATTTTTATGTTACATTCTATCGTGATAGAAAATTTTTATTTCAGAACTATTTCATCATAAATTCATCATAGTGTGTGAAAAATTATCAAAGAGAGAAAAATGAACTTAAAACAAGTTTAAATATGGAATGAGTAGGTATATGTAGTTAAAGACAGAGAAAGAGAGGAGGAGAAAGAGGAAGACAAAAAGGGAGGGAGAATGCTAATAACAGCACATGATTATTTTTATTAATAAAAATATAATAAAATATATGGATATAGATATAAATGATTTGAAAACATATAGTTCAGAATTTACATAAAAATGATATATTCAAGTCTGGAAAGTCCTCTACATCTCATATATGATCTTGCCCTGTCATGACAGTGCATTTTGTCAGATATAACAAAGTCTGTCTCTTTGCTTCCTCCTCCCTATTTTATGGTTTTGAGATGAAGGTAGTTTCAAGAATTTTAGACAATTTAAAATGGTAATAGCTAGTAATTAATTTTGATTCTGTATTTTTTCACCCATCAGTATATAAATCCTGTTTTACCTTATAACTTCTAAATGGAGTCTATTTGTAAATAATGAAATCTTAAAAGCTGGAAAATACATTAATTTCAATTCTCTCTCTCTCTCTCTCTCTCTCTCTCTTTCTCTCTCTCTCTCTTTCTTTCTTTTGTCCTTCTTCCCAATATTAAGAAAATACCAAAGCAGTGACTCTTCTTTCATGATATGACTCAAAGTAAAATCTATAAAGAACTAACAAAAACTGATGAAATTGATATTGTGATTAATACAATCCTACATATAGTTAACAAAAATGGTATTTCTGTTAAAAATTTAAAAAGAGGCAAAGATGCACAAAATGGCAATATAATGCAATGGCCTTGAGTCAAATTTAGCACAGATTTATTCTTCTCAATACCAAGGACAAAGGACTTTACACAAAAACAAAACCAGCACATTTCTTCTGAGTAAATGTAAACTTGAATCTTACCACACATTTCTAGGTTTAGAAAAAGGTTACAGATTCCCAAATTTAACCTTAGGCTTCTTGCTATATCTTGGAGAGAAAACATAAACTTACCATATCCTGGAGAAAATCACATAGCCACCTGTTGAACAAAATAAGACATATGGACATGCTTGGGTTGTGCCTGACAGCAAAGGACTTCACAAAGATCACCACATGCATCCTCACTTGGAACACATAGTAAGGAATTTTTGACATGTAGCATTATACTATGTTTTCCCTGATCATGTTAGTTTAAAGAGTGTGTCCTCCTTTGTTTCTTTCTTACAATGCTTGCCACATTCTGCCATTATGTGAATCCTTTATTTCACCTACAAGAATATAAATATTTCATGTCAAGTACTATTCCCATTTATTTAGTAATTGGAGGTTTGTAAAGAAAATACTGGTTGATATTTATATTTAAATACATGCAGAAGCAAGGATACTAGAGGATATAAACTTTCACATGCAACTTCCTTTCACTTCCTATCCAGCTCTTACAACAGCAACTGGCTTGGAGTCACATGGTGTTACTGCATCTTTGGGATGATGGAGAGGCAAAGAAAGTAGGAGCTATGGGTAATCTGATAGTGACCAGACTAATTGGGGCATTTCTAATCTACACCTGTCAATAGGGTAAAAAGGCCTGAGATTTCTTGCAATGTAAGATATCATATAACATTTGCAGCAAGGCACCAGAAAATTCAGTACTAATTCTAGTAGCAGTTTGGTAAATTCCTTGGACAAGTAACAGGAAAACTTCCAGGGTTTTCTTTTATTTTCTGGAAGACAGATATTACGTCTTCTCAGAGTGTGAGGGCTTGCACATATGCCATGGTTCTGAGACTTTTTGGCAAGTCACTGCAGTGACTTTAATATATTTTTATAGCAGTAACTCATAAATTACAGAGTTTTTCATTTATCTTTGTGTCTGTTTTCCTTCACTGGACTCTAGACTCTAGGTGACTTAAAATTAAGAAATTTGTCTTATTCATCTTCTTATTCCCAATGCTGAGCAGTTACTGGATCTCAGATTTTCAGGCTCTGAGCATGGATTTTGATACAGTGATAACCCTAAGGAGCTTTGCTCTGTTATAAAAGTTTGCATAAACTTTGGCTTAAGAAGAAATGAAAGAATCATGCAATATTGCTTTATATTAACTTTTCAAAGCATGTTTACATATATTTCATACAATTAATCGGCGATAGGAACAGGCCCTATTGCCTCCATTTTATATCAAAAATGATATTTCTAAACGTGTTCAGATAGAAAAGTCCCAAGCCTGTGTTACTGCTATAAAATTTAAAACCCAAGAGATTAAATAATACACCAAGTGAAGGCACAGTTTATAAACAAATCATCAACAGGGCCCTATCCTCAATATTAATGACATTTTGGACTAGATGATTCTTATTACTTGTATATGAAATGAAATATAAACATATTCAAGATAAACAGGTGGTGGTGACTGTCCTGTGCATTGTAGGATTTAGCAGCATCCTTAGCTTTTCATCACTTGATATTGGTAGCAACCCTCAACCCCACTTTATTGATACTTTACCAGATACTATGCAGGACTCAGTTTAATTTAAAATCCAGATAAATAATGAGTAATATATATGGGGCACACTTACATTAAGCTATATTGATCATTGTCCAGAGTTCAACACGAACTAGTAAACTTGTATTTTATATTGATTTTATATAGTATTTATATTGACATTCAAAAATGTCCTTTAAGTGGCAAAATTGCCCTCAGTTGAGAACCACTGCATATAGATAACAGTTAAGACATCAGTTACTTAAATTATGCAAGTACTTCTAGGAATGACGAACTTGTTTCATAAGTTATTGAGACTTTCTCATGGTAAATAACACTGCGTCTCTATTTTAGCCAACTTATCTCCTCCAAGTCAATGACTAGATTGTTTGCAGATAAAATTTCTTCAAAAAGTGTTTTTGTCAGTGCTATTAAACCAAATATCTAACAACTTCAGAATAGGTGTCTCTAATAATTTCAGAGGACAGCGATATAGTATATATGGCATCACTATTGAAATGTTTTGCTATCTTCCTAAGTCATATGTTTATAGGTATGATAGTATCACTAGATTTCAGAGTGGAGTGTTATGTTTGTACAACTTGTCAAGGTACATAAGAGTATTTGTTAATTAGTAATCTATATATGTTAATTAGTAATAAACATTAATTTAATGTACATGGATCTTAGAACTTTAGCACATTATTACATATTGTTCATTTCTACCTCCTCTATTGATAGACAGGAGAAAATGAGACTGATGGATTGCAGGGCCCATCAGAGGCCACAAACTGTCACACAAGCTTCTAGGTTTCAATTGTCAGTCAGTTACAGAGACAGACAAAAGTACACTCTCTAATCTTCCTCAATTATCATTTACTATTGCCCAGCTTTTTCATGAAACTGAGGATTTGAAAACTACCATTTTTTGTGATTTAAATATGGTTATGAAAGACATGCAAACGGAATATTTATTACTCAAGATATCAAATGCATAGACATTAAGAGCAGAGCCTGACTGCTTTTTCAACCATAATATTCCTTTTCATCATCTTTAACAAAAAATTAAAGTGAAAGGATTAAATCAAGTAAATTATTTAGTGCAGTACCTGCATATTGAAGACATTCAGTAATCAGTTACAATTTCTAGCCATTTTTAAGGAAGAATTAGAGCATTAAAACTGAGGGATTAAAATTTGATAGAATCAGTAGAAAGGTTTTTTTGTAAGCATATGAAAGGTTTGTTCTGAAAATGAACTTCATCCTAAAGTCAAGGAAGTTTAGCACTTACAAAGTGTTTAACAGATTTCTATTTTATGTTGAAAAAATGGATGATTCCCTAAAAGGATTTGTGTGTTGTTTTGGCTAGTCTACAAATGAAGCTAAAGGTTTAATTATGATTTTCCAATGACACTGTTGACACTTTACAAGACCAGCAGAATCGATGCATGTATTTTTTTTTTCCTCTGAAAGTTTTATTGAAGAATTTGATGAAAATGCAATCAAACCTGGCATGACCAATAAATTGGAATCAGATACTCTGTGTGTATGTGTATTTATACACACGCACACACTAGTGAGTTTGTTTAAAGAATCCTGGCAGCCAGGTGCATTAAATTTGTCATTTTTCATCACTAAGCTATAAGATTATGACATTTCTCTAGTACTGGCCAGAAGTTGAAAGTGATTACTGAGCATCCACGATATGTAGATATAAAGCACATTCTGCCTCAGTGGTAGAATATACAAAACACAAAATATCTACCTAAAACTCTTAAACCAGTTAAAAAGTACAGATCAGAAGTATTTATTAAAACACCAATTATAAACCCACTGTCCTAAACCCACTGTCCTAAATACTAAATACTGTTATTCTTACTTGTTTGCTTGGAAATACTGTCTATTTGATTGCAAAGAGGGTTTGAGAAATGAATCACTTAGATAATTTTAATTTCAGAAACAATTATATTGGAAGATTAATGGCAAATGACTTATAAATTGATTTCACTTTAATTTCACATTTTAAAAGACAAATTATAAAAATGAAAAACCTAAAAGTAATAAAGTGAAAATTATTGGAAAAATCCAACCAACCTGTGGTTCTGGCCATGCACCAAGCAGTACTTAGTTTTCTTTTGACTGCTCCTAGTAGAGTTAAATGCTTTGTGATCTATTTTTCTATTGCAGCTGTACTGGCACAAAGGAAAATAGTCTCATGGTGACTCATATGCGTTGAAGTTGATTTGTGATTGCTTTTGTAGAGGGACTTTCCCAATTAGGAGAAATCTAAGAATTTATAACTTGCATTTATGGAACACCACTTAAATATATTCCACAAATAGAATTTAAAGTCACTAAGTAGTACTTCCTTTCTAGAAAACAAAAACAAATAAAAATAGGAGTTCTATGGGCAGCTTGGTAGCAGCTGTGGTGCGGTAAAACACATCTGAAGAAACGTGAACCTATACCTGATTCACATAGTGTTATAAACCAACGCTAGCTAAATAGATAAATAAATAAATAAAACCTCAGTGCTGCAAAATTAATGTATTATGTGATTTAATAATATCTTAAAATCAGGCTGATGTAAGTAAGTTTGAGCATTTAAATAGAAAAATTGAGAATTACAAAGTGCTGGTGGTTGCCCAAAGCATACATCATATCATTCTTCTCTTCATTAACACTATTTATACTACTTACCACTCACTCAATAGGAAATGGAGCAAAACTCAGGGGCTGGGGTTTACCCAGTTGGTGTGTCCTCTCCTGTGTGGTTAAGATACAGGACGTGACCCCAAGACAGACACATGGGGGAAGCAACAATAACAGAGTAAGAAAAGAAGGGAGAGCTGAGAGAAAGAATTTAGAGGCTGACATGTGGCCAGTAGACTTCTGTTTACCCAGATAGTGTCCACTGAGCAGAGCCTGAGGTCCAAGCTGAAGCCATAAGTGGCAAACTGGCACCATTTCCACAGACACTATTTCTCACCAGTCACTAAGACACAGGTGAAAAAGCACCAGACCATCAGTTGTTGTTGTTGTTTGCCATTATCAAAAGCCCGTTGTTTTAATTGGTCACAGCCCAGAGATTTAACTGCCAAACACCCCAGAAACTCCCCTTTTCACCATCAACTGCTTTCTCAGGCGGGTGGAGTTTGGAAAGCTCCAATTTCTACCACTGAGTTGGTTATAAATGCCACCCACTGTCTCAGAGGCTGCTCCTCCCTGTATATCTTACAAATATACATCTTGAATTGAAAACAACTATAATAACATGTATTTGGAAAAAAATCTAAACATGAGATCCAATTAAGGGGATGAAATGATAATTGAAAAAGATTTTTGTTAGTAAAATGTTAAGAATTCTGATCTATGTCATAAGGATTATGTAAGCAAAGGTGGTTGGTGACAGAAATAAGTGAAGTAAGAGTAGTTTCCATGATCTAAAACATTATGGAATAAAGGGCATTTAGTATGTACATGCTATAATGAGAGATGAAGGAGGCAGTTAAGGCCAGAGAGACTGTGTCTATAGTGTGCTACTTCCTGGGCAAAGAAAGGCTTGAATTATGGTCAAATCTGTCTGTGGAAAAGTGGGTATTGGGAACTGACAATTTTTTTGAATGATGAGGCTCAATGATAAATTGTCATTTACAAATCAATATGCTATCATCCATCTTAGAACCCAGGTATACTCTGTTGAGAGTGTGGGGTATAATATATATATATATATATATATATTTATATAATACACATGCATGTTATTACATATATTATATTACATGTATTACATATATATTGTATATATATATACACATATAATGTAATATACTATGACATAGACCAGTAAGACACAGGACCTATCCTAAAGTAGCTTACAATCAAATTGTGGATAGAATCTGCTTAAGATAAATCTACAAATAATTACAAGTAGTAGTTTTCAGTATAACATAAGTGCAGCTGTTGATTAAAATATGATGTTTTGGGATGCACAACCTGTGTCTTTATTAGAGAACTTATGGAAAATTCATTTAATAATATCACCATTGATCCATTCTATGAGGGGGAAGTTATGGAAATATATATATATATTTATAAATATATAGGCATATAAAACAGTCTAGCCATCTATCTATGAAACCTTCCTTTAATTGCACATATACTGTGAAAGATTCCTTAAAGCCTTAGGAACTGCTGACTACCTAGAGAGATTCTAAAATATTTCCTTGGAAATCTTAAGTGAAACTAACATTTAATATAGAAAACTTAAATGCAATTATTAGCTGTGTATTCACAGTATTTATGAGACTAGCTTGAGAATAACACTAACATTATTACACTAGAAAAATCATTTCACTGGTCTGAAAAATAAAATCTCTACAATTATTTTTATTCTCTACCAAGATAGCATATAAAAAGCGTGGAGTTAAATTTATGACAATGTGAAGCTTTTTTCTTTTGAGATTTATTTATTGATTGATTGATTTATACATATATGCATACAAGCACTGGGTACAGTCAGAAGCGCGGGAGGGTGAGAGAATTCACCAGAGCCAGAGCGGGGAGCAGAACAGGCAGAAGGACCGAAGTACACTGCTGAGGGGAGCAGCGGGCGGCAGGAGAGGTCTGCGTGCCATGTGGGACCCTCCTCCGGTGGCCGGGGAGCAGCCGGGGATTGAACCGGCGCCGCAGAGGCCGCGGGCAGCTTCGCAACCCAGCGCTCAACCACTGCGCCACCAGGGAGGCCTGACAAAGTGAAGCTTTCATCTAGATCTTGCAGACAATTCATGGAATGCAATTTTATATCACTTTGAGGTATTCCATTCAAACTCGCAATTCAATCATTTTTCACATGTCATAGATCATAGCCTATAACGTTTTGAATCTTATGAAGGTTAGATTATAGGAAGCATTACATTGTGGAAAGAAAGGGATTTAAAGTAAAAATATTTTTGTTGGACATAATACCTATAGGTTACCCCCAAAAGGAAAACATGATTTACCGCTAAAGAGTAATTTTCCAACACAGAGACACACATGTAGACCATATATTTTGCTTTTACTGCAATAATTTTCAATCAGCGGGGAAAATCTTAATAGCATACATTTTTTTAAGTTTCATATTCATTAAATAGAGTTGTAGTTGCAAATTAAAATTTTACAACTTTACATATTGCTTATAACTTTTACATATTTCAGAGAAGAAAAGCCTGGAGAAAATAGCAGAGTTGGAAATACACTATTCTTACTTACTAACCAACTGGTCTTCTGGATCTAATCTTTTGAAATTCGAGTTCCCCATTTACAGAATCTATACTGTTGTAAAGAGAACATGATTGTGGCAAAGATAAAAATTAAGGAATTTAAAATATGTATATCTCAAATATAGTAACAAATTAATGTTATATACCTATTGCTAATTAATATTATTAAACAAACTATATCATTAATTCACAGAAATTTTCACTAAATAATGTTTACTAGTCTTTAAATTTTACTTGAGTTACTTAGCTGCCATTCATAGCAAGCATTTAGTGAAGTAATCTTGATGTGTTTTTTAAAAAACGAAATGGATCTTCGAAAATTATTACATTTTCTAGCTCTTTTTACCAAAACGTATTTTAAAGGACCCAGCTGTGTTCATAATTTTTGGCCTATCAGCAAGGGTTAAGTATGTTTCCTTTTAAAAAATAAATGGGTTTTGCAAGACTGCATGATTCTTTTTCCTACATTCTTTTTACAAATTTGGTATTAAACAGTGAAAACAAAATTAAAACTTAAATTGCTTTTTGTCTGAGCCTAGTTAAATGACATTTTATTTTCAAAGTAAGCCAAAAAAAAAAAAGTTTGTATATGTGATCATACATATTGACCCTTTAAACTTTTAAAAAAAATTAAATGCAGTACTTTTTTCCTTTAAACCTTTAAAATACATGGGCCTCCCTGGTGGTGCAGGCGGTTGAACGCCACGCTGTGAAGCTGTCCACAGTCTCTGCAGCGCCAGTTCGATCCCAGCTGGCTGGCAAGGGTCCCACTTGGTGCAGCAGACCTCTCCTGCCTCGCCCACTAAGATTCCCTCAGCAGTGTATTTCGTCATTCTACCTGTTCTGTTCCCCAATCTGTCTCTGGTGAATCCTCTCACTCTCCTGCACATCTTGCCTGTACCCCATTTCTTGTATAAAAATAAATAAATCTTTAAAAAATAATTAAAAAAAACCTTTAAAATACATTGTTATATTTAGTCATCACATACTTTTAATCAAACTCATGCAAATTTTTGGTCTATACATACATTAACCTTTCCTAGATTTTTTTCAATAACTTACGCAATATTTGAATGATGCTATCATTTTGATGATGCTAATTATACCTGGTTGTGTAGGAAGGGAAAAATACTCTAGATTATAAAATTTGCCACTTTCCACAATGTAAATGTTATCTCTATAATGAATTTTTAAGTCATTAGGTAAAGCTGATGTCAACTAGCTGTCGAACATGCTGAAAATTTAACATTTGGCTCCCTAGTACACCTACTAACTGGCCCTGGCACACTTCACATATTTCACAAATTAAAATTTAATATTCAGAAATGATCATAATTTCATAGATAACAATCCCCATAATGATAACATGCTAGGTAAGATAGCTGGATTAGGCAAAGTGTAGAGATGATTAGTTAATTTGGAAGTGATATTAGTGACTAAATAATAGCATTTCAAGCAGTAATCTAAAGTTCATCTATAGAGTTGACATTTTTCACTAATTATTTATCAAAACCCTTCTTGCTGTGTTGATGTATCAGTTCACAAGAGCTGGCAAATCAGAGAGGCTATGTTCATACCATCGTGCATGAAGACAATGATAAGGCTGTTATAAAAAAGTAAAAAAAAATTCCTTTTAATCATATGCAGCACATAATAAACCATTGCTAATAATAGATAATTAGGCTCTGTAGCAATGATAACTACATCTGAGTGTTTTATGGTTTAAACAAAATAATGGCTGTGTCATACCTGAAACATAGAATAAACCATGCCAAGAAGAAAAGGACTACCCTTTGATATACAAATATTGGAAAATGAAAGTATAGACCTGGTTTCCTACCAGTTGGAAAAGTATTCTAAATTTGCTACAACTGCAATAATAATTTTATTTTATAATGGATATTGGAAATATTGTTACATTGCAATTATTTGAGAAACTTAGGGACTTAAAACAATGAAAAACATAAAGGAATGGTAGGGAACACAACCTTTGAGGTCATGAAGTACCTGACGTCCTCTGAAGTTTCTGAAGATTGTTAAAGAGAAAAGCATTTCAGACAGTGTCTTGACTGTCGTGCTATTTTAAGTACTAGACAATACAAGTACAATAAACAACGTGCCTGATCTCTAGAAAGAGTTGGTTTATATATAGCAAACAGAAGAAAAATTACCACAGAAGCATATACAACCTGTTTTCTGAGGAGTGTGTATGAGTAATTTTGTAATTACATGCATTTTGTGTCACACACACACAAAAATAGGGGAAAGTTCCTATTTTAAAGGTTATATTTAATTAGAATATCAAAGGAAATATTCCATATGGATGCTTACTATGAAATATCAAAAAAATTAAAATAATATATCTATAACTAAGCTCCATATTAGTAGTCATAAAATAAATGTTAATCTGCACTAAAGCCCTAACTTTTGCAGTAACAACTACGGAAGTGAAAATGGCAGTACACTGGACACAAAACCAGGGTGTTCATCCCTGGTCATGTACCCATTAGTTGTAACCCCTTTATTATCGGTTTACTATTGCTCTCATAGATGTCTTAACTGGACAAAGGAGATAATCTAATTTTTTTAAGATTTATTTATTTTTATACAAGAGCTGGGGTACAGGCCAGAGGCTCAAGAGGTGAGAGGATTCACCAGAGACAGAGCGGGGAGCAGAACAGGCAGACAGACCAAAATACAATGCTGAGGGGAGCAGCAGGCGCAACAGGAGAGGTCTGCCACACCATGTGGGAATCTCCCTGGCTGGCTGGGAATTGAACCCGTGCTGCAGAGGCAGCAGACAGCTTCACAGCGCTGTGCTCAACCCGCTGAGCCACCAGGGAGGCCCAAGATAATCTATTTAATAGCACTTGATAAACTTTTGCATAAATAGATATAAAGTTTCTATAGCATGTTAAAAATATATTTTCATAATATAATTGTTTTGCTCCCAGACCTCAGATAAAGTGACACTGGTTTTTTATTATAATTTCTCTCATATCCTTAAACATCTACTTCTTTCCACTCTGAGATATACTATTTCTCAACTGCAGAGGGTATTTTATAATACAGAAAAGTTTGGATATGAAGTTTGATAAAGTATGTCAAAATTTAGTAAAGTCTTAAAGGTCTAGACTACTAGAAATACTAAGTTGATTATATGTTAAATATTCTATTACAAACAGAACTCTACTGTACATCTAGTTACAAAGCAACATGTAATTAAAATAAAATACCCCATGCTACAGAAATGTTTTCATAATGAAAAGAGAAAGATCTGTAATTCTTAATTAACATTTAATCTCAAATTTGGAAAATGCTCCAGCTTTTCCTCTTAAAAAATATCACACTCATATAACATAAAAATAGAGTATGAATGACTAATGAATAATGAATGATTCAGTGAGTTTGTATTCATTCATCTTCTCTAAGGTAATAATTGATGTTATTTCTTTCCAGATTTATTGAGAAATAGTTGACACACTCATTGTATAAGTTTAAGGTATAGAGCAAGATGGCTTCATTTATAAGTATTATGGAATGATTATAACTGTTTCAGTTAACATCCATCATCTCTTACAGTACAATAGAAAAAAATTAAAATTATAAAAAATTAAAATTTTTGTAAATGTACAACATGACAATTATAATTAATGGTTCTATGAGGTATAGCAAAGTTGTTAAGGGAGTAATCTGGAGAAAAAAGTTGATTTTAACAAATGTTCTATCTTTATTGATAGAACAAATGTTCTATCTTTATTCTCAATGTACTATATTAACTGTATTGAAATGTATGTCAAAATATATTTGTCACACTAAATGAAATTGATATACAATACTCATCATGTTATATGCTAACACAGATGAGCATACACACCAAGAAACAACTATAACAAATACATTTACTATGTTAAATAAATCACATTTAAACTTATACATCGTCTATTGCTCCTGGATGAGACATGAATATTAGAAAAATTCCTTAATTTAGGTATTTCAGTAATTCTTCAGGAAGAAAGTTTTTATTAGCTGAATAAAGTTATTTTTGTCCTTGATTATGCTCTTAAAAGACTAGTTGAGGTTTCTTCTGAGAAAAAGAATTCCAACAAACCTATGATACTCAAACATATGTAAAATGAATGTTTGAAGAACATTGTCATTGCCTATTTTCATCAAAAATGCAGGTTTGCGTCAAGAATCCATCATAACATTAGGTCTCCAGGTTTGTACATTAAGATGGTAACATTTCTAGATATATGGCTCAAAACTGTTTTACAGTTTATTCTATAGCTAAGTTCTACAAGCACTCAGATTCTGCTTATTATACAGAATCTATTCTGATGGTCAATTTCTTTGTCTTCTCATATTACATTATTTCCTTTCCTTAGCAATTGTATGCCTTAACATAGCAAAATCTCAAGGATCATGATCTAGGTTCTAAATGTTAAGACAGGAAACTCAATTTTATGGAACATGAAATTGAAACTGTTGTGAACAATAATACACTAGTGGCCATGCTACACCGAAACTTCATAATTGTTTATAATAGTCAATAACAATAGCAATCACCCAATAATTTACTATTGTAATTTCCCTACAATTGCCAAAACATACTTTCTTATTTTAAAAGATAACTACTAAAAACCATTTTAGTAGTTGGTGAGTGGGTATCATTTAATAGAATTATAGAAAACTTTAATTAACATTTATAAAAGATCACTTTTTCTAGAATTACCATGTATGCATTGGCTCATCTTCTTACAAAGACATGTCTTCAGAACTCTCTTATTAGTTTTTTAAACACATCAATTTACAAACCATGCTTTGTAGAGCTCAAAGACTGACTCAAAAATAAAAACCTCAGAAGAATTTCCTTTATACACTCATTGAAGTGAGAAAACCTGAATATTAATAAGTTCATCCTGTCATGATAGAGATATTCCCAAAGTATTTAAATTTATCCTGATGACATTTTTTAATTAAATCAATACATATCAAAAAATCAATTCAAGAATAGAAAAGCTTACTTTTCTTTTAGATTTAAGTTTTAAGATTTGAGTTAATATTTGCCTGTCTGAATTACCATGAACAGCACAACTACTTATACTACTTGAAAAATTAAGACTTCTATTAACATTATGTAATTGAATAAGAAGACAATTTTATGACATGAGGAACTGATTTTTTTTCCTTAAAAATATAATCTATTACCCATAAAAATCATTTTATGCTCTTTTGAATGAGGGGGGGAATCCAAGAAAGTGAGGATCACATCACAAAATAAATGACAGCCTTCATTGGAAGGTTTAAGATGACCCTCTTTTTGGAAGCTGTGTGATTGCTGCTGGATACAGCGGGAAGGACAGCAGGCCTGAGAAGAGGGATCTGGGTCCTTTATTGTTAGCATTAAAGTCTTACATAAAACTGTCTCCACATTCCATAAAAATGCCATGGTGCTTCAGGAAAAATACAGACTTGAGACAATAGTTTATTTTGGCTAGAGCTAAAGTTCCAGAACTGAATAGTTACTGCCAGAAATAGGAACCAGCTTTGAGAAAAATTTAACTGAAGTAGGATATAGTGAAAGTGCTGCAGCATTAATACCCTAGTGCTTCAGGATCTGAATCAAGGGTCCTTTGTTATGAACTTTGCAAAGTAATTAATCATGCAAAGTAAGTAAAGAGGTTTGAGGCTGGAGTTTAAATACCCAGGGAATTCTCTTTTCCTCTGGCACCCACTTGCCCACGCAGCTATAAAATAGGAGCAGAAATGTCTCACTCTGTAAATGATTAATTATACGTGATTTACATGTAATTAAGTTGTTCACTAGCTTAAGCCACAGTTGACAGGGTTCTAGGGAGGTTATTCCACAGTGCCCTAATAACCAAAGCACTCACCATCCCTGGGTTTCCTTATCTTGTTCCCCTTACCCTTCCTTCTCAAAACAGAGAATTTTCAACAAATCTTACTAATCAAATATTTACCAAGTATGTACGAATTGGTAAATAATCCATCATGTCACTTTATTACGAAGTTTTTTTTAATTGACCATGTTTTTTTTTTTTAAATGTATTACTGACAAGGTATAAAAATACATTTATTATTGAACACAAAAATAACATTTTATCAAGTGAATATTAGAACTTTTTAAAAATATTTTTTGAACACATAAAGTTGACATGCCTTAGTTGATCTGTTTCTTCCATCACTTTTAATCATAGACCCTCCCTCCCCTTCATCTTCCTTTTAATTTTGTCTTCATTCATATATGTCCTTGTAAATTATATGTGGTGGTAACTGGTTACTTGTCTTGCAGAGAGTCCTAAGATAGTTCATTAAGGAGTTTTAAAAAATAGTATGTGTGTGTGTATGTGTGCACGTGTGTTGGGAGATTTCCAGAAAAGGAATTTTATTAAAGTTCAAAAATAGCTGGAAACATCAACAAACAAACAGGCTTAGTATTAAAAGAGAGATATAAACACCTATGGATAATCAAAAAGGCAACACTCGCATGGAACTGAGGAATCACATGAACAGATTACACTGATGTTGGTTCTTACAGAAAATGCAGAGATTATACAATGGAAAATGGCAGGAGAGGGTTTCCCAAGTGATAGGGAAAATAAAAGCAAAAACTCAGGCTAGAGACCAGAGCATGGGCACCAAGCACGGAGCACCTGGAGTATGGAGTAAAGAGGAAGAAATGGTGAAATCATCTCAGAATGATAGGCTGGGGCCATGTAGTACCTTGCGGTACCTGCTGAGAAGAGTAGTTATAATAGTTTTTTTTTTAAGATTTATTTATTTATACAAGAACTGGGGTATAGTCAGAGGCATGGGAGGGTGAGAGAATTCACCAGAGACAGAGAGGGGAGCAGAACAGGCAGACGGACTGAAGACACTGCTGAGGGGAGCAGTGAGCAAGGCAGGAGAGATCTGCCGAGCCATGTGGGTTTCTCCCTGGCTGGCTGGGAATTGAACCCGTGCTGCAGAGGCTGTGGACAGCTTCACAGCATGGCACTCAACCCGCTGTGCCACTGGGGAGGCCTGAGTAGTTATAATTGTTAAGCAGAAAAAAATATTTTGTCATAGAGGTGAGAAAGGGATGTGACAAGTACAGGTTGCCTGGCCAATGGGTTCATGGGGCGGATAAGTATAGATCAATACACTAGATGACTGACAAACCATCTGTAAGCAGGTACATGACTCAAACTCAAGAGAAAACATGATATACCAACAAAAAGTAAGACAGAGCTATTCATATTAAACCAACACTAGAGCAACTAAGGGCTGGGTTGGACATGTGTATTTTGCAAAATAATTCACTGTAAACTTTCAAAGTAGGAGACAGATAGATCTAAACCTACTTATCAAATGTTCTGAGGATGAAGAACTCTGTAGGAATAGGTGAAAAGTTCTCAGCAGTCCCAATCTTCTGTCCACTGGGTATTCACCTTGATTGTTACCACCCATACGTCAATAGATTTTTGAATTAAAGTCTTTCCTCTAACTACTTCTCCCAACCAGTGACACAATTTTAACATTTTATAGGTAAAAACACTGATAGGATTTTGATTCTTTTTACTTTTCTCCATTCCTCACAACCTATTAGTTACAAAGTTCTGTGTAATTTTCCTTTGAGATGGCAAGCAGCACCTGAATTCAGTTCAATATCTTGTATAAAGATTACTGTGATAATTGCTTAGCTCAATCTACACTTTTTACCTGCTTTTTAGTTACTTCCAAATGTGCTTTAACTCTATCTTTTATTTTATTTTTTTAAGATGTATTTATTTGTGCATACCAGAGCTGGGGTACAGGCCAGAGATGCGGGGGGTGAGAAGATTCACCAGAGACAAAGAGGGGAACAGAACAGGCAGACTGACTGAAATACACTGCTGAGGGGAGCAGCAAGCGAGACAGGATAGGTCTGCTTCGCCATATGGCTTGCTCTCTGACTGGCCGGGGATTGAACTTGTGCTGAGGAAGCTGCGGATTGCTTCATAGTACAATCCATAACCCCTTGCGCCAGTAGGGAGACCCTAACTCTATCTTTTAAAGGCATGCTCTTATTGTACAAAGGTAGGTATCATATATTCAAATGAAGCTGGCCTTATTACTATATTCCAAGAACAATTCAAACCAATGACATCTCCTGTAATGTAATAATTAATAAAATGTTTACTGAGTACTTTCTATGTGCCATTAATTATGTAGGACACTGAGGAGACACACAGATGAATAAAAAGTTACTCTTGCCCTTGAGTAGCCTAGGAGAGAAACTGGGAATTGCAAACACATACACAAATCAGTATAAACAGAGGTCTCAGGCAGGAACACTAATTACTTCAAAGTGCTAGAAGCACGTATGTAGAGGAAAGAAGGGAGAAGAGTCAGGGTTGTAGTTTTGAGAATCCTTGATTTCCAAGCTGAGTGTTTAATAGCAATTTACTGGTAGTTTTGAAACAGGGAGAGTAAAAGATTGGTTTTGAATGTCTATTTCGGTATCTACAAATAAGATATGACATATCCTTACTCTCTACTGCTTTGAAAATCTTCATGATCCCTGGGCCTCCTCGGTGGCTCAATGGGTTAAGTCGCAACCTATGCCCCACGGGTTCGATCCCGGCCTGCCAGGGAGCTGCCCACATGGCGCAGCAGACCTCTCCTGACTCGCCCGCTGCTCCCCTCAGCAGTGTACTTCATTCACTCTGCCTGTTCTGTTCCCCACTCTGTTTCTGGTGAATCCTCTCACCCTCTGCACCTCTGGGCTGTACCCCAGTTCCTGTATGCATCAATCAATAAATTTTTTTAAAGAAAATCTTCATGATCTCATTGGTATTTGGAGAATTTTTATTGCCCAGAGTAAAGAAAGGCAGGGATCATTTTATATATCACCCTCAGCAGCGGTACTTTAAACAAACACCAATCAATTAATTCTAGCATAATCTTCCTGGACAAAAGATGGTAAGTTATTGTCTGTGATAAAACTCCAATACAATACCACTTCTAACCACTACATTAAAAGAAATCTTTTTATAATATAGAATTTCTATAGCATTGACATACTAAAAATTTCTGATAAATAGTGCTTACTATGTACAAGACCGTATTCTAAACACATTGATTGACTCAACCCTTCATTTCAACAATAAGGATATTGAGAAACAAAGTCACATGGCCAGCAAGGCACAGGATAGGATTTAATCCTGATGACTATTGTACCAATATCTGTGCTCTTAAGCACTGCAATCTTGTCCAAGTATTTCTATTTTGAACCCATATCAAAAGAGATCCTATTCAAAGAAATGTCTAAAAATGAGAAAAGATCACTGCAAGTAATATTTCTTTCTCAATATAACAATGTCAAAGCCTAAATGATTTAAAAATTCTCAAGGTCTTAGATTGCATAGGCAACCACATCAGTGCTTACTAATTTCACTCCCTAATATTAGACACATTAACTAGGTTGAAATGATCTAGAACACATCCAGTGATTAACTCAGTTTCTCTATCAAGGGAATCTGTCTAAACAGCTTGCAAAATGCCATCTTTAATACTATGATTTTATTAGTGAATATTATGATAGGCTATTAGGCTTCAACTGCTTTGAACATAAAAACTCAGCAATATAAAAACTCAAACAAAAACTCAGCAAACATAAAAACTCAACAATTCCTATGTAATTGTTCATGTTTTCTGAATACCCTCACCAAGTGATTTATAATAACTTCAAGAAAATGTGGCATCAAAATATGGGAGATATGTTGTTGCATCTTTTGTAAACAGGAGTCATGTAAAAGGACTTTCTATTCTCAATCAAAAGAAGTAATTCCTCTTTAAAAAGTGTCACTCATGTTTCCACATTGGAATAGAAAATACCTGCGAGTATAAACTGCATCATGGCCCACATTAATACAGCATATGAGGGGCCTCCCCGGTGGCGCAGCGGTTGAGCACTGGGTTGCGAAGCTGCCCGTGGCCTCTGCGGCGCCGGTTCTATCCCCGTCTGCTCCCCGGCCACCAGAGGAGGGTCCCACATGGCGCACAGACCTCCCACCCGCTGCTCCCCTCAGCAGTGTACTTCGGTCCTTCTGCCTGCTCTGCTCCCCTCTCTGGTTCTGGTGAGTTCTCTCACCCTCCCACGCTTCTGACTGTACCCAGTGCATGTATAAACGAACAAACAAACAAATAAATACATGCCTCTTAAAAAAAAATACAGCATATGAAAAGAATATAGCATATACAAAGATATCCTTACTAACCACTGTAATGATAAAGAAACAACACAAGGAGGTTGCATGTACTATTTACTCAGTTTTACCTCATGGTAACATCTTGTGAAACTGTAGCACATTATCACAATCAAGATATAAGCATTGAAACAAGTCATGATAGAGGCATTTCCATTACTATAAAGACCCCTGTGCTGTTCTTTTATAATCACATCCAATTTTTTCTGGCCCCACTCCCTCTTCAAGCAGTTCACTAGCTTAAATGATTCCTAGCAACCACTAATCTTTTTTGTTTCTATGATTTTTGTTCTTCCAAGAATATTATATAAATGGAATAAGAAAGTATATATCCTTTGGGATTGGCTACTGTCACTCATTGTAATTCTCTTGAGGTCTATCCAAGTAGTTGTGTAGGTATATCAGTGCATACATGTAACCTTTAATTGCTGAGTAGTATTCCATGGTATGTATATACCATAGACTGTTAAATATTTGCCTGTTAAAGGACATTTGCATGGTTTCTAGTTTTTATTATTAAAATTGCTGGGGATATTCAAGCACAGATATTTATAATCATAATATTTCATCTCTTCAGAATAAATGCCCAAGACTTCAATTACTGGGTCAAATGGTAGTTTCTTAGTTTATATACATATATACATGCACACATACATATATATATACATGCATCTATACATATGTGTGTATACATACATATATACATATATACATATGTGTGTATATAAGTTATATCATTTATCTTGAATGTACCATAGAGAAGCTGCTATAAACTGATTGCCACTTCAGGTAGCTGTGAAAACAAGTGATTAACTAGTTGTTATTCAGTCTCCTAATTTCAGGGTAAGTCTGACTGCATGAAACTGAGGTTTTGCTTTTTTACTTTGCTTTTCTATCTGGAGTATCATTGTAACTACTATATTGTAAGTTACAGAAAATAATTGTATATGCTATTTTTGTGTGTGTTATTTGAATCTATTTTATCTCTGTTAATGTTTTTGTTCATCACTGCATATAAAAAAGAAAACTTGAATGTATCAATGTAACCTAATTTTAAAATTTATGTACTGGTAGTGTAGACACTTAACAGGGCTATATCTTGCAGGCTCTACTTAACTTTTTTTTTTAAATGTGGAATATAATCTTAAAGCATTTACTGGGATAAACACTACAAGGCAAAATACAAAAACCAAACAGTCAAACTTTTCCAGAGGGACTGTTGTCATTTCACATTCCCACTAGCAATGTATGAATGATCTAGTTTCTTTATGATAGGTATATAGTAGATATCTCACTGTGGTTTTAATTTGCACTTCCTGATCAGTAATGATATTGAACTTACTATGTATTTAGTTGCCATCAATATATACTCTTTGATGAAACATTTCTACATCTTTTGACATTTTATAAGATAAAATAGATATCTTTTTATTAAGTAGTACTGAGTTCTTAGAGATAATCTAACTAGCATGGCTTGAGAGGTATATTCAAATTACAGTATCTTAACTTTCCTTTTAATTCATTAAAACATTAACCCATTCATTAAGAAACCGAATTGGTCAAATGGCACCGACGTGAAATACGGGACTTGAGCTTTTAGAAGCTGTTTGCCTTTTATTATTATTTTTTTAAATCAGCAACACAATCTACTTTTTTTTTTTTGAAGAGTAGCACTTTGCCAACAGGCGGTACTTAATATGTTCTTTATAAATGCCTGAGTGACCAAAGAAGAGGGATGTATCAGTCATCCTAAAAATACAATCAACTATTTCAAAGAAGCCTTCTTGAATGGGTTTTCCATTTCATAGCCCCCTCTGTAAGTGGATTCATTTATTATATGGTTGTCAGTGATTAGGGCAGTACTGATAGCTGTGGAAGAAAGCTGTTCTCTGCAAGATTATCTCATAAAACCTAAATCTGTGATTTTTGGCATTATTAGCACCACTTTAACAACTTGAGCTAACTGATAATTTTTTTCCAATAGCAGATAATGACTGGATGTGGTAGACTAATATAGGTGACACCACTGCCACAGTCATATTTAATTTCCTTGTGCAAGTTAGACTTGTGCAGTGGAAAGAGTCAAATTAAATAAGGTGAGATACACTAAAATAATTTGATCATTACTTAGAAGTTTGCAATGTTAATGACTTAATTTTCATTTTAGGCAAGACTATTCTTTCATCCTGGAATTAAAAAAAGACAAGATCATTGCTCCCTATACAACAGTTTATTCTCACTGCTTGGATAAGGAAAACTGGAATAGAAAATCAGCACCACTACTGCTAGTTGCCTTTGGGGTTATTTTGGAAAAGTAAAATAAAACTAGTCAAAGACTATTATTTACATAATTCTTTCTATATTTAGCAAATTTGAGGTCTTCAAAGAGGGTGCCATATGAATGTAATTCATAATATTCTATATTTAGGGAAGCTTTTGAGTTTTAGTGTTTTTTCAGTTCCCCCATTTCCCAAACTAAAAGCAATTAAGTAAATAAGGAAAGAAAATTTGAATCACCTCTACTTAAAATCCACAAGAAAAGGTATATATAAAACAGTTCATAACATGACGAGAATATCAGATGTACAGTGTTCTAATGAGATTTTAACTGTCAGTGGATGAGAAATTTTGAATGATATTGGATTCAAAATAAAGGAAAAAAGATAGGACACGGGAAATTAAACATATTTTGCAGTTGCCAGGCAATATAATTTTTCAATGTTGAGTAATGCGTTAATCCCCTATAGGAATAAGAAGACTTTTAGTTTCCATAGTCTTATAAGCCAAATTTTGATATTTTTGGCTTACAACAAAGGATCAGCCCCCTATTCCTTAAAAAATGTTTCCATATTCTCTTTAATATCTGCACAGTGCAGTGACAGAATAGTTTTGGTAATTTATTTGTATTTTATCCTGAGATTTATAAAGAATGAAACCACTCCAAAAGATTTATGACTTAATGTAGCACATATGAAAATTTAAAAAACATTGTTCCATTAAACCAATCACTGTTTCAAATAAGAAAGTAATAGCCTAAAATACAATGGATTCAGGAAACCAAAATCTAAGGCATTATCAACATAAGGAAAAAAGCCTTAGGTTAAAAGACCTCTTACCATTTTATCAAATAATTCAGGGATATAAATTACAAAAGCCTCAAATACACAGTCAGTCCCACATCTGTAAATAAGCAAAGCTATACCCGCAGGTAGAAAATCAACTTTCCTGTTATAGTTCTTAATGACTGAGGTCACACAGAAGATACCACTATGACACTTTCACAGCCACAAGCTGTATTTGTTTAAAAGAATCAGGAATATCTGAAAAATACATAATTACAAATTTATTGTTGAGAAGTTGATAAGTAGAAAGATTTAATAAAAAAAAAACTGAATGAAATAAGAACTTTTGTTTTGTGGCCAAATCTGTTTAATATCAAGCAAGAGAAATTTTCACAATAAAGCTTAATATATCTGTATGACATAGCACTGTTTATTTTTTCACAGAAAAAAAAAAAAGAATGTGCAAGCTTTTGAAGGCAGAATTAACATCCACAACTGTATGGTGGCAGTCATCCTTAAGACAAAGACAGATTAGTGTCAGGCAGGAGTGAGAAGCAGGGAAGGAGTGGGTGAAGATAGTTCTATTCACGGGGTAATGGCAGACTCAAAGCAACTTGCTGTCTTCACCTCCCCAATTATACCCCTGGTCCTCTCCCCATCATCTATATATCCCTGAGCCAAGAAGTTTATCAAATCTTGAGATGAAGAAACTTTTTAGTTCAAGCAAAAATGTTATTCAAATCAAATGTTTTCTGTTTAGGGCTTTTGTCTAGCACTGTAATTGTTAAAACAAATATCAACCACTGTTACTTGTGCTAAAAAATCTAATAAGTACATATATAGGACACAGGTTAAGGGATTTGCTCAGGTATGGAACCAAATTTCTTAATTAAAAATAAGAATGAACACAAAGTTTAGGGAAAATAACCATGCATCATCTTTTTACATTAAATTTTGTAATACATTTTCCATTTAATGTCTGTTTATCTCCTTTGTGCTTTATTTGCTTTTTGGTCTTCCTAAGAATTCTGGCTTTTGGCTTCTCTTTGTGTCTTACCTTGTATGTAGGAAACTTGCATTTCCCGAATCTCTGGGTAGATGCATGTGAATTTACTTTAGAGGAACTCATTTATAATGATTCAGATAAGTAAAAATGAAACATAACTGAAATTCTATAAAATTAAACAAGCAAGCAATCAAACAAAAAAAAAAGCCTCTGCCACCAATGCTGGATGCCTATTCCTTACCCAAGACCCTACCTCTGTAGTAAAAATTCTTAGATGATGATCAATTACCATTTAATATAAAGCAGAATATGGAATAATCTAAAGATAAATCAACTATAGGGTTAACTCATTAGGGACAACAGGACTCCAGATTCCTGGTCTTTCCTCTTTAAATTTCCTATCGTCTCCTGAATCACACTCTCTACTTGAGAAATTTCCAAGGGCTCTACAGAGTTCATTCTTGGCTTTGTCTTTGTAAGTTTGCTGAATGTCAAGTTTGAGGTTTGTTTGAATCAGTGCTCTGTGGAGATCAGCTGGACTTTCTAGCAGGTGTGAAGACCCCACAGCTCCTTCTGTTGCATCTCATTTCCACTTATTAAATACTTTATCTTGGAGGATGAAGCAAGAGTGACTTTTGTGTTTCCTGGCAGTCTCCTGCTTCAAAGGACTGAATAGTGATTTGTTTATTTCAGAGGAAATAGGGACCATTCGGTGATGACAGATTTATTAGTTAAGTGGACATCACATGAAAAAACCTTTTCTGACAGTTCAGACTTCCTTCTAACCACACTCTTGATATTCAAGACACTGATATACATTTTAGCAAATCAAACTTATGTAATTCAGTATTGTCAGATTGATATAACTTATTCCACATATATTTCCATAATAACCTAGAAGAAAAAAAAACTAGCAAAGAAAACTACTGTTACTCTACTTTAGTGCAGAAAAGAGCATCCTGAAAAATTGGTACTATTGAATATCTTTTCAAAATTCATTGACGGAATATTAACCTCAAAAGTAATGGCCCATAAGAATTCAAATAAGATGTCTGATTTACAAACAGTAGTGGCAACACAGGAAACCCTCAAATTCCAAATCATGAAACAATTTCAAGTGTAACAGCACTATTTTTTTTTTAGTTATCACCCTAATCACTGATGAAATATTTGTTAGTCTTCAAATTTTCAGAGTAAATTTGAACAGGTATCAACTCTAGAATGTTATAAATCATTCCTCCGCAATGAATGCAATTAATTTAAGACAGACACTGAACTCTCAACAATGGACATTCTATTCCTTCACATTCAATTTAAAAAATACCACAGAACTGGGGCATACAGCAAGGGATGGGGCAGGAGGGAGGCAAAACAGGGGAGGGAAGAACACAAGAGAACATGGTGACAGTTCACAGATGGCATGGCAGCAGGAGAACTATGGGGACTACAACAATGTAAGAAAAAAAGTTAATAAAAAATACCAGCCAACTCACATTCAGTATTCATTCAAATCAAATTACAATAGTAATTAAATGATAATATTGCTAATCTAGGAAAGTCTACATTTATATCTATCTTTACCTTATTTTAGAAAGTGACCAGTTGAACAAATCTCAAATGGAAGATTTCAGTTATTTGACATATTAATAAATGGGAAGAAATTTTTAAACAGAAGAGTATAGAGAAAAGAGAATGATACAAACGTTATTTTTCTTATCTCTATTTAAAGTTATTAGTACCAGCTCTGAAGACAATGTTTTAAGGGTGTCACTCTCTGTGATGTAACAGTTTCATATTTAAGACAGAAGAAATGGTTCTGATGAATTTTATAATACCTTACAATTGTAATATTCTGTGAATGTTCTCGAATAACAAGTATTAATACCCCTTAAGAAAAAGATGGAGAGGAGGGAATGACAAGACTAAAGAAGGGAAAGAGCGAAAGGATAGAAAGTAATATCACTTGTTTTACAATATTCCTCTAAAATTCATCCTTGAAATATGAGAGCATTTATATATATATATATAACATTATAAATATTCTATAAATATACTCTGCAATGTCTTCCATATATCTAATTCTCCCTTGCCTTGCCAGGATGCCATCAATTTCATGTTAAAAATAATGGACCATGTATATTTAACCAGCTCTTACCTTTCATTCTGATTTTACCAAATGGCAATCTGAAAAAAATAGTTTTGAGTTACAAAGTTCAGCTACTTATAATTAATTATACCCCTTAAAAATAGATGCATGAGACAAGGGAATGCTCAAATCAAAAAATGGTGGATTTGATCATGAATACCTTAGGGACGGGTTTTGTGCCTGTGTTTATAATCTACCTCACATTTAATATCCTCATTCTTCAACAAGGACCCTTTAGTTTTTTTCTCCAGGGGCAATGTGATCCATGTCACAGTCATACACTCATGTCTCCAGACATGGAAAGTACCAAGTTAGAGTCACTGAAGCAGGTGCCAATCATTTCTTGAAACTTTCCTTAATTTCTCTGGATTTTTTTGTTACCTTTATTATTTTATCTTCTATCATATTGTTGCAATCAGTTGTTTCCATATTTGTCTCTCAACTATGCCATGAACTGTTTCAGGAGCTTGAAGGTGTTCTAATCATCAAGTTCAGGGCACATAAGTAGGCATTTAGTGAATTATGTCTCACTTTGTGAATTATGATGCTACTGAAACAATTATTACATTGATGTTGCATTGTATTACATTGATATGTCATGGGTCAGAATAAGACAGGCTAAAATTTGGAACTACTATTTACCTAAGTAATTCTTCTATGTGCTACTTGCATTTATGGAATTCAACTTGATCTAAAATACTAATGCTGCTTCCTAAGATTAATAGAAGATCAGAATGAAGTGTATTTCTGTTAAAAAAGTAAAATGAGAAATGGTTCTATTAATACTAGAAGTGTAGAGAAAATGAGGGAAAGTATTTTTATGTGACCCTAGAATAACACAACTGTCTCATGAAGAGATTTCCTTAGTATTTTGTTGTGGCTTGTGTGTTAAGCAGCCCCTTGTAGTTCAGCACTCAGTTAAATGATACAATTAAATTATACAGTTAAATGATATAATTTTTCAGGACTCAGTTAAATGATAGATCTACTCTAATCGATCCACCTTGAATAATATGTTGAAATGGCTGACTTGTTTAATTTGGCTTTCTCAAATTCTGAGTTCTTAAAATAAAACTCTTCAATTGGAAAGTCACCTATTTTACTGTCTCTTAACATACATTGAACTTGTTTATTACATTTAACTTACTTTAATTAGTGGGTTGTTTTTTAAAAATTTATTTATTTATATAAGCACTGGGTACAGTCAGAAGCACGGGAGGGTGAGAGAATTCACTAGAGCCAGAGCAGGGAGCAGAGCAGGCAAAAGGACCGAAGTAAACTGCTGAGGGGAGCAGCCGGTGGCAGGAGAGGTCTGCGCGCCACCTGGGACCCTCGCCCAGCGGCTGGGCATTGAACGGGCGCTGCAGAGGCTGCGGGCAGCTTCGCAGCCCAGGGCTCAACCACTGCGCCACCACCGGGGAGGCCCCTAATTAATGATTTTTTAATAGCGGTATTTTTAATTGAAGTGCAGACTATTGCTTGTAAGCGGCATCTATAAAAAGCAATAACCTTTATCTCTAGTTACTATGTCCATGGAAAGAAAAAAATGAAGATTTATTTATCTAAAATAAAAATCAACATTGCTATTAGTAACACAGATGACCACATCTACCTGTTCACATTTATACACCAGTGGCCGCCAATATCATATGAGTGAAGTTCTAATATAATATAAAAGTAAACTCATAAATTTCACTCACTGAAAACTACTAAAATGTTTTCCCTATTCTTCTTCCACACTGCCAATAAAACTTTATTACAAATTATATATGCTTTGGCCTGATTCTGCTCCAAAACCTCTTAAAAACAATGAAAGTTGTCTGGACACTTACATATGCTTGGCTCAGTGCTAAAATGTGTACAGATTTTTGTGTTTCTAAACGTAATTGTTAACCTTTTTTTCCATCTACTTACTTGAATGTACATTCTTAGCTCATAAATTGTGTCATGAATTTATCTAGTGATATCTTTGTGTAATATGTAATATGAATATTGCCTTTCTACCACAAATTGCTAGCAGGTCAGTCCTCAATTAATTACCAATCAATCTCTATTAAAAAGGAATTCACTGATGAATAGTCCTCCTGCTGCCCACATATTCAAAACTCTGCGGTCGTGGCAACTTAATTGTGTAATGTATGGCCACAGCCAAACAGGCCCAGATGTTTCGCAGTATAGAAGTGAGACTCCCTCTGTTGCCTTTGCTCTTTTCTGATGCCAAGATGAATACTTTATCCTCATTTTCTCCCTAAGAAGTTAAACAGTCTCCTTTAATGGACTCTTCTGTTTGTCAGCTACCTGACTTGGAATTCTGGAATTCACACCAGGGATCGCAGAAGACCAAATCTTTTGAGAGGCTTAAAAAGTTAATAATTCTATGTCATTAATTGCCACTGTCTGATTCTATTACTTTTCATACTTTCCCCCTGGAAAATCTAGCCTAATTCCTGGCATGTTCCCCACCCTTTCCCAGAAAAATGTTCTCCTCCCTATTCCTCAAGAGGCCTGGAAGAATCTCCCTAGTTGACCTTACATTTTTGAATATGCTTTCATTGTTTGCCTTCCCAATTCCAAAGTTCTATTTTTTTTTTACTTCACATCCATTGTTATGCTGTGTTTTACTTTATTTTAAATTTTTATTTATAATTCAGCAATTTAATGTCTCTGACTTTGCTATAATTTTAATAGTTGCCCAAATGCCAGGCTTATATACATTATTTTATGATGCAATTTAGTCCTTTCAAAACTATGAATGTACTGTAAATTAATAAAAATTTCATTAAACAAAGCAACCATTTAACCAAAATCATCTCAGTAAAATAATACTCTTTACATTTACTTTCAGATAGACTACAACTTTTAAAAGCTATACTTAAAACTGTATTTGGCTTTATATGGTATTTGAATTCTCACTATCACTTTTCCCATTTGAGGCAATTTCCCCATTTGGTAGTTAAAGAGTTTTTGTTTTTGTTTTTTTTTTTTTAAAGATTTGTTTGTTTGTACATACAAGCAGTGGGTACAGTCAGAAGCGCGGGAGGGTGAGAGAATTCACCAGAGCCAGAGCGGGCACCATGTGGGACCCTCCTCCAGTGGCCGGAGAGAAGCTCGGGATCGAACCGGCATTCCAGAGGCTGCGGGCAGCTTCACAACCCAGCGCTCAACCGCTGCGCCAACAGGGAGGCCGGTAGTTAAAGAGTTTTAAGCAAGTTTGTCTTTTTCTGTTCATCTGGACTTTCTAACCGATGGAATTGTTCTATATCTGCTCTGTCTTATACATTAGCCAATAGTCTCCTATGACTACTGAGCATTTGGAACATGGCTGGTAAAAATGAGAAACTGATTTTAAATTTCATTTAAATTTAATTAAAATTTAAATAATTGTATGGCTACTGGCTACTTACTACACAGAATAGGAGAATATTATTAATTTTGGTGATAACCACATGTATACAAATGGCCATTTTTAATAAATTCCTCATTTTTATTGAGCAGCTGTGGCTGACATATTCCCTGATTGCAGAAAATGATATTTAGTATACAGAGTCCCCACCTCTCAGAACATTTTAATCTAGAAACAAGAATAATCTGCACCATTATAGGTCTTGACTACACAATGTCAATCACTTGAGAGCTTTCTAAAAATACATACATCCATATGAAATGATATCTGAAATTTGTTTCAAAATATTTGGAACGAGGTGAGAGAGGGGAAGAATGGTATGAATGATACGATTTGCCTTGTGTTGGAAAATATTGAACATGACGGGTATAAGATTGTTTATTTTATCATTTCCTCTAGTTTTAATGCTCTAATTTTCTACTATGAAGAAATATAAGATTTAGGGGCCTCTCTGGTGGCACAAGGGGTTAAAACACAGCACTATAGAGCTATCCACAGCCACTGCAGCACGAGTTCAATCCCCAGCCAGGGAGGTGGCCCACATGGCACAGCAGACCTCTGCTGTCTCGCCCGCTGCCCCCCTCAGCAGAGTATTTCTGTCGATCCACATATTCTGCTCCCCACTCTGTCTCTGGTGAATCTTCTCACCCCCCACACCTCTGGCCTGTACCCCAGTTCTCGTATGCATAAATAAATAAATCTTAAAAAAAAGAAAAAAAACATACAATCTAGCTCTACTTATTGATGAACTTAATCATAATCTATGAAATACCAGTAGTTTTTTTAAAGTACCCACATTTTTCCAATTTAACACCAGTGTTGAGAGTTATTAGTTAGAATAAAATAACTGCATGATACTATGCTAACGAAAAAGGGGTGGGTACATGGAGAGTCTGAAAATTATTTTTCATTTCATTGTGAATTGAAATGAAAACAGTGTAACAGATTTTTTAATAAAATATACAACAATATTCATAGATTTTTGGCACTTTTACAGAAATAAAGGCTAGCTTACTTGCACAAGTAGTCTTTCTGCAAAATATCCACTTATTACACAATATATGTGATATGTTACTATGTTCAAAATAATAGGTAAGATGATGTTTCTAGTTTATTCACTCCTTACTATCACTGCTCTTTCCTCACTAGCCAGATTGCCTCGTGTGTGGTTACTTAGTGTGTAGATCCACATTCTCTAATCAGGAGCCATTGTTTGAATATTTTTAATTACTTTTTTTTAAAAGATTTATTTTATTTATTTGGTGCTGCAAAGGCTGTGGGCAGCTTCGCACCCCAGTGCTCAACCACTGGCCACCAGGGAGGTCCCTGTTTGAATATTTTAAGCAGTCATACTCAGAGAAGGAATCACAGTTTGAATCAACATCATGTATCAATGTCCCCATAAAAGAGAATATTCAATTTTTAAATTCAGTCTACTTGAAAAATTTGAAAATGTGTTTTATCAAATCAAGTATTTGTATCACTACTTAATACTACAATGCAGATTGATTACTATTGTATGTTTTCTAATTACATGATGATTTAATGTTCTCTCTTTGTTAATTTTAAATGCTAAAAATACTTGACTTGTAGAATGTGGGAAAGTTCAACAATGCATAACAAAAATGCACACGATGACTATAGAAAAGCATGTCTCATTTAAAAATAGAGAATGACAACAGTCAAGATATGGAATCAACCTAAATACCCCAGAAGAGATGAGTGGATCAAGAAGATGTGGTATATATACACAATAGAACACTACTTAGCATTCAAAAAAGACAAACTCAGGCCATTCACAGCAACATGATGGAACTGAAAGAGATTATTCTAAATGAAGTGAGCCAGCGGGAGAAAGGTAAATACCAGATGTTTTCATTTATATATGGAATCTAGAGAATCAAACAAAGAACCAGGCAAAGACTATAAGAGGGGAAGAGTAGAAAACAGAGGGAGAGAAGACAATAGACTGTTGTAGAGGACTATGGGTGTTTTCATGGTGGGAAAACTATGGTGACCACACCTAAGGGGAGAAAAAAATAAACAGGGATGTTAAAAAGTAAAAAATAGTAGAAAACAAAACAAACAAACAAACAAAAATAGTGGAATGAAAAATTCTCACACAGGAATTTGGGTTTAGCATCCCGAAATTATTTAAATGTATAGATACTTTGCAATTTAAACTGTGTTATGAATGTTTATAATAAAGGCATAATTATGAATGTTTATAATAAAGGCATAATTTTGCCTTGTTTATTCCACAAATGGTAAATATATAATCAAAGGCATTTCACTTTAGAAGGATCCATAATATTCAACCAGAAACAAACACACGTAATTACTTATAATGGATACTCATTAACTGCTTGTAGAGACTACCCAAACATTTTTGGATTAACCCTACTAGTGGAGTGTGGAACCAAGTATCAGAAAACCTTTAATATAGACAATTTATTCTTCATTAGTGAAGCACTTCTATGTCCAAATAGGATTAACCAAGCACTTCTGTGCAGCTAACCCAATACTGGAATCCACACCAAAAGAAAAGTAAGACAATAACCTTTCCAAAGGCTAAATTGAGGCGATATGTGCCATGTTCACTGCAGCATTATTTTTTTTTTGAAGCAGCAATAATGGGGATTATTTTTTAATTTTTTTTATTTTTATATTCCCCATACAATTTTGCAACCCCCCGATTTGGACCCCAATCCCTCCTCTCCCCACCCCCCCCCAGTAGTGTGTGTCTGATTTATAGTCGCTTGTTGCTTGTTGATTTTTTCTTTATTATAGTTATTCTTTTTCCTGGTCCCTTATTTAGGTTTTCTAGATTCCTGCTATGAGTGAGACCATCCAGTATTTTTCTTTTTTTTTTTTTCTGGCTTATTTCACTGAGCATGATCCCTTCCAACTCCATCCATGTTGCTGCAAATTGCACGTGTTTATCTTTTTGGATTGCTGAGTAATAGTCCATGGTGTGTATGTACTACCGCAGCATTATTAAAAACAGCCAAGAGTGGAAAAAAACCTAAGTACCCATCAACAGATGCTGGGATAAGATGTTGTGGTCTACATTCACAGTAGAAAATTATTCAGCTATAAAAAAAGAAAAGATGAGCTCCTACAACTTGCAATAATGTGAATGGGCCTAGAGGGCATTATGCTTAGTGAAAAAAGTCAGATGGAGAAAGACAAACACCTTGATTTCACTTATGCGGTACAGAAAACCAAACAATTGAACTAAATAAAGTAAAAATAATGCATAATATAACTTCACAATGTCTGCATGTCTCATTTACTCAGTAACCCTATTGACATACTACCTGTTACTTAATTTCCTTTTGATAAGAATATAGGGCTCCATATTAATGGAATAAAAGACCAAATTACTAGAAGATAAGGGGTTAGGTGGTGGGTAAGGCAAGTAAAATTTGTCAATTGTATGGTGAAGAATAGAATTAGACTAGTTTTTACATGTTGTATTTATTGAAACAAAGCAGGTTTACATTTCTGTATCTGCTCCTGGAGTTATAGTTTCAAACCTCCACAAATGTATACTTTCACATCCCACCTACCACCTGTGCCCCCATAATTCTCCACCATGTTCCACTGGGCCTTTTCCCTACCCTGCTCCACCCGTACTCTGTTTGCCTCATATTTGCAGTCAGATGTTAATAGTTTATTACTGGTTTGTTTCTGATTGACTATGTTTCTTTTTATTTCACATATTAAGTGAGACCATTCTGTATTTGTCTTTCTCATTCTGACTTATTTCATTTAGCATTATCCTCTCCAGTTGCACCCAAGTTGTCACAAATAGCAATAGTATATCATATATGTGTGTGTGTGTATATATTATTTTACACACATATATACATGCACACATATACAAATATACCACATTTTTCTGACCTACTTCTCTGTCCTTGGGCACTCAGGCTGTTTCCATGGTGAACTTAATATGGCATATATACATGTTGATGGTACATATATGTTGATTTATAATGAGACACACCTGAAACACATGTAATGTTATAGGGCAATGTTACATCAAAAGATATTTAATTAATTTTCAATAAACAAACAATGTTATCATGCCATAGATATTTTTTTCAAGAAGCCAGGAATACCTTTGTTTTTTATTTGCTTCAATATTTCAAGTAGTATCATCTTCTCTTTAGAAAATACACATATTTCAAGCGATGCTATGACTATTATAGTATACCTTCCTTTTGAGATGTAGTAACCCAGATTAAATACAATTCAATATTCAAAATAAATAAATGTAAATAAAATCAAAGGGTAAAGATGTGAAATATATACAACAAAAAGAATCACAAGACATAATCTAAGTCTATTGTTATGGAATATATAGACATTAATGAGGTGAGGAAAATGCAAATGTCCATGTAAGGTGGTGCTGACCTGAGATCTCATCAGTCATGTTTTAATGAAAATAATGAATATGTATTTGGAAAAAGATATCATGGAATCAAAATACCAAATGAATATGTCAATAAACAGAGCTAAACATATACACACACGAGTGCATGAAAACTAGAGAAACTTGAATAGAGCTAGTAGATTGTATCAATCTCAGTTTCCTGATTGTGTTATTCTACTATAATTATGCAAGATATTAGCATTGAGAGAAAATGAGTACAAAGTATATGAGATCCCTCCATATTAATTCTTACAACTGCATGTTAATTTACAATTATTGGAAAAGAAAACTTTTTTTAAATTGTATATCTTTTTAATTGAGGTAAGAAGGGATAGGTACAAAACCCTTTTGAAGAAATACAGGGTAAATAAAAGCAAAACCAATATCAAAAAAAAGGCTTAGCTGGTCAATACAGTCTTCAATGACTGAGTTATATGGTTATAGATGGAACATACTTAACACAAGAAATGGGTAATGTCCACCAGTGACAACTGCTAGGTTTTATTTGTACTGACTCTTGTGTGCAGCCAAATGTTGCTTAACATCAGATACCTATATCTATTATATATTAGAAATATAGAATTGTACATTATATATATATATATAAAAACAGATATAAGTGAATGCATTTACAGCAATACTTTCCTAGCAAAGTATTATTTTTATAGTCTTTGGAACACAATGCTAAATGGGTAAGAGTTTAAAACAGTGTTCTGATACTTCCTAACATAGATACTTCAATATATAGAGCTGCAGTCAAGAAATATTCCACACAACTTTCTCCATCAAAGTGTATAATTAAACATTTATATTGTGGAATAATTTTAGTTTAATGTAGAACTCCAAGAAGAATGACAAGGTCAAAATATGATCCCATTAGGGAAGACTGTAAAGAGATAAATTTACTCAAAAGAGAGTTACATCAGGAGTTCTGAGTAGAAAATTAAATTAAGTGCAATAGGCATCAAAGCAGGGATAGGACAATATAAAAGGATGTAGAATACAATGGATTGGGCTGAACTGCATCAGAAAAAGTAGCATAACTGAGTTTTTAATGTAAATCAAGTGGAGAAGGAGAAATTGTCAATTGAGGTCATTAATGTGAAGGGATTTGAAATGTAAATTAAAATTAATGATATAAAAGAGGATGGTTTCTATAATTTTGGGAGTGGAGTTGTGTTTAGAGCAAAAAGATTATCAGGAAAACCAACTGTATTTTGGATGCTTAATATTGTGTTTTGAGGGTCTAGTAAGAACTAAAGATCTAGAATTAGCATAAGAGATCAGCATTAGAGAGTTGCAGAGGTTATACAGTTCATTATCCCGGGGATGAATCTGGTGTTTACAGACTGTGGAGAAGATGGGTATGGGTAGAAGAGAAGAAACTAGGAGAGCACATCTGATTAGCATAAGCAAAATAGTCGTTAATAGTTTAGACAATATGCTGTTCAGGAGGATTGTATTCAAATAAAAAATAAACTTCAATATCTATCTAAGAATGTAGATAAAGTTAATGACTTGAGACAAGTGAGAGTTCTTGGTTTCTGCTTGTAACTATTTTCATTACTTCATCTGAACACACACAAAAAAAGCTTGTTAAAAATTTTCCTTGTAGCAAATACATTTTTAAACAGGAAGCAGGTTCTTCAATTCACAAATGGTTACCCAAAATGTTATTCTCCTTGAATTTATAACAAAGTACTCCTGCATATTACCAGATATTAAGCTTTAAAATGCTATTGCTTATTGTATGAGGTGTCAAAAATATTCAGGCACATTGGTTATTGATAACAAGAACTACATCATTAGAAAACTGAAATAGAAAACATGTCAGTGTTTATATTCATAAAACAAGAATGAAAAATGACTGAAGTAATCATAAAATCGGATTCAGAGAGAGGTAGTTTACACCCAAGCAAAGCACTTTGTCAAATTCCATTTTATTCACTCAAAAGCAGTAGCCAACATTTTAAATGATTTATTTTTATTGGGAAGACAAAAAATGTAAGGTTTCAAAATATTTTATGAGATTTTCCTTAAAAGGGAAGTAGGCTGAAGTCAGGATATGGAAGTTCAGCTGCCACTACTTGGCTGAATGAACAGACGTTACTTAACTTTTCTGGACCTATTTTCTCATCTAGGAAATACATTAAATGAATGGGAAGGTACCTTGGTTTTCTTCTAGTGTCTTGATTATTCTGATTCTAATGATCTACTTAAACATGAAAGCTCAAAACTCATTCAGAAACTAACCAATCATGTTTACCCTGAATTCCAGGGTAACAAATTAGTTGACACAGTGGGCCCTTTCTTGTCACTGCTGTTTGTTATTGAGCATTTAGTGTTTTGTTCTTCCTGTTCTCGCTCTACTTTCTCCTGGCCTTCCCATCATCTATCTGAGAAGCAATCACTATTCCTTTGAATTTCTCATAATTCAGGATCAAATTGCTCTGAATCTAGGAACTCTGAAACACTTAATTCTTGGCACTTAGAATTTTAATACTCACAGTATTCAATTTTACTATTTATTCAAAAGCAGTTGCCAAATACCATCACATATAATACTTTAAATTTTTCTCTGAGGTACATTCATTTCTGAATTTCCCACACTGACCTGTGCTTGCAGAGAGGTGATTAAACTAAAGAAGAAAACTAACTGATTGCCAAGCACTGCCAACTTGGGAGTTTTGTTCTCTATTGCTTCAACTTGAAAACTAATTCTCAAGGGTTATTAAATATAAATAAAACACAAATAAATTATTTTTTGAAAAAAATTCATCACCAATATAGAATTTTTATGCACATTATGTGTGCTTATAGGTTGTTAGTTTTGAGTAGCAGATGCATATCTGCTATTCATGGGGGTCTCTAAATGGAACCATGTAATACTAGCAAAGAGGTACAATATATAAATGCTCTATGGAAAAATCATCATAACACAGCAGAAAAAATGTCATTTGACCCTCCTACCTTAACAGGCTGAAATGAAGGCTGACAATTTTAATGGCATCTTTGAATCTCTTTGGTTTAAATTCAGTTCCCTTTTAACTAAATATCCTTTACCCACTGCTTTTGAAAACAGTTTTTTGATGGAGAAATGACAGGAGACACCCAAGAAAGGGTGCTATGATTTAGGAATCTCAAGGGTGATAAAAGTAACTTGAGTGCCTTACACAACTTTGTCTAGAACTCGCCCTATATTTCAGGAAAATGGCATGTGACTTAAATTTTAAGGATAGTTGCAGGTTATTTTTAATCTTAAGCATTTTTTTAGGCAAGGAAAATTTCCTATAGCTGTATTAGTAGTAAAATACAAATAAAAAGGCGACATAACAAAGTTTTTTCAGATGGTGCATGCCATTAAATAAATGCGCCTTCATTTATGTATGATAAAAATAACAATTAACACATACTGAGCCAGTGTTCTAGTGCTTTACTATTATTATTTTTTAAAGATTTACTTATTTATGCATACAAGAGCTGGGGTACAGGCCAGAGATGTGCAGGGTGAGAGGACTCACCAGAGACAGAGTGGGGAACAGAACAGGCAGACTGATTAAAACACTCTGCTGAGGGAAGCAGAGGGCGAGACAGGAGAGGTCTGCTGTGCCATGTGGGTTGCTCCCTGGCTGGGCCGGGGATTGAACTTGTGCTGCAGAGGCTGCGATTGCTTCATAGTGCGGTGCTTAACCCCTTGCATCACCAGGGAGGCCCCAAGTGCTTTACTATTATTAACTCCATTTAATTTTTAGAAAAAGGTGCAGAGATGTTAAATCACAGATCATAAAACACAGAACAAGACATCATGTTTGCCCAGATCTACTCTCAACATTTCTCCTCTGCGGCAAAATTCCTTCAGATAGAATTCTATGAATCTGATCCTCTGAGAGTTGTGTGCTTTGTTTTTCTGTCTTCTGATTATGCCTGGCTACTGGAAGGCAACAGAAAGAGACTGGAGGCCATGAAGATAGGCTGCTGGATGACACTTGATATCATCTACCATCTTCCACCTGAGATTCTAACTTTATAAGAAAGTTTCTATCCTGCTGTTCTCAATAGATTCTGGTAAAAGCTCCCTGTTTGTTCCCCCAGGTTTAGAGAGAGGAACGTTTTCAAGTTGTGGACAGGCCCTGGGTGACGCACCCTCTTGGGTTGCTTTATTTGTATACAGCACACCATCAAACTGTGATGAGCAAACTTGTCAACTATCCCTTTGAGTGTGCCACCTAATTTTTTTTAATGTACCTGAGAGGATGACTAAGAATAAGATCAATCCCTTATGATTTATCAACTAATGGGTACATATGAAAAAAAAAATGTTGCTGCTGCTTTTTTTAATTTTTCCCAAACATCTGGAAATCCAGGAATAAAACTGGTAAAGCACTACTTTCAAGGACAAAGTATAATTCTGGAAGAAAAAGCATCAATAATTCCTTGAACTCTGAAGGTGGACATTATAAATATGGTAATGCTGGAAATGTGAACAGCAGCAGGTTCACATATTTGGATGCCTAACCTTTGGCTCTCCTGTCATTTCAGTCTGAATGAATAACTTTTATCTAAATACAGGCTAGCTGAATGATTCCAAAGCCATTTATATTTCAAATGAGAAATAAAATTCTACAGTAAACATAGCCAGTAGTTGAGGAAATTTTAACTTGTAAAGGCAGTCAACATACTCAGAGCTCATTTTATTTTTGACAAATATTAAATAAGCAGTGATGTCACTTAATTCAATCTACCCAGTAAGTAGTAAAGCTCTCTTTAGATGGTTCCACATATATAAAAGCAATCTGCAAAATTACTGGTACCATACAAAATCAAAGCTACATTTTATCTATTTAGTTTCCACCAAGCGTTTGATGGGCCAATTCTATTTTCCTGAATTGCATGTTCTAACTATCAGAATAAAATCTGTCATTTGTAAAAATTACTGGTATTCACCTCCTGAGTCACTGCCCTTTTTAAGTTTTTCTTTCAGCTAAGAAGAAAACACCTCAGTTTAGTCTACTAATTTTTCAAACAGCTAAGAATAATCATCCAAAAGTTTACCTTACAGTAGAGAAAGTGTAAGAAACTTCCCCTATAGACACTGAGTACATTTCACCATTACAATTGCAAATAGCTATCACATTGCAAAAACGAGTTTTTATTTGGGTGTCATTTCTGGCAAAGCTTTTAGACTATATTTTCAAAGAGCAAAAATTCAGGCTTTTAAAATCCTACTGGCATCCACCAACTTAAGCTGGACCCTCCCCTAGGTTTCTGCAGAGCTTGAGGGATGACTTCATCTTAATTATTTTCTTGCTTACAGTCATGTAAGATAACTTTTATTTGATGGTAGCATTATGGGAATCTCTTGAAGAATGGAGAGAAAAAATGATGCAGAGGATGAGAAAAACAGGAATATAAAAACTGCAGGGGAGTTGGCAGAATTGATTTTAATGATTACCAATGATTATCACCTCAACCTCTTGGACTCTGAACACAGCTCTATGTGCTTGAAACTTCATATTTTATTTTGCACCTAGAATATCTGACATCATATTAGGTCTTTAATATGGATGCCCTGATTCAGACTGTTACCAAGAAATTAAATTGGGATTTATCTATTAGTGTGTGTGTATGTATACATTAAATATACACATACATATTTTATGTAAATGGCTTGCTTTAATGTGCTTTAAATATAGTTGCCATTCCTAGTTAATTCAGCTCCCTCCTTATTTTATTTTTACCATTAACTTTTCTACTAAAATCAGTAGACACTAAAAACTACAAAAATAAACATCTTATATTCACAATTTCAAAAGTCTATCCAAGAAATATATCTATAATGTTTTACAAAGGAATCAGATAAAAACAAATCACTGCAAAATTAAGTGCATTTCAAACATTCAAATTGAATTTATCATACAAATTTTGAAGAGCAGTAGCTTTTAAATTTAAATCTTTAATCAAAACCCTAAAGTTTTTACAACCATGAGTTATTACCTAGTAAACTTCTGTTATATTTGCAATAAAAGTAAAAATTCCAAAGATTAAAGAATTAAGTCACCAAAATACACAGTGTTTTAGAATTATTCAATTTTTAAGAAAACATTAACAATTAAAGGTAAGCTGAGCAATAATGTATAAACTGAAGGTCCAATTTATTAATTTGAAATCTGTGTAGTATATAGAGAGCAAAGTGATTATTTTCAAAAGCTTTCTCCTCTTTCATACAAACCCTTTTCAAAAATGTATACATATAATACAGATTTTACTGGGTTATTCTTGTTCATATGATATGAAAGAGACCAAAAACATATGATAAATATTTTCAGTACCTTACAAACCAAAATCCAAAGCGTAGTACCAAATGTATACAAAGTAACATGTATACACTCAGAAATATTACATTGCTGTGGAAACTGTAATATGATAAATGAAGGTTTCATGAATAATGTGATATTGTATATTTGAAATTGCAAATATAGAAGAAAATTAATAATTGACCCATTCAATAACATAAAATGTATACTTTACCAAGAAACTTTGTTTATTTACTGGTGAATATGTCATGTGATTTTAAATAAAAACACTAAGATTAGAGCAATGTCTGAAATATATACAAGTGGATCAAGAGATTTATTGATTATTTTGTACTGTAAAATAATACCTAACACAATTTCCTTAAAGAGAAAATAAAAAAAAAACCTCCACTTTTATAATGTAAGTTGAAAACCATTAGAGAAGAAAGCGTTGCCACTGTATGTTTTCTTCCATCAGAAAGATAATGCAATCCACAAAACTTTACATTTTCTCCAGTTGGATATTGAACCTCACAAAGATGAATGATTTAAGAACATTATAGCAAAAACAGAAAAACCCTCATTTTCTTTATAACCTTTACAAATTGATAAGTAAACCATAAAACGAATAAGACATAATATAGAGAAATGAATTGTGACAATTCAGTGTGTCTTCTTACTTAAATAAAGTGCGTAGGAAATACATATCATACCTACCTCAATTTCTACTTTCTGGATTTTGGTCTTTGTATTTTATCTTTTTTTTTTTTTTCATTTCTCCATAGGCATCAGTCATCAATGTAATAGTTCAGGAAATGTAATTAAACTGGCCACTCAAGTATTAATATTTCTTAATTTATGATTACAATTAAGAAGAAAAAAAAGATGCTACTCCATAATCACTTCATTTGCTAATGTATTTTCCTCACAAGTTGATTTATTATCATAAAAAACAATACAGCAAAAATACAGAAAATTTCAGAGTAAATCATCTACAACTATTAACTCAACCAATATATAATGAAGATAGTGCTTTATTTTTATTTTCTAACATTCTTCTATCCTTAGCATTTATCATTCATAGATGTTCATAATCATGATAGCAATTATTGCAAAAGAGATAGATTCTGAAAATATAAAAATAAATTACTGAAGTGAAAATAATCCAAAAATAAAATACATTGTAGCAGTATGTTGCTTTTTCATTGGCTAGAACTCTAAAAAGCCCTCCCTCACATCTTCTTTTATGTTTTAAACCATAATTTTTAATAAAATAAATGGATAAAATTGGCAACACTACCCATACCAAAAATATGTAGTATATTTATATATGCTTTTTTTACATAATTTGCTATTAATTCATCCATAGGTTATTTCTCAAATGAAAAATATTGATTATTCTATTAAGTATGAAAATAACTTCCCAAATTTCCCTAAATCTGTGGGTTGATCCTTTTAGCTATTTTATTTCTATTTAAAATTAATTTCTTAGACTACGTAGGTCTAATAATAAGTTTTATAATCCATTATAAATTTCAAAGCTGTGAAGGCTTTCAAACAGAGTGAAAACTGGGAAATTCTTGAGAGATTTTTTTCCCAATTTATTAGTGGATATCAGCTTACTAGGTGCCAACATAACAGTTTCCATTGATAAGTACTGTGAACAAATATTAAATTTTTAAATATTTTAGTCCTGAATTTTTAGCTCAAATGAAAGTTTTAGCAGTACGTGCCTAACATTTAAAGCTTTTCCTTTTCACGTGAACTATAAATATACTCATACAAAACCAGAACCGATTCCTATTTTTATATGCATTCAGCTTCTCTTCATTCTAGTTTCCAACAATAAATTCTGAAAGAATTGTTTGCTCTTGAATTTTCAGTGTAATCATTTCAGAACATTCATGTAGGTCAATGGCACTTTGAATTTTTTTATGGCAGGTCACCATTTTAAAGTGTTCACACTTAAAATTCATCTACTACACCAGAAAATAACTGATTATTATATGCAATAAACTTGAGATAGTTAGGTCGTTCTGTATTCTATAATCATCAAGATTCAACAGACTATTTTTATTAATACTATGATAAATGTTGAAAAGCTATAATCCAATATGATAATAAAGTAACTTTTATTTTTTCTTTCAGAAAACATGATGATTGAAATATTTGGGGAAAAATTCGCAATATAATAAATACCAGAGTTAGGGTGGGTAACACATTCTGTATTTCAACTTCCAGCATCTTATTGCCATAATACCTGTTTGTCATTCTGGATAGCCAGGAGATGAACTAGTAGTTATAAATAAAATATTTGCAATTTGAGTGAGAAGAATCTAATGATTCAAACCCTTATAAAATCCACATCCCCCAAATAACTCCTTTTTATTTTATAATTTTATTTTTTTACAAAATATATACTTATACTCAATTAATTTGAATAAAAGTATTTATATCTTTGTTTACTACATTATCTACGTACAAACTAAAATTAGATTGATTAGTCTAGTTTGGTTTAACTGAAAGTGAACAGCTTATACCTATTATTGCATTGCTTGAAGAACAATCAAACGTAATTGAAGTTGAGCAATTCACACTATTTATAGACATTTTTTCAGAATCACCTGCTTTGTATAGATTGTTTTAAGTACAGTTGTAAAGTTTTGATTTTTAAGAGTTCCTTTGAAGATGTGGCAGATGTTGGTTTTGCTAATAATGCTGGAAAGCATAGCAGGTTCAAAGTTGCAAAAATGTTTAATGCATATAAAAAATAACAACGTGCTTTTGTATTAAACTTGGTCATTTTTAATTGTCAATAAACTACAGTAGAAGCCTAAGTTCACAAATACTAGTTTCTAGACCGTTGAGCTTCTCGAGTTTGCATATGTGTGTGTTCATGTGTGTTTGGGAATGTAAATTAATGCAAAGGCACACTACAAAGTGTTACATTATATTGATAATTTAGCATCATTACCATAGATGAAAACTTGGGTTAATTTAAATATTTGCTGGTGTTTAAAATTCGAATAGAATTTTACATGGTTATACACACACACAATCTGGGTATTAGATACAGAAACACAGAATTCTGGTTCCAAGTCTGACCTGAATTTATATGTATTATATCTACTTTCAACCTTAAATACATAGTAATTATAAACAGTCTAACAAAATATAAATGATCTCTACTCTGCATGATGTGACTTATCCAATTAAAAAATTTCAAGAATTCAGAAATTAATTTAATTTTATATGTTGGAAATATTAAAGCTGTTCTATAACAATTACAGATATGTATTAATAATATAACAAAATTATAGTAATTTTTCCTGTTTTCGTTTCTGCAAGAAAGAGGCACTCATAGACACTGTGAAATGAAATCGATGTTAATGCAAATTATGGAAAACCAAATGTGAAGTAATCAGAGGAGAAAAGATCTTCAATTTATTCTATCTAAAGAATAGCAAATATTAACTCAAATAGTGAAACTGGCAAATTAAATTTTAATTTCAATGATTATACACATATTTACCAGAAACTAATGTGATATTTTAGTTAATCAAATGTTCCTTTCAAACATTTATCCTTGGTGATAACGAATTGTATTTTCCATTCAAAAGGTAAACTAGTAATACTTAATGTAGCTGATGCACCAAGTATTAAGAATTGTGTGTGTGTTTGTTTCTCCAGTACTCCAATTATAAGATTCGACATGTAAAAATAACCTACTTTGTTTTATAGTTTATTTCCAACAAAGGAGGGCAGCACTATTGTTATAATTAATTTTCTTAAGAAAGGTGTTCTCAGATCCCATTTTTTTCTGTTTCCCGCAAACCAAAGTAACATATGCCTATATGAAAATTCAGCTTGCCCTAGAAACTTAGGTGCATTGACTCAGTTCAGGAGGCATCCGGAACAATCTATCACAAAGGTTTCTCAGGAACTTCTGGTAATTCCAAAAGTGTGCTGAGCACCCTGAACTGGGATTTATCTCCAAAAAAAAATTACACTGAAACATCAAATATTAAGATGATGAAAAAAGGATTCTGAAATTGACCTTTTTTTTCCCTAATAAAGATGGTAACCTTCTTGCAATGAATAATCAACCTTCTCACTCCGTGGAAAGAGAATTTCACTTATAATTGGTAAGAATTATAAAAAGTGAGTGATACTTCTGGTAATTTTCCTAGATATCAACTAATTTTTAGTGAAGCATCAAAAGTTCACCTCAACCTTAGAAAAAAGGAGTTATACTTTAGGTTTGTGACAGAAGAATATATCCATACTAACCCTGCAGAACAACTGCTATCATTGCTGCAAAGGAACATGAAATATGCGGTCATTTATCTGGGATGTTACCTAAAGCTTTATAAAGCATAAACCTTTTCTAATCCATCAAACCAATATCTGGAATTACCTCATAGGCCTATTAAAACCAATTCCGCAAAGAAGAAAAATAGGTAAGTATTATACTAAATAAATGACACTTTCCAAAAAGATGAAATACAGGTAGCGCTATCACCTAGCACCAGAAGAAAATGTAAAGCCCCCCGAATTATAAAGCATTTTAAAACAATTTCATAATGATACAGCTAAGTAAGGATTTTAAGAAGTTGCTAGGAAAGCTAGTTTCTCTGGATTGTTACAATTTAGTTAGCAGACTGTGCCTCTCAGCATCTGTTTAGGGAGGTTCTCCATTTAAGTGGTTACTCTGGTGATTCCCATGTAGACCAAGGCCTCCCGTGCACACCCTCACATACCAGCCTCAGCACTATCCCAATGTTAGTTTGTTCCTCAATACTTGTCTTGGACAATACGCATTTGGAGGACGATTTCCTCTCTCAAAACGCAGATTTTCTCTGAAGATTAGCACCTCCTCAATACAACTTTTATTAAGAAAAGTTTTTCTTCAAGAGCCTGACCAAGTATTTATTTATGCTTCAATGACACATTCCTTAAAATCCTCTGTATTCCTAGGTTGTGTTTTCCCTTCGAAAGGGATTTTTTTTTTTTTTTTTTACCATTTGGAATAGGGTGCTATTTAAAGAACTCTGAAATCAGAATTAAAAAAAAATCTGAAACTTTTATTTCTCATACACTTTGCCAAGTTCCACTGCAAGTTCCAAATATTGTGCAATAATATGGAAATCCAGTTAACCACGGGGAAAGAAGAGTCACTTGGAGTCAGGAACTTGCAAGGGAAAAGTCAAAGAGTGGCACAGGCACGCAGGCTGGCCTGGCTGACGCTGCAGCCCAGGGTGCACTCCTCCACCCATCAGCTCGAATGGAAGGTCACGCTTCCCAATCGATTTCACATACTGTCACTTGTCCTTTCTTCTCAACCCTCTGGTAAACGAGTTGAAACCTTGCAGAGTAGCGCTGTTGGCTGCTAGCGTTGCCCCAGGAGAACACGTGCCCGCAAACAACACGGCCAAAGCTGCCCCGCGGGAAACCAGAAAGTGCAAGATAGGACCATCTCCCCGAACACCGCGCCGGAGTGCGAGAATCTGCCCTGTCACCTCTCTGCCCTCTTGCCCCGAGCGCGCGGGCGCGTCCTTACCTGAGCTATCGCTTTTCCTCTTGCCGCCACTTCTCTTCTCTGCCTCCGCGGGTGACAGCGCCTGGCGGCCGTAGTCCCCTGGCGTGCACGCCGCCCCGGTTGGGGTGTTGGAGCCCAGGCTCGAAGAGTTGGAACACAGGACAGGCGGGCTGCTCCCCAGCTCTGGGGGCCCTCCCGAGTCAGGCTGCAGGCAGAGGCTGTGCCTAGCCGCGCTCGGCGGGGAGGACATCTGCGGGAGGTGCCAGTTGGTTTGCAGAGCCTGGTGCTGCTGCTGTTGGTGGTGGTGGTGGTGGTGGTGGTGGTGATGGTGGTGCCCCCTGTGATGCTGGCTGGCAAACATGCCCTCCTCGTTGGGGTATCCAGCGATTATGCAAGATGAAGAAGAAGTGGAGAGCTCGGGGTAGGACATATGGTCAGATCTTCCATGGAGGGCGAGAGAGGACTGGGAGAACGGGTGCAAGCCTTGCGCGGTGGCGTGAGGGCTGCGCAGGCAGCCAAAGAGCGGGTGTTCCATAGCATGCAAGTCTCAGGGTCCAGGCAGAAGACTTCGCAGCGGTCCCAAACGCCACCACCGTCTGTCACTTTTCACTGGAGACCGTGTTAACTTTTTCGCCCTCCCCAAGCAATAGCCGCTCGCGTTTCTGCAGAGTTCAGATAATCCCGGCCCAGCGCCCTAGAGACCAGTCTCTTTCACGTATAAACACTGGGACCTGGAGGAGCTTCCCTCCGAGCTACTCAGATGTCAAGAATAGGAGAGGTTGAAGCCAAAAGAAGGTGGTCCCAGAGAACTGCTTTCAGGGGGAAATGGCTCTGAGAGGTTATAAATAGAGTGTAATGTGAGCTGGGGGCTGGCTTAGAAGCCCAAGCGCTGACCACATGCAAACTCCCTCCAAAACTCCCGCTCAGTGTGCGCCACGCGCCCCGGGCTCCACTTCCTATCGCTGGCTGGACGCACACAGCGCGTCCACGCCCGCCGGCCGCTGCCAGCCGCCAGCGCTGCAAGAGGCGCGCCCCGAGCCAGGGCAGGCAGCGACGTTCGCCTCCAGCCTCAGTAGCTAAGTCGCTGCAAGGCGCACGCCAGCCCCAGCCCCAGCCCCAGCCCCAGCCCCAGCTCCGCAGCCGGCGTGTGCCCGGCTCACTCCCCTCAGGAAAGGTGCCTTGTCACCTGCAGGAAAGTTAAACGTGCACCTACTTCTTAAGGAGCGTGCAAGTAGCAGTAAGGTTAAGGGTAAAGAAAGATCACTGCTAGTTTGGTGCGCGTTCTGTGAACTTTTTCAAACGTCAGGTTTTCTGGTGGCCAGGACGAGCGGGGTGGGGCGCCCGCTTTTTTGCAGCTTGTGACTATGGGTTGGTTTTCAATGCACTGGGACGCCGGGTGGGAGTTTGCAGGGCTGCGTACCTCGGGCTGGAAAGGTTCGAAAGGAGAGAAACCTGGTTGGCCAGGTGGGAGGAGACCGTGGGGGGCGTTGACAGTTACAGATATCCAAGTCCTAGCATCCTCACCTGGGCTCCCGGGTGGACTCTCCCTTGCCTAGCTTTCTACAAATGCCCTCCCCCACCCCCACCTCCTGCTTTCTTGGTCCCACTCAATTTCCTAGCCATATGTCGATTTTTTGTCAGGTAAGTAAAATTATTCCTGTCCACCAAGAACTTTCCCTGGGTCCAAAAGACTGCGAAGCGATTAGGTTCTGGTCAATGAGATGTGTATACTGCAGGCACCCTGCCAACCTTTGCCTTTGGGAGCCAGGCTGTGTCCTCTTTCTCCCCGGTCCCAGCCCCCAAAATTAATCCTCTAGTCCACTCAAAAATCAACCAAATAATCATGCCCTCATCCGCACCCCCACCGTGGTCCTATTTGCTAAGAAGTATCACACTTTTATATTCCCCAATTTAGGTGCTCCAGGTCTCCAGGGTTACAGTCCTGCAACACAGAAACTGAGTTAGCAAACTTGCCATCGGTGAATTAGTGCCAGCGACGGCTAGGTTTTGATACTTCCACTTGTTTGATGGGCGACAGCCTGCTGGAGGCAAAGTCGTTTACACAGGCAAGCCAGACGCAGAAACAGGAGAGGCTGCCTGGGACACAGCGCATCCGGAGAATATCCGCGCGCACCTCTCGGCCGAATGCTACACAAGCGTCGCCCAGTTATTTTCATTGTCTCAGGTGTCCAGAGGATGGGGACCAGGTCTTTGAAGTCGTTAATGGGATTAATGGGGACAGCAAACTGGGTCAACCATCTGGTTTGAATTAGGAAAAAGTATTGATTAGTCTTTGAGTGTCCTCAAGGCAGAAAGACCTAGTCCCTCTCGCTTCAGTCCCTCTCGCTTCAGCCTATCTCCCTTTTCCTTTAAGCAGCACTGCAGGATTCCTAGTGATTTCGCAATAAACCTTTACATCCCGGTAAAAGATCGAAGTGTTTTCCATTGCTCAGAGGTAGGATGGGGTGGGGTGATCAGGAATTCTAAGATTTGTAAGCGCTGCTTTCTTTAACGGAAATTGAACCCTATTTTGAGGGAAATTAGTTTTGCAGACTTCGTTAAAAAAAAAAGTTAAAACTTTTGTTCACCAGCTGCTCAGCTTTTCAGTCTGGGTCTGAGCTGGAACCTGCGGCAAGCGTTTGACGGTAAGGCTTTCTTTGCCGATATTTTGGGAATCTAACATTGTTTTAGTCTTGGAAAGGCGGTGTTCCTCAGGTTGCACGTTTCTAAGGGCTTAAGCACTAGCAGGACGGTGTCCAGAGTTTAGATCTTAAGAATGTTTCTTCCTGCCACTCCCCACGCTCTTGGCTCTTCAGGGATACAATAAAAGGAGGGGGTATATTCTAATATTGCCGTAATATTTTTTGAATTTTCATTGTGTTTATGGTTTCAATATGTGCTCTGATATTAAAAGTTGAAGTACAAAGAGCAACACTAAACTTCCCAACTCGGGTAGCTCCTCTAGGATTCTGAGTGAAAGCATTAAAAAGCTATATCCAAAGAGAAATTTGGGCAACCACTAAAATAAATAGTAACCAGAAATATTTACATAATATAGTGCTGTCTACTAAAAGCGTTGTGGAAAATACCACGCAAGACTAACTAAAGATACACTTGATCTGCAGATATCAATATAAAAAATTCCTTTGAGGTCCTGTTAATTTGCATTACAGTGGTTTAGAGGAAGCTGAGCAGCTGAGAAATGAATGGTTTTGAATTTAGCCAGTGCTACAGGTAACCACACTTTTTTTTTTTTTTTTAAATCTCCAGAGTTGTCATTTGTTAAACCTGCCCGGTGACTGCTGATTTTTTTTCTTACTCACCATATCAGATGTAACAAGTCCCCAAATTTCTCTCCAACCAACTCCAGTCAGGCAGTCTCTGAAGAACAGGTCAAGAAGTCTGTGAAAGAAAAATTAGAAAATGTTAGAAAGGGAAGGACTCTTTTTCAAAATACAGTTGGCAGGAAAGGTCTTTTTAATTAAAGCTACAAAACATACAATATCAAAATAAATATAAATTATAAATTTCAAGCACAAAGCATAATATAAGAAAAATGTTTTTTGGAAGAAAAATGTGTGATTCAAAAGAGTAAAACAGAAGTCTTGATGCGTTCTAGAATTAAATGTGACTTTAGTTTTCTTTGGATTTCAAAATATATTTATTTCATAGTTTTTAAAATTTTTAGTATATTTTAATATTTGAAATAAGATAAAATATTAAATTTTACTTTCTAGGCCATAGATAATTTTTAATGTAATATCAATGAGAAAACCCCTAACATTTCCTGTAATAGTGGTTTCAGAATCTACATCTATAAAATCCAGGGTTGAAAGATGCCTTTTTTTACTTTTAATAGTTAATTCCATCATGAATTGCAAAAATTGTAAAAGTTATAGAATTTCTATAAGCTCATTTTAAATCACATGTTAACTATCTTTTATTTTTAATATAGCTGAATTTTCCTGAAAAACATTGTATTAATACCAATATTCCATGCCAGATTTTGATATGAAGCAGCACATTATAAAGAGGTTGAGTATTTAAAAAAAGAGAGCTGTAAATCTTTTGTAGGAAATGTAATCAGAATGATTTTAAACATATGTAGCTTCTCTAAAAGTGATAATTTTGATAATTTCTTCTCCTTATTGAAATGATATTCAATAGTAATGGCAGAGATAGCTTTAAATTAAGACTTATTTTAAGGGGACTAGAATTTATATTAAGAAATCTGAAAGATTTGATTACATTTTATTTTAATAATCATGATGATTTAAGAATTGTCATTTTTCTGTATGTTTGTGACCTCATGTGTAATGAGAATAAAAATACTTAAAATAAATACAATCCTTAGTTACAGATATTATAAAACTTTATTTTGTATCTTGCCTGCTAGATAACTTTGCCTTGGTAACAGATAGTTATGGCATATGAATATAGCATGGAAACTTAAATTGAAATTGGGGTTTTCTCTAAGAGTTTTTTGGATGATAGAAATATTACTTCTGCTATATTTCTCAAAGAAATTACAGTGATGCTTTTCAGACAATTTTATTGAAATGAAGAATTTTGATCATATAATAAAATATGCTAAATACCCAAATTTAATTTATATGACATATGTTATCTATATTATAAAATTAAGGAATGCCCTTTCCCAGGAATTAGTCATAAAATTTAAAGAAAAGTATTGCTATGGCCAACATATATTACTTAGTTAGTCTATATTCTTTTGCTGACATTTGAAATAAGTTACTACATTTTTACATAACACTAATTAGTGCTTGACAATTAAATTTGTTAGGTTTCTAGCTATACTAGAAATAAATACTTAAACACTACTCCTGAGAAGTATAACATGCAACATACTTTGTTTATCTAATTTCTATATCTTCCTAAATTTATATTTAAGATTTCATTCAGAAATTGGTGATTTTCTTCAATTCAAGTACCATATTATAAATAATTTTCACATATATATATTATGACTGGTAAATTAAGCTTCAAAGATTTAATTAAAATTCAAAATACATGCAGTATTCCATAGTTCCAATTGCTTTCCACATTTACTTTATGAAATTGCAATGGCCTTTTTAGTGGATTATGTTAAAATTAGGAAGATATGGACTATCTCTCAAACTTTAAAAACTTCTAACTGAACTTCCTTTTTTTCTATTTTTAAGTCCAAATTATTCTACAAAGTTACCTTATATGGATCATATGGGAAATAATTACATTCATTTCCTGCATTTTCATTTGCATTTACCTGGTTTCTTATTTTTATTGATAAATGCATGCATTTCAAATTGAAAGTTGAAAATTGTCTCCTTTACATATTTTAACTATAAGATGTATAGGTACATAATATTAGATAGTTCTACAATGAAAGTCTATATATTACATTATATGTGCTATACCATCAAACCCATAAGAACTAAATTTTTATTTCCAATTTAATGGAAATAAAACATTTTTCCCATATCATAAAAAGAAATGCTATACTTGTAAATGGATTGAATTTAGAACGTGCTCATAAATCTCAGAGAACAAAATTCAATAGAAACTAAAGACAGGAATTATAGGTAAAACCTTAGGCTCCTATTTTAGGCTTTCTAGCTCCAGGAGTTTAACATGACTAATGTGTGTAATTTTGACATTCGGTTATTCTTATGTGTTTTCATGCTTTATCAATTTGTAACATGTTTCAGTTAAAGTGTCTTTCACTGTGAGCCAATGTTTATGATTTGAAGCACTAAAATCCTCTGTTTTAAAATACTGTGCTAATATAGCTTCTCCAAAATATTTAATTGCATACTCTAATTAATATGATACAGCCTCAGCAAAGAAACACCAGCTGCCTTTTGATGTCAACATTTTTGTTTATAGGAATAGAGGCAAAACGTTGCCTATTTGTGTACCAAACATATGAAAAATTAAGGCCAAATACATGATCTCATATAACGGAATATTTTTAAGAGTTTAATATTTGTACTTTGATTCAGCTCAGATCTGTGAAAGATTTTGAGAAATGAAATGGATTATTTTTATGCATGGTAATGACCATATGAAAATAGATCAAAATATAAATGAAAATGATTAAACAACAACTAACTTCTTATGTTTCAAAAGACCTAAGAAGTTAGAAAGATAAAGGACGTTAGAATAGACCAAAGGAAAACCAGAAAAAGATGCTGAACAATGAAAACACAGAGAAATAGAATAAGAAAATAATTCTATATTTCATGATATAAATAGGCAGTTTAAAAGTCATATACACTTACGATAATGGTAAAATGATCCCAAGCGCATGATTTAATTTACTGGGAATTTAAAAAATTAAGTAAACAGATAGTTTTATGTTTAAGCCTAAATACGGCAGAGGTATTTTTGGCAAAATTAACAATAGCAAAATACTTTTCTGAAAAAGTTTCAAGAAAGCACATCTGCTTCATGTAAAACTTTGGTAAAGATGTGGCCATTGCCTGGAAATGTGCATACTACTGAGTCTCTGAGCTTCTGAACAATCATTGCCTTCTCGTCTTACGAATCTGTAACCTGAAACTTATTGTAGTCAAGGGTTTTTCTAAATTTTATTTATTTTTAGAAGATGATTTCTGCAAAGTTGGAAAAATAGTATACAGGAAGGGAATAAGCTGATTTCTTCAACAGCTTTCAGTGACGCAAACAAAGTATTAGACCAACTGCATTCTAGAGCACTTGAAAATGTGAGGGAATTTTGGTGGAATTGACCCATAGCCAGAATTCAGAAGAAATATCAGCTGGGTGCCCAGAACCTGGGGTAAGGTAATTCCTCCTATATCAGCTGATTGTTGTTTTCACCAACAAGGCGACTTGTGGCCAAAGCAAAGCTTTCTCTGCACCATGTAAAATGGTAGAAATACTAGATGAAACTTTGTCAGAAGATTTTGCCCCCCCTCCCCCGTTGTCATATTCATTTAGCACAGCCCTTGTCTTATAACCTCGGTGCTACAGCAATCACCTTGATCCAATTCCATGTTTCTAATGACTACTTCTTAAGGCATAAATAACTAGTGGACAGGAAAAACAGAGCTGTGACTGAAAAAGTCATCACAATCCTGGAAACTTCATGATAAAATCCTGGAAAACATACTACTGATCTTGGAAGTGGGCTGCTTGAGTAATGGGAAACCTGACAGGTCTTCCCTCTCATCTAGAGCATCTGTGGTGATTTGCAGCAGCATTTTGCACATAACTCATTAAAGATGATTAAGTGTGCTAGTTACAGTGAGGTTAATGTGCCTGTGAAGACATACTCAAAGTCAAGTTAAACAAATTTGACCCACAATCAAATACAGAAATACGTTATTACCAACAACTTCAATAATATTTTCCTATTATAGTAAACACAAAGAAATAAACATAGCACAATTATGACTTTCTAGGACACTTGTTACATCTTTTCCCATAACAGTTACCATCTGTGCATCAATAGTACCTGCCAGTAAATTTTGAGGTGTTTGGATTCCTTTATGTTTTGTTCTTAGTCACCTCCTTGTATTCTACTTTGCACAATAAATAATGTTATTTAATTAGAATTTAAAAACTGAATCCCTTTGGATTTTTAAGATCAGTGTTTCTGAAATAGTGGCATCATCTGACAGATGCTGACTGCCAAGGCAGATGGCTCAGGGCCAGGTGGCATGACTTAGAATAGTTCTTCCAGGTCCAAAGACAAATACATAATTATAAACCTCCAGAAAAATCTTCACTTGAATACGTGGCGAAAAAGCTGAATGAGTATCTTTAGAAAAGATATAAAGAATCATACTGAAGAATAGAAATGGTATGTACTGTAAATGACAGATTATTGAATTATACGTTGGCATTTTTTCTCTGCTAATATTATAGACTTGTCAATTCATATGTGGTTCTTTCATGTAGACACCATTCTTCTTAAATAGGTAGCAGGTGTTAATTTATCATCATGTGGCATTTGTGACCAGGTACATATAGACCTGGCTAAAACAAAAAAATGAGTTAGGTTCCTTGCACTATAACTACTAATTCCAGTCATCAAAAAACTGCTATAGCCCAACATGAAGCTAACAAGACCATGCCATTCTCTCTCTAAATGGCATCACTGTCAATTCAATTGCTCAAATGAGAATTAGGAACCTCTCCTCCTAAGCAAATCCATCCTGATCCCCTATATGCAATCAGTTTTGAAAGAGTAGTTACAATTATACCTCTTTAATATTAATGAACTTTGTATTTCACTCCTACACCAATGTCCATCACCATGAGGGCCTTCTTGTTTAGATTACCACGAACTCCACAGGGTAGTCTACTTGCCTACAGCATTTCTCCATCTTCATAGACAGGATAGAGAAAGGGTTTGGATGTTAACCTCTATCACTTTCTAATTCTGTGAGTATGCTCATCTTTTTTAACTAAAAAATACTATCATAATGAATAAATTAAATGATGTTGTGAGTGTGCCTGACATGATGCCTAGCATAAATTCAACAAATCTGGAAAAAAATTCAGTTACCTCCAGATCTACATGATTGAAAGAAATTTTGTTGCTTACTGAGCATTTGATATGTGGCCAGTCCATGTTATGATACTCTTTATCATTAAATGCATGTCTGAGATCCAAGACTTTATGTCATATTAAAAGGTTATATTGATTATATTATATATTATAAAATGGTAATTATTGAAGGCATTACTACATTTTATTACAATTAATTTATTTTTGCTTTTAATTGTAGCTTCTAGATTATTTAAAATTACATATGTGAGTGGTATTATATGTCTCTTGGACAGTACTGATCTAGAGGATGCCATTTAACCATCTTTCTTTTATCCCCACTCCTCTCACAAATAGTTACCAAAGTACATACATATATGTCAAAATGATGTAGAGCCTGAAGTCTCTCTGTAAGTTGATCCTCTTGACCCCATGATTAGTAGCTCACAATGTGGTACCACACCTGGAAACCTCGAGAACAAGATCTCAAGGAAACACAGGAAATTCCTGGAGTGGCAAAACATCCTATGCGAGGACATTCAGTTATTCTTCTAGCATCAGGACCATCACCATTAATTAACTGTTGATATGCTTAAAGGTAACAGCTTTTGTGAAGAAGAGCCAGGTATATTATTCAGGGACTAGACAATAACAAAAGTTGAGTTTTTATACCTGCATATTCTGGTATAAGATGGTTGTCTGTTGAGACAGCAAATGAGCAATGGGACTGTAAATTATTCTGGAACAAAGGATTATTTGGTGAGCAGTAATTTCCACACCAGGAATTGGCAAACCTCAAATTTGCTCCTGAGAGGTAATGCTCATCACTAAATTGCACATTTCTTGAATCTCCCTGGTGCCTTACGTTTGAGTTTTTTAACACTGTCTGGGACTGTGTTGGAAATGTAAGAGCACTTACTTGTACAAGTTTCACTTTATCATTAGCTTTTAGTACCCAAGTAACTGCTAAATCACATCAGCGCAATATAAATGCAGACAGAATTTAAATGATAGGATGTGCAGCCCAATCTTAGTTTTGCTTTGTTTCACTTTACACACTTCTTCTTGTTGTTGTTCTAGAATAGAGGTTCCTTTCCTAATTTTCACTGGAACTGGAACAACAGATGCATTCATAAGTAATGACAGTGGTTCAAATTCTTTGTGAAATTTTCCTTGAAGTGTCTGCAGTCATGGTGTTATACTAATCTCTGTGTGTAAATTAGATTCATTTCCTATCAGATACTGTATATTACATTCTTTCTAAAATGGTTGATAGTATGGACTCTGAAGATGACACCTTGGGTTGAGTCTGGTTTTGTCACTTACTAACCCTTTGGTCATGGCTAGGCTAATTAATTTTTTATGTCTAAATCATCTCATGTCTAAATAGATATACTTATTTCTATTACTTCATGTTGACATATATATAACATAAACTAACAAGTCAACCAGAGTTTGATAAGTGTATCTAAAAATGATAGATACTACCATTATGAAAGTTTTCATTATTATAATTTTTGTGGATCTTTAACTGTTTAAAAAGATGCCCATGTAAGAAACTTTTAAAGTATTCACTTATATCAAGTAAATTCACTTCACTTGTTCCCCAGTTAACACTCCGATATCTTGAGATATCATATTCTATTACAAGATCCCATAAATATTTGTTTAATGCACAAATAACATGCTGACTCATATAACTTGAATTATCTCAACATTTTATATAAAATGATTATAAATTTAGGTTGCACTTATTTATTTGGCTTTCCTACTTCAAAATATGGTTTAAAAAAACCTTTCCACATATACAAGTAGAAATTAGGGTAAATTACAAAAAATGCTTCATCATAGTCAAAAGGGCTATTAAGTTCTAAGAAAGAAGTTTATGACACTGCATAACTATAGTGCTTGGAATGAATTTATAGTAACATTTGGCACCTTTTTTTTTAGGTTTTATGAGAGTGAGTCTTTGTTTCATAGGTAACGAATATTTCTTTAACAAATATTTAGTCGTTTAATACAACTATATTAAACCTGCCCAATTCTGTTGAAATATGCAATGCCTTCACTCCAAACAGTCAGACATACAGTGAAATAAAATACCCTGGGAACAAATCAACAATTTAAGATATAATATCAACATACATAATGTATGCTTGATTACTATGCTGAGTATGTAAGATACTTGTTATAGAATATGCAGACCATTATATTATCTATGCCTCAATAATCTGAGATCACTATATTAGATAAGTAGAAACCCTTTCTCCTGTTATACTGGTTAAAATCTGTATTATTTTAAAATTCAGTCTCTCTCTAGTTCCAGAAAGGTGTTTGAGTAATTTAAAGTGAAATCTGATATAACAGATAATTTAACATAAGATATGAAATCCTTTTAGAGCACTAGTTCCAAAACTTAAATTATCAGAAGACTTTTTTTAAAGATTTTATTTTATTTATACAAGAGTTGGGGTACAGCCCAGAAGCATGGGAGGGTGAAAGGATTCACCAAAGACAGAGTGGAGAGCAGAACAGGCAGATGGACCAAAAGCACTGCTGATGGGGGCAGCAGGCGAGAACAGGAGAGGTCTACTGCGCCATATGGGTATCTTCCTGGACGGTCGGGAATCGAACCTGTGCTCCACAGGCTGTGGACAGCTTCACAGTGCTGCGCTCAACATTCTGCGCCACCAGGGAGGACCAGAAGACATTGTTTTAAGGATATTTATTATAGAAGCCAACTATGTAAAGTGGACAGTGAAAGGCAAAGCAGTTATGGGAAGTGCAGGTAAAGGGGGCCTGAAAGCCTTTTCTTAACTACCCCATCTTAGCTCTTCTTAACCACAGGTTTGTATGTGGAACCTACAATAAACAAAAAATGTGGGGATACAAACTGAAAACCACTAATCTCTCTGATGTATACCTCTATTAAAATGTCCTCCGAAATGCCATTCCTGTTTTCTTCATTCATTAATTCATTGAAGAGACATACTCCTGCCCTGGAGTGAAAATTTGAACCATACCCTTTTAAAAATTTCTGTATAATGAATGTATAACACTTAATAATAAAGAAAGTGAATTGCTATTTCTGTACAATGAAAATATATCTTTGAAGCAGAAAAACCTTTGTGGTTTGAATAAACTTTTTACATGTTAAATGGTTCCATTATGCATACCCATAGTAAAACTAGTAGCTTTTGATTACTAGCTTGTGTCAAATGTATTCATTATTTTTGCTCTGTCTTTGCCCTGGAAACTATTGTTCCTCTTTCCAAATAACATCCATTATCCTGAAACTGTGTTATTGTTCTGTGTCCACATTGGAACTAATCTGCACCTACTCAAATGGGAAAGTTTCAGTTGTGTGTCTTCGCATATGGAGTACATTACACCTAAGACAGTTTACACTGGCTGCTTGGCAGTGTCTAGAGCATAAACCGAGGTGTTGTCTTGGACAAAATAGAATCCTTAATGGTTTGACTTATAGTAAATTTGAAACCAATTCTTCCACATGTAAAAGTAAAGACGGTGAGAGACTTTTTTTTCCCCAATTGCAAGGTTTAATCTTCAGTGGGGGTCAGAACAGTAGAAAGTGTTCTTATATTAAGGTATGACAAGAAAAACATCAGCGTATCACATGATACCTTCTATTGTCTAAGAAACATGAGTTGCTACAGTTTTAAAGTAGAAGTATACAGAATTTCACTGTCTTGAGTCTTTCACACACAATACAGAGCTCACACTGTACCTTTACTCCCAGCTGATATCACTTTGGGAAATATGTTATATTTTATTAACAATATGAAATTAACACATTAAAATTTCTAACACACAATCAAAGAAATTTTCTTCCCTATCTATCTATCTATCTATCTATCTATCAGCTATCTATCTATCTATCTATCTATCTATCTATCTATCTATCTATCTATCATCTATCTGTCTATCTATCATCTATCTATCTATACTGCACAGGGAAACACAATTTAACATGAATTTGTGGTAAGAATATCCTCCACCCATTTCCCTTACCCTCTCTGTCCCACTCAACCTCCATTTCTAGCACATGATTTAATGGTGTCTTTCATATCAAATACCTTTGGCATCGGCACAATGCAAACTATGGTGGAAACTGACAAATAAAATTAAAAACAAATCTTTGAGCTGAAAGATAGTTTAGAACTTGGTTAGTTCCATCCTCTTTACTTACAAGGGAGGACATAAAAACTTTGCACAGCATAAATGACCCCCAAGGTCCTAAGTTAAATTAGCAGTAACTTCCTAATGGGCAAAAACAAAATTTAAATCTCATATAACCAGCAAAACTAATACTCTATTTCAAAGCAACAGTGATGTTTGCTAATATTTCATTATTATCTATTCCAAACCCTCACTAAGATCTGAAGAGCTCTCTCATTTTTAGTTAAATATTTAGTTCAGCTAAGGAGGGGGAAACTCTGAATATGAATACTATTCATAAGCTTAGGAATTCACAAAATCGGGGTGAATGTCCCTTACAAATGACAGTATCATTCTATACTCTCCAAAATTCTTTACCACAGAGTAACATATATAAGGGAAACTGGGCACAGATCTATTTAGATGAGAAAATTGTAAGCATTTCTCAGAATCATATATGTGTTAAAATCAATGTTACCTCAATTTAAAAAAAAAAATAATGTCTTTAAAACAATACACCCAATATTAGCTCAAATGCACAGAAGGAAAAAGAAGAAATTTAACAATGTGATTTTTCACATTATCATACCTTTCCCTCTAAATTTCCACCCAAGGACCTTTCTGCTTGCACAGGGGTTAAAGTCTCAGCACTATCAAGCTATCACCAGCCACTGGACCATGAGTTGATGGCCAGGGATCTGATCCACATGGTGCAGCAGACCTCTTCTGTCTCTCCTGCTGCTTCCCTCAGTAGTGTATTTCAGTAGATCTGCCTGTTCTGCTCCCCACTCTATCTCTGGTGAATCCTCTCACCCCCTGCACCTCTGGCCTACACCCCAGTTCTTGTAAGCACAAATAAATAAAATAAATCTTTTTTAAAAATTAAGTCTTGGGGCCTCCATGGTGGTGCAGTGGGCTGAGCTGTCTGTGAAGCTGTCCGCAGCCTCTGCAGCGGGGTTTCGATTCCCGGCCAGCCAGGAAGATACCCACACAATGAGACATACCTCTCCTGTCTTGCTTGCTGCTCCCTTCAGCAGTGCTTTCAGTCTGTGCCTGTTCTGCTTCCAGCTCTGTCTCTGGTGAATCCTCTCACCCTCCCATGCCTCTGGCCTGTACCCCAGCTCCTGTATAAACAAATAAATCTTAAAAAAAAAAATAAAGTCCTCCCAAGCTGCACCCTATCAGAGAATAATTGATAGTCAAAGCAACATAGTTCCTTCTCTGGTGCTTCCCTTAGGCAAGGACTTTAATGTAACTATGACAGCAAAAGAATTGCATCACTTTATGTTGCAGCTGCAGCAAAGCTCATATACAAGATCACGTTTATACAACCACAGAGAACTAGTTATATTTTATGTCTCTGTAAATAATTTTATGGGGGGTGAAGAAATTGCAATTATTAAAGCACTTAGAATACAATGCTTAATTACAATATTACAAATGCCCCCAAATGATAGTCTCTAGTCAACTTCTATTACTCCTTGTGCATTTTATGTTTAAATGATAACATTAAACAGACATGTTATCCAGTTGGAGAAAATATTTTAAAACACAATTTGTTCACATTATAGTTGATCCAAGCACAATGTTAAATTGGCTGTTAATAATTTAATCGTTGTTTTTAAGTGGTCTCAGTTTAATACATATCTACAACTTGAAAGAATGAATCTGAAGATTCAAAAAAAGTGGATTGCTCTAATTCATACAGAAATATATTTGTAAAATATTAGTATGTTAACATCCCTTTAGATTTTTAAATGATTTTTTTTAATTTTGTATAACCAAGGTTAACTACAAATGTGCAGAAAATTTTCCTTGTAAAATACATATTACTGAGCCCTTATAATTTACAATTAAGGAAACTAAATAGCAAGCATTTTCCTTTGGTTATATATTATTGCATCGTGTCAAAGTTCAATCTCCTACTAAAGGAGCTTACACTTAAGAGAACTTCTTAATTTATGCCAAAGGAACCATGTGTAAACATTTTCTCATAAAATAATTATCCTATATACTAAGAAAAATTGATCTATGATTTCTTGATAATAATATTATCTATTATTGTAAAATGATAATGAAGCTGACAGGTTTATGGCAAAAAAACTGCAGTTATAAAGAAGAGGTTAAAGCTTCAATAGGCATAAGAATTTGTTAGATGAGAAGTGTATCATTATATATTTTATCATAAGTATCAAAAGCCTGCTTTTTTAATATTGACTTATTTTGTTGTCATTCAAAATTTTATTGTATATGACACATTGCAGCTGTGGTAACAGGAAATTTTTTAAAGTATATTGACACAGTGATGGGAATATTTGGCTCTAAAATAGGCTACATATTTTTCTTTTAATAGATCAGATATGGTTTGGGTCCAAAGGTAAGTGCAATAAATTTACACTATAAAGTTTGTCAGCAGCTCAGCATTTCTAAAGCAGATGTCAAGAATATGAATATGCCCCACTTGTTTAATTTCAAAATTCAGTTTATAATGCTGCTGTTTGATATCTTCATGGAAAACTCAAACAAGTGTGACATACATACTTTACATGGGTTATGGAATCAGACAAACCAGGGACAGAATTTCTTCTGTTCCATTATTTACTTCCAAAGAACTTTGGGAAGGTCATATAGCTTACTTGAACCTTAGTTTCCTTCCTGTAAGTAGGACAGTTGTAGTTAGGTTTAAATTGACCAAGTAAAGGATCTGAACAGTATTACAGTATTGAGTTTTATTTGACAACATTATATTTTAATTTTCCTCTATCATCTACTTATAACTAGAAGTTTAGAGATAGGATGGGCACTGGGCCTGGCACCTAGTGTTCCAGCTGTTTCTCAGGTTTTCTTAATTCTTTCCCAAACCTTTTTTTTTTTTTAAGATTTATTTATTTATACTGGGACACAGAACTGGGATACAGTCAGAAGCACAGGAGGGTGAGAGAATTCACCAGAGACAGAACGGGGAGCAGAACAGGCAGATGGACTGAAGACACTGCCGAGGGGAGCGGCGGGCAAGGCAGGAGAGGTCTGCCGCACCATGTGGGTTTCTCTCTGGCCGGCCGGGAATCAAACCCATGCTGCAGAGGCTGCAGACAGCTTCACACAGTGGCGCTCAACCCACTGAGCCACTGGGGAGGCCCTTTCCAAAATCTTTTAACAGTTAGTTTTTCTTTAATCTGGTCTACTCCTGGATTCAAGAGGGCTTCCAGAAGTTAACATGCATTCTGCTATGCATGTAGTTGGGAAGAAAATTGTTATATTAAATATCCCATGGAACTAGAGGAAATTTCTCATTGATTTCAATTTGTTTAGATCAACTTATATTTGAGATACTCAGAAAAGGAATGAAATTACTCTGATATGCCTATCAATTTGGTGAATAATTATCTAAAGCATCATGCATTTTAAACAGTTGCTCACATATCTTATGTTTGCTTGTGATAGCCCCAGATTTCCCTAAACATACTCTAAATGATAATCACAAATTCTGGCTTCTTAAATGTTTCATGCTCTTCCCCCCATTAGCCATTTTTTTCCCTTCTGCCAAGTATGCCAGTCATCACACTTGCATCTGACTAACCTTAAAAATTCTTAAAAATTTAGCTTATGTAACAACTTTTCTGGTTCTACCAGGTTGAATTAAGAACACCTTTTTTATCACCTTTCTTGCCCCATGCACACTATCTACCAACCTCTAGCATATTGGGATTACTTTGTAGACTATTTCAAAATAGTGATGGCCTGAAACTACTTCTTATATTTCTGAATCATATACAGTATAAACCATTGTTACCTTACTGGGATTGACTAGAAATGGCCCTGGACATATAAAGATATATACGTAAATATCTATTGATAACTGTCTATCTGTTTATCCATCTAGCTATCTACCTACCATCCTACCTATCTATCTAGCTTCTCAGGTTCTTCTAACATGAAATCAGGATTGAGAATCCAGCTTTGGCGTATCACTTTACAAATCTGGTTATTACTACATTTGTTTTTCCTCTCAATAAGACTATGAGTTTTTAAAGATAGGACTGTTTTTAACCTCTGGGACTTAAGAGTCTAAAAAAGTGCTTGATACAAATTTAGTGCTCAAAATTTACTTGTTGGGAAAAAAAACTGAGTTTCACAATTTGGTTATTTTAATTCAAATTAATAATTATTAATTATGTGCCTACTATGTGTTGCACTTTGTAGGATGTGTTGGTGCCTAAAGGTAGATAATCTGGACTTTAGAGGAATCATTATTAAATAGAATGCTCAGAAATGTGCTAGAAACTCCATAGTACAATCAGGCCAAACTACACCTTAACTTACTCTTCCAGAATTTCCAGTATTCTCAACTAAATAAAGCAAGTCATTCTTTCTTTAAATACTCTATTATCATGAGTAATTAAATACATAATTTAAAAAAATTTGGTCTTAAAAGTATATACTTATAAATATGTAAAGTCTAGCTATAAATAGTCCCCCTTTTGGTTTTTACTTTAGTCAAATATTTAACATATGAAAGTTTCTATTTTTAGCTGAGTTCCAAAATGAAAATATTTTTTAAAAAATTCAATAAGTCTTATATTGGTTCAATATGCAAAAAAGGCAGGTGTTCACTGACTAGAATGAGAAAATTAAAAGCAGTCCAACTGCAGAAAGTCTCTTTGAGCCACAAGTTTAAATTTTTTAATGGTTTTACAATCTTCTCAAGCTGTCAATGGAAAAAAGTGGCTTGACATTGAACACATACCAAGTCAGTAGCATAACTATTTTATAATGTCTGATTGCTCATTGAAAAAAATACTTTAAAATTCAATCCATGTGATGGAAATGCCACTTAGAAAAAGCCCATTCATACTGCAGTGCTGCAGGAAAATTGTGGTTATAACAGTTCTCATTTCATTCAGCAGCAGGATTCTTAAAGTATGACAAATGGAATGCTTCCTAGAATATTGCATGCTGAGTATTAATATAAATATTACTATCATAAAATATCATTAGTAAGAAGAAAAATATGATTTTTTTCATGCCTTGGGTTAACCAAATTCATATGTTAAAGGAAGATTTTCAGGTTAATTTATTCCCTTTGGGAATGACCAATCCATAATTCCAGTAGGACATGCATGCATAAAACTGAAAAATATTGAATATTTGCTGTTCACAGTGGAAGGGGTTTGCCTAGTAATCTGTCCAACATCTACTTACATTAGTCATAAATTTTCAATTCTACTTGAGAAAAGTCTATGAGTAATATTAATTTTTACAGGTTGCAGAATTAACTATTACCATGAAACAGAATTTCTTTCTTCACAGGGTATATATGTCATATAATTTTCTCCCTACCCTTCAAAATATTTAAAAAAGGAAAAGAAAAAAAATCAAACTGGTAGAATACAGAGAAATAAATTGTTAGGAAATACCAAATCAAAAACAATCTCTAGAAATTTGACATAATAACTGAGGCTATCAGAGAGGAAGGTGGAGGGTAGGGAGAAAAAATAAGGAGGAGGTATAATGGACGATGGTAGAGTGCTCTGGGTGCTTTGGTGGTGGGTATGGTGTGGTAACATACACCTGAAGAGGTGGGATTCTATATTTCTGAATCATATACTGGGTGAACCATTGTTACCTTAACTAAAACTTACTTTTTAAAATGTTATAAGAAGTCATGAAGGACTTCAAACACATTTTAGAAATAAGATTGGTCTCATATATCTCAGTAATAGATGTTTTGAAACCTGCAAACCTTCTACTTTTGTGCTAATTTCCACTAAATGTAAATTGTCTAGCTTTGAGAAATCCAAACTCATTGATTTTTCTTTAAGTCTATTTTCCTATATGCTTTTGGGCTTTTTCATTGTTGATTTCAAAAATAAAAAGGACAGGGACAAAGAAAGAAAGCATTATAAATGAAACAGAATCTTCCCTATTTGTGTTATCAACTCTGAAAAGTGGTTTAGTAAATGGATGACATTGGTGGCTAAAATGAAAGTTTTAGATAACATATGAATTTCCAAGATTTCCTTTATTTCTTTTGCCTACCAATATCCAAAATCAAGAATGACTCCTAAGATTGGAATTGTTCATTTAAAATTAATTCCATTTTCATTTCCAAAATGAAGTTAAGCATTGTAATCTATTTCAATAATTGTGTGCTGTTATCTCGTAAACATTCACATGAAGTGTTGAGAAAGTTTCTCAACTCTGAAGTGCTATCTATAAATTTTGAGACCTAGGAAAGAAAGTGGTTTATAATTATGTTTATTTTTTGTTATAGTTCAATTTGCTTGGTTCCTTAATGGAAATAACACTAAGGATTTTTTTTTTTGGTTTAGTTATCTTTTTTTAAAGATTTATTTATTTATGCATACACGAGGGTGAGAGGATTCGCCAGAGACAGCAGCAGGGAATAGAACAGGCGGACTGACTGACCGAAATACACAGCTGAGGGGAGCAGCAGGCGAGACAGGAGTGGTCTGCTGCACAATGTGGGTGTCTCTGCGGCTAGCCAAGATCGAACTTGCACTGCAGAGGCTGCAGACAGCTTCGCAGCGCTGCGCTCAACACCTGCACCACTAGAGAGACCCTTGGTTTAGCTTTTAACTGGACTTTTTTTTTAAGGCTCACCATAAAATTGAGCAGAAAGTACAGAGTTGTGATATAACCCAAGTCTTCATGCACACAGCCTACTCACTTATCAAGTTCCCCTATCAAAGAAATACATTTCTCATAACTGATGAAGTTACTTTGATATCAACATTGCCACCCAGAGTCTACAGTTTCTCTTAGGGCTCACTTTTGGTGTCATATTATACATTCTATGGATTCAGACACATGTATACTGACATATACCTACCATCAATGCATCATGAAAAATAATTTCACTATCTTAAACTCCTCTGTTTTTTGCCTCTTCATCCCTCCTTCCCCAAACCCTGGTAATCATTCACTAGTCTTCTGTCTCCATAGTTTGCCTTTGCCAGAAAGTCAAATAGTTGTAGTCACACAGTATATACCCTTTCCAGACTAGTTTCTTAAATTTAGCAATATACATTTAAATTCTCTCTATATCTATCATGACTTAATAGTTTTTTGTTGTTGTTTATTTTTTTAGTACTGGGTAATAATCTATTGTCTAGATATACATTTTATTTATCCATTTGCCTTCCAAAGGACACATTGATTGCCTCCAAGTTTTGACAGTTATGAGTAAAGCTGCTATAACCATAACTGTGCAGGTTCTGGTGTGGAAATAAATTTTCCAAGTATTTAAATCAATTATCAAGGAGCATGACTGATGAATCAAATGGTAAGAGTTTTGGAAGAAGCTGCCAAACTACCTTCTAAAGTGGGTGTGCCATTTTGCAATAAATGAATGAGTTCCTGATGTTTTACATCCATACCAGCATTTTGTATTGGCAGTGTTTTAGATTTTTAGGTCATTCTAATAGGCATATAGCAGTAGCTCATTGTTTTAACTTTCAGTTTCCTTATCATATCATTTAGCACTATGCCTAAGATCAGCTAGATAGTCTCCTATGTTGTCTTCGAGGAGTTTTAAAGTTTTGCATTTTATAGTTAGGTCTGTTAGGATTTTGAGTTAATTTTTGTGAAGGATCAAGGATCTACATTTAGTTGTATGAAAGTTTTAATTTCTTTTTTGCATGTGGATGTCCCGTTGTATTAAGGTTCAGAACAGACATTAAAAACATTTCCCTATTACATTTTTAAATTATATCTTACTGGCTAGTATAAATAGTGACTTCAGTATTAATTTGAGTAGCATTAGAAATTATTTATTAGACAAATTCATAACTAGGCCTAACCCAAAAATATGTTGTATGTCAATAGACTGGCATAATTCCTATAATAGCTAAGTCATTTCTTTTACAGAATGATGTAAAAAGGAAAAAAGGAGATAAATCTCTAGCATGTTCATTAGCCTCTGATTTTAATACTTATTTATCAATCACTGTATACCCATATCAAGCATTACTGTGAAAAAATATTCTAAGTCTAGGAGTTTATTGTAGAAGGTAACTATCCATACTTTCAATGTGAAAATACTGTAAAAATTATTTGTGACATGAAGGATTTTTAAGAATTCCCTTGTGATACCTTAGATGTCTCTTCTCAAAAGACCTATTCACTGTGTGTTATTATGATGAATAGAAGCCAAAGATGTTGTGAGTTGATGTGTATGCCTAAGAACACATAAGACTTTTTTTTCCATTCACATGATGAGAATTTTTTCCAGGACTAGTTGGTGCTAAAATTGGTGCTAAAAATAGTGAAATATACTCAGAGATAAGGTGACAGAATTTTTTTTTCAAAAAGCATATAGGGAAGAGAGTCCCTGATCAAACTGATCAAACTGAAGTCAAACTGATCAAACTTTACATGAATATAGCTCCATGTACACATTATTTCAATACCTAATCTCTGGAGGAATTTATAAAGAGCACATTTTGGTGTTTTTTTTTTTTTTATCATAGGTATATTTTAAAATAAACAGGTTTTTCCTTTCTCTTGCCTTTCAACCCCTGATCCATTTTCCAATCCTCCACTGATTCCAAGTCAGCATGTACTGGTTTTGACTAGACAAATAGTACACAGATTTATTCCTACAGAAACAATCTCTGGTAAATCATAGAGTGTCTGCTTGAATAATACTGAAAAGTTAACTGTGTACTTTCCACTGGCCAGAAATAACTCAGCAAATGAATCCACAAGCCAGTCAATGGAATATTATAACCCTCTTAGGGGAGCCATTGAACTATAAGAGACATTTTAGGCAGTGAACCAGCAATTATTTCTCTCTCTCTCTTTCTCTCTCTCTCTCTCTTTTTCTTTCTCTCTCTCTCTCACACACACACACACACACACACATGCATACACTATCGTATATCATATATGGTATAAACTGTAAGTTAGACTACTGACCTATGAAAAATTTCTACTTGAAGTCATGTAATATCTTTTAAATATTCCTCTTGTTTACATTGTATCATTGTGATAATTTAATTTTTTTCATTTATTTTTGTGGTAACACTAACAATTTACAGAATTAAAATAATTTTAAAACAAGACTGGACTGGTGTTACTTCTTAGAAATAAAACAAACTGGATTGGAATGTTCAGACCTGTGTTCCTTATGCTGCACCCCAAAACTCTTTATCAGGGGAAACGAATCTCATACTTTGGGTGTATTGGGGGATTCTGTATTGGGGGGCTCAACTATAAGCATTAACTTGACAAATTTCTTTTACTAAAGTCACTTTTGAGTTTGGTAACAGGGTTAGAAAAGTGAAGGTGGAAATAATTTTTTTTTTTTTTCAGAAATAAAACATGCAAAAAATCATTGACTTTTCACAGAAGAAATACTATTGTTATATCTTGTTCTGCTAATGTGCAAATTCAATATCATTTCATGTTGACATGTATTATAGTTTCATGTTATTGGAATCTCAAACACTTTTGAAAGCTTTGAACATACTAGGAAACAATTTAACATAACTGGAAATCAGTACAGAATTAAAACCGAAGACACATTATTAATATACATCAACACAAAAATGCAATGTCCCTCGAGTGTAAATGTCACCAAAAATTAATAGTCTCCCTTTTAACATAGGTATGAAAAAAATCTTTTCCCCTTCCAAAATGATATTCCAGGGAATTTCCAGATCTTTCTTCACTATCACATTTGATTGTTTTCTATCTCATCACCTCAAAATTTGAAGTTTCCTAGATTATCTACACACTCCTCATGTGCACACACACACTAGCTACAATATCTATATTGTTTCCCTTTAATGTTAGCCACAATTTTTCATCCAGATTCAGAGCTGGTCACATTTCTTAATTCATCCTAATTCGGGCAAGGGGAGGATTTACCATTCAGGACATGTCAGGACTATTATGTGACAAAGGGCATAATGGAGATGAAGAGAGCAAACTTGCTCAGCCCACCTTTTCTGAGGACATCTCATTACCTCATTTTTCATTTAGAATCATATAATATATAAGTCCTCAGATTCACTGCCAGTTAGAGTACCGATGAAAACCACACTTCCAGTTTCTACATCTCTTCTTATTGTTCCAGCGTAGATAACTGCGTATTGTGAAAGGTATATTCTTTAATTTAAAATATGCAAGATTTGTTTTAAATTCATAAAATACATTCCTAACTTGAATAAAGCAAGTCTATATTGAAAGAAGTTATTACACCAAAATACATATTTCTGAGTCCAGCTCCAGCTATGAGAAATATTAAGAAAATTACATTGACTAATCATAAAAATTAAACTTTCACATGTATAATAAATGCCAAGGATTATTTTAAAATCTCTATAAGAATGACTATATTAAATATTATTTAATAACAAATATTTAAGAAAATATTATTGATATATTTAATTCTTAAATTTTATCAATGCATAACAATTCAAAGCAACCATGACAACTGAGTTCATTTTTAAGAAACAGGAAGGACTGAGGCAAAATAATGTAGTTATAGTTGAAGAAATACAAGCAGGCAGAAGCACTAAACTGAATCCTGACTTCTTATCAAATTCTAGTCAAATGCTTTGATTTTAAATTTAGAATATTTGAGTATACAATAGTTTAATATGAAAGAATTTGGTTCCAACATTTTGCCATCTTCTATAACACCTTAGAAATGTAACATTTATATTCTGATACTGTGCTTGGTACAATCAAGCACAAAAATTTTTTCTTGACCTATTAGGTGAAAATAATAGTTTTAACAAATTAAAAATCTTCATCAAAGTTGGAGGGATTTCGCTATTGTGAAATTAAATTATTATTGCTATCAGTCTGTGATTTATGATATAGCCATCTGCCTATAATACAGTCTTAATTATGTTATATATTAATATTACTCTTTTCTTAAAAAATGATAGTCAATTTGAGCACCAGTTTCTCAATTATTGCATTTCCTATTTATCATTTATTCAAAGATTCATTTTCAGTTTTCATTTCCACAAATATAATATCTATTGTTTCCAAGATTTTCTTATCAAAAGAAACAAATTGTATTAAAAAGTTCTAGAGTTTGTAAAATGCTTATTATTGGATGAGAAAAGGTCATTCAGGTCTGTGGTTTGGGAACTGAAATAGTCTCAATGTTCATAATTTATGACTGCCATTACAGTGATGAAAAATATTCCAATAGATTTGTAATAATTTAGATCTCTGGCATTCTAGAACTCTAAGTACATATTCTATTATGAACACATTTATAAGCTTAGCTTAAAAAACTTCTTATAGGGCCTGAAGCTGTCCGCAGCCTCTGCAGTGCCAGTTCCATCCCTGGCCACCGGACGAGTTTCCCACATGGAGCGCAGACCTCTCCTGCCGCCTGCTGCTCCCCTCAGCAGTGTACCTCATCAGTCTGCCTGCTCTGCTCTCCCCTCTGGCTCTGGTGAATTCTTTTACCCTCCCGTGCTTCTGACTGTACCCAGTGCTTATATAAATAAATAAATAAATCTTTAAAAAAAAAAACAAAACTTCTTATAACAATAATACTAATAAATATAGTATCAATTGCTATTACTATATATATTCTAAAACTATGTAAATATTATATATATATTCAATTAATACATACATGCACACATAAATAGTTTTTGCCAAATAACCATTAATAGTAAAGGAAAAAGTTAAATGAGTGACTGAGAACCAATGACTTGATTTAAAATCCAGTCAAAAATATCATGGTTCTCTGTAAACAAAGAAGCCTAGTCTGTATTACTACTGTCAAGTTCTTTCCCACACTGATGTCAGGAAGATATATAGTTGAGTTTCCAAATTCTTACCTCCCTAAGGGAATTTTAATTTCCATACAATTCTCAGCCATGAATATGCACCACCACTTCACACTGTATACCACTTCTTCAAGCATAGCAGACACAAAAGATGACATATTTAACTGAATCACCCTTCCACATGATACAATACATTTGAGTGTTGGGTTAGAGTTGGTAATAAAAGTAATCTACAGAGGTAAAGAAAATATTCTAATGACATATTTTAGATGATAAAAATACTTTTTTATGTGGTTCCATTTACTATTTGCATATTTTTGGCAATGAAAAAGTTAGAGATCTCCAGAATTGAACTTTAAAATAAAAAAATTAAAATTTTAAAGTCTACTATTTAAATTAAAGATGTTAAAATGCATTTGAATATTGTAGATTTGAATATCTCAAAATTAGAATGCTCCTTGAGTGTGTAATATATACATGATTAGATTAAATACCATGCAATCTTAGAGCAAACATAGGCATTAACTTCAAAAATATTTCTTATCTATTTTTAATATGGAATGCTAACATCAAATATGCCCATTTTAGGTGTTCTCAATAGAATTTTAAAGCTATACCTCTCAGAAATGGGCATTCTTAAGTGACAGATAAGCTCTGTTAACTTTGTAATCCTCTGGCAAAAAGGTTTTGCCAATAATATTTGTGTGCTACTTAAAAATATATATTTTGAAGGAAGAATATAAAACAATGGGGTATAATTCCTCCAGATAGTTACATTTTAGTTTCTAATAACAGAGTTGCTCTAGGGACAGACTTCTAAGTGTTTTATTGTTGTTATTCAAGAAGTGACCCACAATATGCAGATGTGGAAAACCCCTGTTTTTCCAGTGGTCAGAAGTTTTAAACTTCTGTTGACTGAATCTTAAAAATGGCTGACTCTACCACTTTACCACTAAGGAAACTGAACCTGAAAGATTTATTTGCTTTTTTTTTGTTTCTCTTCTCTTTTACCTCTGCATTACTGACTTTTCCTACAAACTTCAGATTACCATCTCTTATAGGCTAAAATTAATTGCTAATTTTTACATCGTAAATTAATTAATTTTTCAGCAAGTTAACAATATGAGACTTAACCCATGAGACTGAAAGTTAAATAAAAAAGAATGAAACATCACATTATTAATCATTATCTTTTTACAATGCATGATTATAAAGGTTCAAATATTCTGAAATGATGAAATTTCACTGCAGTGGAATACAGTTGTAGCTACAGACAAAGGAGGTTTTGATTCCTAAACAGTCTCTATTTTCCACACCTGGGTCCATCACTAGGACCCAGAGGGGAGGAGAAATATGATAGCAAAAATAATTTCAATAAAAGGAAAATGTGCCTAAGTGCTGGAAAAGTGGAAGTCTGTCTGAAACACCAGATTTGGCTAATGATATATAACAAAATCCCACCAAAAATACTTCACAAAATACAATGACATTTTTGAAAGTTTCCTAGAAAACCAAATCGCAATATGTGTAATACCCAAGAAAGAATATTCCTTAGTAAATCCTGAATTATGGAACTGTCTTCTGAAATTCTGAGAAAAGAATAATGTTTTCGCGTGTAAAGTGAATCACACCCCAACAGCAGTATCTGTCAATTGCAATTTACGTTTCAATAGCATTCTTCAAAGAAACAGAACAAGTATTACTGAAATTGATAAGGAAGTACAAAAAAACAAAGACACTGTATAGTCAAAGTAGTTCTATTGGAAAAAAAAAAATAATGGAGTTATTACACTCCCAGACTTCTAGCTCTACTACAAAGCGATAATTATCAAAACAGCTTGTTACTGGACTAAAAAATAGTCACATGGGTCAATGGAGTAGAAATGATAGAATTGAGAACCCACAAATATGGACAGTAAATTTATAATGAAGGTGTTGAGTATGCAATAGAGAAAGGAAAGTCTCTTCAACAAGTGGTATTGGGAAAACTTGATAGTGACATGCAACAGAATGAAACTAGATCACTATCTCACAACACACACAAAAATTAACTCAGAATGGATTAAAAATTTGGATGTAAGATCTGAAACATATAATACATGGTAGAAAACACAGATAAAACACTCCTTTGATACTGCTCAGTGATGTCTTTGGGGACTTGACTCCAAAAGCAAAAGGAAACAAAATAAAAAAATAAGCCAATGGGAGTGCATCAAAGTAAAAAGCTCTCTGTAAAGAAACTATCACTGAAACAAAAACATGCTTTACTGAATGGGAAAAAATATTTGCACATCATACATTTGACAAAGAGGTCAGATCCAAGATCTACAAAGAACTCATTCAACTCAACAAAAAGAAAATAACCCAATCAAAAAATAGGCAGAAGAGCTAAATAGACACTACTCTAAAGATGACACACCGTGGTAAACAGGCACATGAAAAAATTTTCATCATCACTTATTATCAGGGATATACAAATCAAAATCACAATGAGATACCACATCCTACCTGTGAGAAAGGTCCATATCAAAAAGACTGAAACAATAAGTGTGGGCAAGGATTTGGAGAAAAAGGAATCCTGATATACTGTTGGTGGTAATGTAAAGTAGTCCAGCCCCTATGGAAAACAATGCGGAGTTTTCTCAAAATATTAAAAATATATCTACTATATGACCCAGCATAGGTATCTACACAAAGAATATAAAAACAGTAATTCAAAAAGGATAGGGCCTCCCTGGTGGTGCGGTGGTTGAGCGCTGGGCTACGAAGCTGCCCGCAGCCTCTGCAGTGCCGGTTCCATCACTGGCCGTCCTGCCGCGCCCGCTGCTCCCCTCAGCAGTGTAATTCGGTCCTTCTGCCTGTTCTGTTCCCCGCTCTGCTCTGACTCTGGTGAATTCTCTCACCCTCCCGCATTTCTGACTGTACCCAGTGCTTGTATAAATAAATAAATGAGTAAATCTTTAAAAAAAAAAAAGGATATATGCACTCCTATGCTCATTGCAGCATTATTTACAATAGCCAAGTTATAGCAACAACCTAAATGCTGAAGGGCAGATGAGTAAATTAAGAAGATGTATTATACATACACAATGGAATACAGCTATAAAAAAAAAAAAAAGAAATCTTGCCACTTGGGACAGCATGGATAGAACTTAGGGTTATGCAAAGTGAAATAATCAAAAAGAGAAAGACAAATACCAGATGAATTCACTCATACGTAGAATACAGAGACATAAAACACAGGAACAGACAAAACTAAACCCAAATAAACCCAAGAAATCTCATCATACAATTGAAGCTAAAGAGAGGGAGTGTAGGGATTAGCAGCCAAGTGGAGAGGGCACCCGATGGGTTAAGGTGGAGAACTATAGCTATCTTGGTGATGGGCATGATGTGGTGACATACATCTGAAGGGGCATGAACCTTTCATAAATCTCTAAACCATGTAAAGTGCTATAAGCCTATGCTAAGTGATAAAAATATTACAATAAAACTTTAAAGAATTATACTGAAACATGACCTCTGAATGAAAATAACCAAAATACTATAAGCCAGGCAATATACAATATACAAAGCATGTCCCATATGAAACATTTTATTTATATTCTCTTTTTATAATTTTTCTATGGTGTCAAAATAGATGAACTTGTTTCATTAGCAAAAGTAAGTAGTCACACAGTTCACTAAACACTTTGTATAAATCTGTACATCATAAAAAAGCTCCATAAGCTAATTACTATTTGAAAAAAAAAATTATTTATTTATTTCGTTTTAATTTTTGCATTGAAGAACATGGGTATAGGCCAGAGGTTCAGGGAAGGGGGTGAGAGGATTCACCAGAGACAGAGTGGGGAGCAGAGCAGGCAGATTGACTGAAAAACACTGCTGAGGGGAGCGGTGGGTGAGACAGGAGAGGTCTGCTGCAACCGTGGGTTAGCTCCTTGGCTGGGGATCGAACTCAGATCATAGAAGTGATAGCACTGAGACATAAACCCTAGGCCACCAGGGAGGCCACAAATTTATTTATTTATTTATTTGTTTGTTTGTTATTTATTTATTTATTTATTTATTTTTAAAGATTTGTTTATTTGTGCATACAGGAACAGAGTTGTAAGGGGTGAGAGGATTCACCAGAGACAGAGTGGGGAACAGAAGAGGCAGACTGACCAAAGTACACTGCTGACGGGAGCAGTGGGCGAGGCAGGAGAGGTCTGTTGCGCCATGTGTGTTTCTCCCTGGTCGGCTGGGGATGGAACTCGTGCTGCAGTGGCTATGGATTGCTTCATAGGTTGCATCTCAACCCCTCGCACCACCAGGGAGGCCCCAAATTTATTTATTTTAATCACTATCAATATTTTCTAAAGGAAACTATAGTATCCCTAGTTTGGCCATATCCTGCTTATTCTTATGGTGTCTTATGAAATGATTACTTTTATGACCTTCTGTATCACTGGCTTTCTCATGGTATTCTAGAGACAAGAAAAATACTATCTTTTATCCTAATACAGCTTTAAGATTGATCTTTAAAGGCCTAGGAGGTTATTCTTTTGTTTTCTTTTGTGGTACTTGAGAACAATTGAAATGAAACTTAATACTAAAGTATAAGCATTATTACAGGATATTTTCATACAGTCATTTGGTTTGGAGCCCGTGGAAGGGGAAGCACATTATTAAGAAGTTTTGCCTTGGACCCTGCATTAGTTAAAAGACATTAAATTTCCTCATAGGCATGTGTACTATAAGCTTTCCAAAACCAACAGCCAATTGGCTCCAAACTCATTTCCTTCCCTCCTTTTCTTCTTCCTCTCTCCTCCACTTTTGACAAAAGCAGATAAATCATTTTCTTCATTTTTTTCACTTCTGACAGATACAGAAATTATTTGAGCACTTCGAAATAAATGTCCTTTTGAGGCCCACTATGTCTCTCTTTTTACTACACAATTAGAAAAGCAGAAGAGGCTACATAAATTTGAGAACCAGTCCACACAGACCAAAGGGTACTAAGCAAGTTTCCAAGGAGAAACAAAATGCTTCCATGAGTGACTGAATTGGCATTGGCACTTGAATCTAAAGATTCAAAAGTACAGTTTACTTATAAACATATATAATAAAAAGTTACCCACATTAGTATTTGCCTCAAGGCATTTCTTCTTTCAAATATAATCTCCAACTAAGCAAAAACAGTCAGAAGGAGAAAGACAAATACTTGATGGTGTTATTATATAGAGAAACCAAATAGAACGTCAGATAAAACTGAATCAGTAACACACCCTAGCAATCTGACTCTGGAGTTGAGAATACCAGGCCCAGAGAGGAAGGAAGAAAAGTGGAGGGGTGCACAATGGACTATGGTGGAGTACTGTGGGTGCCTTAGTGGAGGGTGTGGTATGGTAACATACACCAAATGAATCTGGCCCTGTACCTCTAAATCAGACACATTGTTGTAAACCAATTTTACTTCAATTTTAGATACATGGATAGATAATAAAGCTATATATAGTGATATATATATATATAATCTCCATTATATTACAAATAACATGAAGGAAAGATTTAAAGATTATTTGTTGGACCATAAAGCTTGATTTGGTTGACTTATTTAAAAACTTTTTGAAGTTTAAAGAGCCACAAATAATGTTCTTTTTTTTTTTCTCTTAGGAAGAAAGAGTATTACGTTTGCATTTGTCCAATTCTCAGCAATATAAAGGCCTTTTTCTTATTGGAATGGGAAGCATTTTTTACCCATGGTTGACTTCACCAAAAAACAAATCTAGGACACAAATGCAGGCAATTTAAAGTAGCCACATGGGTGAAAATCTCTCTGTCTTCCTCTCACTCAAAATATTATTACCTAAATGTAATGTGAACCATTTAGAGTAGCTCTACTTAAACTGTGTTATGTTTTCAGTAGTAAAGACTGATAACTTGATAGTTCCCAAGGGTTTGATTTGTACAATTTAAGTACAGAGTTGACATTATATTATATTTTTCTGAAAATCCCAAGGGTTATATTAGACATGAGATAAATAAAGATGCATAGAGTTGTTTAGAAATCTGATGGTATCTTCAAACCCACCATTATTTGTCAACATTCCTATAGGGATTATCATATTATTATAATTTCATAACTGGTAAATAGAGGAAGTTAATAAAAACCTGGCATCAAAATTCTAAATATTTATTAAATATTATGTAATATATGCATTTTTCTATACATTAAAACATTTTATAGATATGATTTTTGGAAGTTATGAGTTCAATTTTTCATTAATTCATATTCCCTCTCTGTTTGTCTGTCTCACTCTCTCTCATTCTCTCACCTTCCACTCTCTTGTCTCACATTCTAACATAGAAATAGAATTTGTTTACCAGGAAGGCCATCATCATTTGTTCTGGCATGCTTCACATGCTGTGTCCCTAATCACAGTCCCTCCATTCTTTAATACATCCTCTCTACAGGTATGAAACAGATATGCCTAATGTAATTATCCCACAATCACCGGATAAAAATACACATCTGTCCTTAGCAATTGTCCCTTATAATGACACTTTATCTCCCCACTTCTATATTTCAACCTGAAATTCAGCCATGCTGAACTGGTAAGTTTTAAATGCCATAACTTCTCCCTCCCTCCCTCAGCCCCCCACGTACCTCCCAATATTGTATGTTTAGAACAGGCTTATTCTTTTTTTAATACCCCCCAAATGGCATGAGTAATCTTTTCTTGAGCCCCTTATTCTCTCCCCAAATTTCCTACTCACATTGTCTTACATAGCTCCGTGCTTGCAATTCACTAGACTACCAAATTTTAAAGGCAGAAACTATGCCTGCTCTTCTTAGTAATTTTAGCACTGGATAATTCCTAACTTGAGATTGTTCACTGAATAAATGAATAGGTGATTCAATAAATAGATTAAGCTTAGTAACATCAGAAACAAAGAAGTTGAGAGGTAGTTGAGTAAGAGACTTCTTTTCAAAGGCCACTGTGAAAAATTGACAGTATCACTTACCAGATGACCTTTATTATTCAATACTCCAGTCTATTCTTATGTCTTGATAACAGCTCCTAAATATACTAATGCATTAATTTATAACTAAATCTTGGCTCTATATATCCCACTAAGAATAATATGCTATGCCATTTTCTTTGTATTTACATACAATTTATACTTCAGAAGAAAAATGCAATTCTAATTTAGTGGCTTCTGTCCCATATCTGAGGTAGCTAACACAGTGCCCTATGCATGAGTGACAGTCCTTCTTATGAAAAAGTAGGCTGCCTACTTAGCCCTCTTTTCCATGGTTTCTTGACTACTTGAGTTTTCCTGACTTCCTCTAGGGTTTTTTTTTTTTTTTTTTTTTTTTTTTTTTTAAATTTTGGAGAAGCATAGCCAGCTGGCTAGAATCTGCTTCCCATGTGTTCTTAATAAGTTTTATTTCCCCAAGGGTGAGCCTATCCTTTTTAAACCTAGCTACACATTAGAATCACCAGGGTAACTTAAAAAAAAAATACCAGTTTGTGAACCAACAAACAAATATCTGATTTAATTGATTAGGGGTGAATCTTGGGCAATAGCAGGTTGTAAAACTTTCTACCTGATTCTGATGTCACTAGAACCCTTCAACTCCACTCTTGATTTTTTTCAGGTGAAACACTGCAGGACTTGACATTTTCACCTGTTTTCATATGACTTCTACACATAACTTCCGGGGCAAAGGGTGCTGCATGTGTAATGTATCCTGACTATTCAAATGTGTAAAGAACGATGTTTTTTTAAAACATCGTTCTTTACTTTTATTTCAGTTTTGGAAATGCAGTTTAGTCAATAACGCCCATGAGGACTAATAGTAAGAGAAAAAATTATTGGACTCCTCACATTAACGTGTGAATTGTCTCAGAAATAATATGCTGGAAATCTATGCAGACCTGGATTTGGAAAGCCACTCCTGAGGTGAGTGGTGAAAGATATTGAGTATAGAACAGGAAATTATTTCTCCTAATTTCTCCTTAAATTACTGATATTTTATTTCTAGATTCCCATTTTCCTAGACTCAATTCCTCAATGTATTAAATATGTGATCTGAGTGTGTGATTTGAATATGTGATGTTATGTGCTAAAAAGATACATTAGTATTAACACAGTGGAAACCTAATGAAAAATTAACATTATCTGGCATAACAATGGAAGAGCTAATGACCCTTTGGACTGGCTCACTGACAATTCTCAAGATACTAATTTTGTTGGTGGTGGTTGTTTAGGGAAAGATTATAGCAAATACGCCTGTTAACTCATCTGTTTTTTCTATGCCTCCATAGTATCTATGACTGTGGCTGTGACTGTGACACAGTATCTGGTCTAGAGAACTCTCCACCTCTGGCCATTGTTGATAGGACAAGAATAGACTTGTGATTTAAACCTATACAGTTCATCAGGCCGGCCGGTGGCTAATCTAATTCTTACAATAATTCCTACTAATGGTATTAGATATTTGGAAGGTTTTGTGGCTGAAATTTTAAGGCTATGTATTCCAAGGGCAGTGGCAAATATCCCCAAGTTGATACAAAAGTCTGGTTGAAAATAACATGTATGGAGTATATGGCTTAGGAAGCATATCTTAGAACCTTCTCTGGTTCCTGGGACTCTTGGCTACATTTTCTTTTATTTACTAGGGAGATTCCTTTGTATTCATACAGAGCTTTCACTTTTCCCTAGGTAGTTTGGTTCATTAAAACATTATTTATTTTTGGAAAATAAAAATATTTAGGAAAATATTTATTTTTTGGAAATTATTTTTGGAAAAAAAACAGTTACAGAATATAGATATCTACATTAATCCACACTTCAATTTCTTTCGGTTAAAAGAAATTCCTTGTTGGATTGACAAATTTTCAAGGACAACTGCAGGGTAAATGGAAGTTATCAGATTTTTTTCTCCTTCCCAGAACTTAAAAGATGAGGAAAGCATTTTGAAAATTAAATTATATTAAATTCATAGCAGTAAGTTCTTATATAGGATATATCTTTAGATGAATGAAAATATTTTGTATACTTTCAAAGGGCTACTTGCCTACATGGCAAGACACACATAAAAGATGAAGTAAAAATGCTGTGATTCTTAGGGACAATGGTAATAGTAACTATGGTTAATATTTATGTGCCAGTTTCTCTGTCAAAACCAACAACAAATTTTGTCTTGAAGAGAACACTGAAAATTTTAACAATTTTATGAATTTAGAAATATTATACCTATTGTATGCACAAATAATCACTCTAAGTTTAGAGTGATTAAATTGCATATTGGCAATCCTATAAACATGGTAGGCCAAAAGAGAAAAACAAAAGAGTCCCATTTTAGAGTCAATAATCTCAATCACTATGCTTTATTATACAGATTAAAATGTTTCTTAATTTCTGTAGAGCAATGCAAATCATTTGAGTAGAGACAATGGGAAGTATAGCTAGTACAGACATGATATTTCATAGCAGCTGGTGTCTCTGAAAAGAGTTGGTTGAGATTTTGTAAGAAAGATGTAATTTGAAATATTATCTCACTACTTCTGTAGAGGATTGATCAAAAAAAGGAAGATAAGTCAGATCATTTTAGTAATTAAGCATGAAATAAATACTACTTTTGTATGGCTCTGGGTTATGGTTATCAAGATTTGTTTAAGATGGTAAAAAAGAAAAAGTTGCAGTTAGTTTAAGATTTTGAGTCTAGCAGAGTATAAAGAATAAGCTGCCATGGGAAGCAATAGGAAAATTGGAAAGTGCCTACTTTTGATAAGGGAAGAAAAATAATTTCTACTTTACTTGTGGCATAATTAAATTATAGGCAAAGATGTGAGATAGATCTTTTCTTATCCAAGTGAACTGGCTTCACTTTCTGTTCTAGACAGGAATCCAGAGTGTGTTGCTCAGCATCTCAAACTCATATTAACAGTTTAGCTAGATTACTGTGGTCCCTGTATTGTTCTTTGGGACTATGTCTTCTCATCCTTTATCCATATTTCAACTCCTAGATAACACACGGTTTTATCCTTTTATATCCTACTTTCTGTAGGAATCTAAAGTTATGGAAACTTGCAGCATAACCTGGAGATTGGAGTTTCTAACTAGCAGTAACTCTTAGTGCCAAGTTTATATGTTGTGTGGATTTTTTTTAAAGATTTATTTTATTTATTTATTCAAGCACTGGGCACAGTCAGAAGCGCAGGAGGGTGAGAGAATTCACCAGAGCCAGAGCGGGAACAGAACAGGCAGACCGATGAAATACACTGCTGAGGGGAACATCGGGCGCTGCAGGAAAGGTCTGTGCACCATGTGGGACCCTCGCCAGTGGCCAGGGATTGAACCGGTGCTGCAGAAGCTGCAGGCAGCTTCACAGCCCAGCGCTCAACTGCTGCGCCACCAGGGGAGGCCCTGTTATGTGGATCTTTGCTCACCGACTGATATGCTCAATTCTCACAGCACCATATTCTGTCTATTAACCAATATATCCACTTGATAACTGTCCTAGTAAGTGTGATTCCCAAAAGAAGATCATCACAGATATCTAATTTCCAGAGACCAGCTATTTCCAGTGCAGCTTATTCTACCTGGGCAATAGTCCAAATGCTTATTTTCTTTGGTTTCCCCCACATAAGTAGAATTCCTTCATTTTCTTTCATAGATCAGACATAACTTATTACTATAATTCTATAGGCTAATACCAAATATGCTACCATCATTCCATTCCTTATTTCATAAAACTGTAGTCACAAGAAAGGGAAATCACCAATAACTTCAAAACCAATAACACCAATAACTTCAAAAGCATAATTTTCATAGTGAAAATTATGCTCACATTTGACTTGGTTAATTCCATGCTCCAGAAGTAACCAATAGTGAATTTTGTAAATATATTATTCTGATTTACATATATTGATACATATAAACATATGTACTCTGATGCATTTGTTATATTCATTAATTTCTTTGTTTATAAAAGTGGAATCATGCTAGATACATTGGTTTGTGTTTTTTACCACTTAATAAAAGATCATGTGTTGCTTTAGAGGTCAATATCTCATTTTTTAAAATGCTTTTATAATAATAATTTAATGAAGATATATTTTTTCCATCATTTTCTGGTATATAACATTGAAAGTGCAAGAATGGTTACAATAAATATTGTTCCATATGAGGGTAAGAATGTGTATCTGCAGAGGTATGTATGTGTGCATGTGTGCTATTATAGTTAAGCTAGTATAACCAAAGTATAGATTCTTAGAGATTAGATTATTGGAGGGAAATAGAGAAAATTTAAGACCATACATGATTTCCCAGAATGCTCTTTAAAAGTTCTATCTTTTCACACCAAATATCTATGTGTGCCCTTTTCAACCACACCCCATACCAGCACTGAATGCTATTGTTAATTTAATTAAGAACCTAGGCAAAAATTATAGTTATTTTAGTTGCATTAAATGAGTAAAATTGATATCTTTTAGAATATTTTCTGACCACTTATTTTTCTTCTTATATTAACTTCCACCTTTATTTCCTTTACTCATATTCTAACTTATTAAATTATTTAATAAATTTTATTTCCCAAACTTACTGAATATTATATAGAAGAGATAATCTTTTCAAATATGCTACTGATACCTTTATTCTGGTGTAATTTATTAAAATTGTTCTTTTAAATATACTTTAAGCTGCATCTTAAACAATTGCACTTGGAATGACTAAAAATACATTAAAGCAACCACTTGAGTTCCTTTTTTTGGGGACTGTGCATTAGGTGGACACTACATGGAGAACTAGATTTCATTTAACTAACCGCACATACAATTGCAACAAACTCACAGCACACATATGTTAGACTTTAAAAACATGTAAAATATGTCAGCCTTGTACTGTCTGCTCTTAATCATTGCAGTATGCTAAAGGCAATTTAAAAATACTTAGCAAACATAATTGAAGTATTTACAAAGAATAAAAGAATTGTGATTATGCTTGCCAGAACTATGTTTTATAGTCTTATAGACCGTATTTTTGAGGCACAGCTGAGTTTTAGCATATTTATGAGAGGCATATATAAACAAGTGTACTAAGTTATCTTCCTAAAAATACTGCTTCACAACTTCATACTAATCATAGACATAATAGTGATTAAAAGGAATAGATTTCCATGTAATCATCAGACTTCAGTAAACATATTTTAAAATGTTAAGTATAAAACTTGAAAGAAAAATAGAAAAAAGAAAATTATAGTTGGATGGAGATCCTCAAGAAACAAATCCCAAATTACTAAATAAATCAAGATAAATGTATGCAAACAAGTGAAACTTTCTTCACTCATTTTATCACCTTCAAGTTTAAAATGAAATCAGTGGGTAGTGTCAAGTATCTTTATACTTAACAAAAGAAATATAAGCCATTCTTTTCTTATTTTTTCCCCGTGTTTAAAACAGGATCAGCTAGAAATTTTCTTCGCTGTCCCTGGGTATCTTGGACCATGAAAAAGACATTTCTAAATGAATTTCAGAGGAGATTAAGTTCTTGTTATTCTAGAATTACAATATCACTAATGTTCCTTGCCTTCCAGAGGCATACTAAATATTCACTGAGATTCAGCATGTAATATAAAATCAATCAATATATGTGAATTGGTATGTGCATATCCAATTCAATTGTATACTTATGGTACATTAAAGAATACATTAATGAGCTAAACCATAGTTTCCTTCATGAAACACAAACATTTTATTTTATTTAATTTTTAATTTTTAAAGATTTTTATTTATTAATGCATACAAAAACTGGGGTGTAGGCCAGAGGTGCAGGGGGCGGTGTGTAAAAGGATTCACCAGAGACAGAGTGGGAGCAGAACAGGCAGATCTACTGAAATACACTGCTGAGGGGAGCAGCCGGCAAGACAGGAAAGATCTGCTGTGTCATGTGGGTCAACTCCCTGGCAGGGGATGGAACTCATGCTGCAGTAGCTGGCGATAGCTTGGTAGTACTGAGAATTATCCCCATGCACCACCAGGGAGGCCCAAAACTCAAACATATTTTAACAAAAACATTTATTTGTGACCCTTGAACAATATGTATTTGAACTGCACCTTTCACTTAAAACCAATTTTTTTTCAGTGAATACAGTGGTTCCTGCATATCATGGTTTCTGCATTCAGGGACACTGGCTGAATCCACAGATATGAACCCATTAACACTGAGGGTCTTGAGCATACATAGAGTCACAGAAGTATTTTCAATTGGTTTTCTAACAATATGTAAAATATAGATGACAGGTTTTGGGATCTCAGATATCTATACTGTTATCCCAACTTTGCCACTTATTAGCTCTATGACCTTGGGCAATTTATTTGACTTCTCTAAGTAGTCTTAATTATGTTGTCAGAGATTATTTCCTTCTGTCATTCCAGAAGTTGTAATGGGAAGAACTCTGAACTCTTACTGGTGTTCATTCACTCTGGGCTCCTGACACCTATTGGCTCTGGGTCAGTTTCCTTACCTATAATAGAAGGAATTTGGATTAGACAATTTTTCATTCCTCCTCCATATTTTAGGACACAAAGAGTTTCTGTCTTCTCCCTCAATTTCACATTCATAGAGATAAAATTAGCCGTCTTAGTGTTTTCTCATTCCTTTACTTTCAAGTTCTCTTCCAAAGCTATAGCTTTGAGTCTAAGAGTAAAGTATGTTGAAAGTTCTAAGATCATTTATTTACCAGAAAAGACCTTTGCCATTAGATTTCAAACAATGATAGGAGTGGTTTTAAGAAACATAGTATACACTACAACTGAACTTTCCCAGGGGTTCTGAAAGAAAGACCTCTCTTAAAACTTACATTTTTGAGAAAGGTGGAGCTGAACTCTCATCTGCAGAAAACATCTGTCAGAATATATGACTCATTGCCAGAAGCCTCCTTTTGGACTCTTTCCTCAATAACAACAATGTATAACAAAAAGATGCTTTGTATTTCAGTAATGCCTTTATTTAGACCACCTTTCCAATCCATTTGTAAACATGTCTAAGAAACACAGGCTATGTCTAGACTACCAAACAAAAAAGACACTCAAAAATTGAACTGGAAGAGTATGATTGCTCTGCAGAACTGCTGTATTTTCAATAGTTTATTCCACTGATAACTTTCATAAAGCCTAGAAAAAACACAAGTTTTTACATGAAATAACAGTAGGTTTCATGTAAATCCTTTCTATATGGTACATATTTAAAGCATCCTAATTATCTGTGATTCGTGCTGGTAGCATAAAGAAAGTTAGTATATATAGAATTTGTTCACAAATAAATAGAAAAATCAAAACAAGTATAGCTATTAAAATCCTTTACCCATTTTTAAATTGTGTTGTCATCTTCCAATTATTGAATCAGAGGAGTTCCTTAGTATTTGGCTATGAATTCTTTCTCAGATACATGTCTTGCGATTATTTTTTCCCAGCCTTTGCTTGCCTTTTTGTTTTTGTATGTTTTGAAAATCATTTCATCAAATATTTTATTTTTCCATAGAACATTTAGAGACAGATACTCAATTTCTGATATCTGCTAGGATTTTGATTAGGATTGCATTGAATTTAAAGGTGAATTTTCGGGCCTCCCTGGTGGCGCAGCGGTTGAGCGCTGGGTTGCGAAGCTGCCCGCGGCCTCTGCGGCGCTGGTTCGATTCCCGGCTGCTCCCCGGCCACCGGAGGAGGGTCCCACATGGTGCGCAGACCTCTCCTGCCGCCCGCTGCTCCCCTCAGCAGTGTACTTCGGTCCTTCTGCCTGCTCTGCTCCCCGCTCTGGCTCTGGTGAATTCTCTCACCCTCCCGCGCTTCTGACTGTACCCAGTGCATGTATAAACCAAACAAAGAAACAAATAAAAAATAAATAAATAAATAAGACATGCCTCTAGAAAATTAAAAAAAAAAAATTGTATAAAGGTGAATTTTCAGACAATTGATGTTTTAACAATACTTAGTCAAGCAAATGATAAATGGAAAATATTTCTCCATCTGTTCTTATCTTTACTTTATCCCAGAAATGGTTTGTAATTTTTAGTGTGTAGGCCTTACACATTTCCTGTCAAATTTATATCTAAACATTTATTTTTAATATTATTTTAAATGGTATTATTTTCATAAAGTCAGTTTCCAATTATCACTGCTAATATAATAAAAATATAATGAATTTTATAAATTGATGTTATAACCTTGTTAAACTTTTTTACTAATTCTGATAGGTTTCTTTGTAGATTTTGTTGGATTTTCTACAGATGATAAGCCTTTACTTCTTTTTCTCTCTGATTGCATAGGCTTGAATCTCCAGTAAAATTTTAAAAAGAAATAATGAGAAGTCATAATCTAGCTTTGATCCTGATCTTACAGAAAAGGCATTCAGTTTTTCATAAAGTATAACCTGCTAGTTTTTCATATGTGCCTTTATAAGGTTGCAAAGATTTTTTTTCCCCATCATGAAAATTCACCAAATTCCACAGTGTACACACATGTGAGTCTATTATTTGGAGGCCAAGATGGAGTGAAGTATGGAAAAAGAAAGGAATGCAGGCCAGCAGCAGGTGTCTGGGAGCTATTCCTCATGGGAGTGCAGTAGAGCCACTGTTAAGATGCACGTACTACCACATATACCGTGCTGAGTACCCACAGAGAATCTGTGCAAGTAATCTTAGCTTCAGGAGAGTTCCCTACGAAGCTCTCACTGGCCTCTTGGACAAGTCAAGCTTGTCAAAGTGATTAGGCCATTTATAAGCATCAACAAAGGGGCCTCCCCGGTGGCGCAGCGGTTGAGCTCTGGGTTGGGAAGCTGCCCTCAGCCTCTGAGGCGCCGGGCCGATCCCCGGCTGCTCCACGGCCACCGGATGAGGGTCCCACATGCTGCGCAGATCTCTCCTGCCGCCCGCTGCTCCCCTCAGCAGTGTACTTCGGCCCTTCTGCCTGCTCTGCTCCCCGCTCTGGCTCTGGTGAATTCTCTCACCCTCCTGCACTTCTGACTGTACCCAGTGCATGTATAAACAAAACAAACGAATAAAAAAATAAAAAAAAAAAATGCCTCTTTAAAAAAAAAAAAAAAAAAAAACAAAGACACCAACTCTGAGGGTCATCAGGAGAGTTTTGGAGCTTAAATAGTACAAGATTTACTTTGCCCAAGACTCACAAATCAGGCATCCCCAGAGGTAAAGGTTTTTCTGTTCATTAGTTAATCAACTCAATGTCCTTATAGCTTGAAGTTCACTCACTTCTACTCTTAGTCTACTGAGGGTTTTATCAGGAATGCATGGTAAATTTTATCAAATACTTTTTCCACAGCTTTTCAGATGATCAAGTGGTTTTACTGATTTCATCTGCTAATATGGATAATTACATTGGTTGATTTTCAAGTATTAAGCTAAGCAGACTTCCCTGTGATAGACTGCATTTGGTAATGATGTAATATTTTTGTATAGTATTGGATATGATTTGCTACAATTCTGTTAGGAATTTTTACATCTATATTCATGGGGATCTTCATCTCTAGGTCTTGCAGAGTTGGATCATTATATAGAGCTGGAAAATGTTTCTTCCTCTTCCATTTTCTTGAAGAGTTCTTGAAGACTTCATGTTACTCTCTCCTTCAATGTTTAGCAGAATTTTCCACTGAAGATATCTCATCTTGGATTTTCTTTATTTACCTACAAGTTCAATTTATTTAATAGATTCATGGCTATTCAAATTACACACTTCATTTTGGGAGAACTTTTTTTGGTTTTTGTATTTCAAGAAGTTTTCTATTTCATAGAATTGCCAAATCTTTTAGTATAAATTAATTATATGTGTTAATTATTCATAAAAGAGATAGTAATAAACCTCTCTAATCCCTAATTTGGTAATTTGTGTCCTCTTATTTTCTGTGCAGTCTAGACAGAGGTTTATCAACTTTATTGGTCTCAAAAAATCAGTTTCCCTTTTTTTAAATATTGTTATTCTATTTTCACCTATTTCTACTTTTCACATTTACTATTTAATTCTTCTGTTTCATTTGGAATTAATTTTATTAACGCATTTTGTTAGTTTCTTAATAGAAAATTAGAATAGTGATTTGGCCATTTTCTTTATTTAATTTGTTTATGTAGTGCTCTAATTTCATCCGTAAGTAATTTAAGCTGCTTTGCAAAATGTTGGATATTTTATGTATGTATTTTTATCTGGTTCAAAATAATTTCTATTTTCCATTTTTAACTTTTTGACCGATAGATTTATTTTAAAATTTGTCTTGTAGTTTTCAAATATTTGGGTATTTTCATGATGTCTTGTGTTCTTGCTTGTGATTTAGTTCCATTTTGGTCAAAGACTGTACTTTGTATAAATTGAGACCTTCTAAATATTAAGACCTCTTTTATGCCCAGAATATAGGCTCCCTTGCTAAATGTTCTGTGTGCCCTTGAAATAATTATACATCTGTCTTTGCTGAGTTGCATTTTTTATACATATCAATTACTTCCTGTTGGCTGACAGTTTTATTCATGTTTCCTATATATTCCATTTGTTTTAGAATCATTGAGAAAAGGGTGCAGTTTCATCCTACAAGTGTGGATTTGTATTTATTTTTCGTGCAGTACTATCAGTTTGTTCTTCATGTCTTTTGAAGGTCTGTGTATCCAGTGTATTTGGTGCAAACACATTTAGGATGGCCATAGCCCCTTGAGGAAGCAGCCTCCTTTAGCATTATGAAATGATCCTCTTTATTCCTTTTCATATTGTTAGTTCTGAAATCCAATTATGTCTGAAATTATGATAGCCATTGTATTATGAAATACTACCATGGTATCCTTTTCCATTCCACTAACTTTCACCCATTACTATCTTTATATTTAAGATGGGTTTATTTTAGGCAATGATAATGTTATTTTGTTACTTTACACATTCTCACAATCTCCATCATTTAAATGCAGTGTGTTGACCTTTTAATTTGAATGCAGTTATTGACTTTATTGATCAGAGCCATCCCTCTGCTGTTTGTTTTCTGTTCCTTTTTTCCTCTTTTCTCCCCCCCCCCTTTCAGTTGAGCATCTTTCTATTTTATACCTTTGGGCATTAGCTGTAGCATGAGCCATTAAGGATATTCTAATTAATAATACAATAAGATGACACTTCACATCCACAGGATGGGTGAAATTTAAAAAAAAAAACAGATGATTAACAAGTATTGGTGAGGGAATGGAATAACCAGGACTCACATATGCTGATGAGAGGAATATGAAAATATACAACCACTTAGAAAACTGTCTGAAAGTTTCTTAGGAAGTTAAACATATACTTATGTTATGATCCAGGCATTTAATAACTGGGCATTTATCCAACAGAAATAAAAGCAGGTATCCAAGACTTCACAAAAACATTCACAGTAGTATCACTCATAAACAACATAAAAGTAACTAGAAAATAGCCCAAATATCCATGAAAAAGTGAACAGACTGATAGTGGAATATTATGCAATGGAGTTATGCTCTGCAACACAGATGAAATAATTATTTGCATGGACACTACCAAATAAGAAAGAATTCATAGTAAATCTTTCCTATGATGGTTAATTTTATGTATCAATTTGACTAGGCCACAAGATGCACAGCTAACTGCTTAAACATTATTTCTGGATGTATTTGAGATTAGCATTTGAATGGGTAGAGTGAATAAAGCAGATGACCCTCTCCAAAGTGGGTGAATATCATTCAATCCACAAGGGCTTCGAATAGAACAAAAAGGTAGAGGAAGACTGAATTTACTCTGGGTCTAACTGTTTGAGCTGGAGTTTAGTGTCCTGTCCTCCCTGAGTGCTTCTTGTACTCAGGTCTTGGAACTTGGGTGGGAATCTATACCATCAGGTCTCCAGTGCTCAGATTTGCATCTCTCTCTCTCTCTCTCTCTCTCTCTCTCTCTCTCTCTCTTCATATATATGAATGTGCATGTACTTAGTAATATATAATATTTATATATATAATATAATCATATGTATTTCCATTTATATAATTGCCAAAAGTGAAAAACTACTCTATAGTGAAAGAAAGTAGATTTGTGTTTTCCTGGAAATGCAGGATGGTAGAGAATTGTTAGAAGGAAGAATTACAAAGGACAGATTTACAGATATATAGATATTTATAAATGGATGTTAGGCACTAAATATTGGGTACTGACTATGTCTCACAGACACTAAATACTGTCTACTATGTCTCACTGAACTTTGTAAAAAAAAATTACACAAGAAATTTTATACCAAATTTAAAGTAGAAGGTACAAGAAATTAGTGTTCTAAGAGTTTAAAGAATGTAATGATCATTGAGAACTGAAGCAATTGCAGGAGGTGTTTTAGAAGGTTTGAGATTCAAGTTATGGTGTGAAGCTAACGGGTATGTTCATAAAGGGAGTTTATGTCCTGATTTTGGATGATGCTAAACACTAGCAATTTCCTGTAACTTTACACTGAAAGAATGTCTCCATATGGTGCAAGTAGAAAACAATTATATTTTCCCCTAGCCTGTTCAAAATTATTTTATGAGACAAGTTGTTTCCTGTTCCTTGGTGATACCTAAGGTAGCCCTCATGTCTTTGTCTGGTTTTATTTCAGTAATTAAAAAGTCCAGACCCACGTAATTGTCAAAACCCAATTTCATTTAGAATAAATGGTCCCTCTATATACCCCTTCCCTATTGCACCTGTTCAGGTATAGAAAATGAAGGGAGAAAGGGAGTGTACCTTTATATTCTCTATTTTGTCAACTATTACTCTCCTTTCCCCCCTAGCCTTTGATTTCTAAAGATGTACCCACTGGATCCAGGGTAATATTAAATCCGCAAATGATCCTCTTGACCCCAATTTAAGTCCATTTCTGGCTAGCTGTTTCTCATCAACACAACTCTAGATCACAGAAAGCTCACATATTATTGCAGACACTCTTTCACTCTCAAATTCCTTAGGCATTTGCATTTTTTTCCCCCCGTACTCCAGATCAGAGATATCAAGGTCATCAAATGTTCAAATTGTTAGCTTAAACCTTCTTAGTTACTTCAGTTACAAATAAAGTACCATTCCTGGTTTACTGACTCTCTGAGTGGAGGAAAGGAAAAAAAAATGTCATAGTATCTAAATCACTTTAACCAAAACACTGTTTATCTTAACTTCTACAGCTTCCAACTTTTATGTTGTGATGAATATCTAAGTAGGGCTTGAAAAATGTTTTCATTTTTGTTTCCTTGCTATTTCCTTTGCTAGCCTTACATAGGCAGTGTATCACTTCAGTGTGGAATGTGGAAGCACTTGCTCACTATTGTTTTCTTCTTGAAACCTGAAGTCTCTGCCAAAACTGAAACAGAAAGCTTTCCATTTTAGCATCCTGTTAGAAGAATGTATACTGCCAAGGATAGGATATAACTGCATTTGACTATTAAAGTATGTGGTTCTCAGAGCATAGGATTGCAAGAATCATCACTTATAACTATGTTGAAGAATGTATGTTTAGAATTAGAATATTTATATTTTGTTCATTTGCATTTTTCTATGTCAACATGGTGTTAGAACTTGGAGTATATAACAAAACAAGATCACATATGACTCTAACAATGTCAAAATAATGCAAAGTAATCTTATTAACATAATAATTTTTCATGAAATCTATGAAAATATTCATATTTGAAACACAGTTGCATCTTATAATATCTTAGCTTTATCTAAATTAACATGAAAACCATGAATTGTTTCTTGGAACTAATAATGTGTGATTATTTTGGATATGGGATAACATGACTAAATGCCAAATAGCTTTATTATGTGTTGAATTATTAGTCAAGTAAAATGAAAAAACTTTAAAACCATTTTATAAAATATGGAGAATATATGTATGAATTTGTTGGAAGATATGTCAAAGACAAAAATCCATGTAAATAAGGCAAATCAGGCCTCCCCTGGTGGCTCAGCGGTTGAGCACTGGGCTGCAAAGCTGCCCGCAGCCTCTGCAGCGCTGGTTCGATCCCCGGCTACCAGCGAGGGTCCCACATGGCGCAACAGACCTCTCCTGCCATGCCCGCTGCTCCCCTCAGCAGTGTATTTCTTCGTCAGTCTGCCTGTTCTGTTCCCCGCTCTGGCTCTGGTAAATTCTCTCACCCTCCCATGCTTCTGACTCTACCCAATGCTTGTATAAATAAACAAACAAACAAACAAACAAATAAATCTTTTAAATAAATAAATAAATAGATAGATAAGGCAAATCATTTTATTCAGGCTATTTCAATAAAAAGTATACCCTAGATAACCAAAAGTTTCTCAGCTGGCTGGTTTTGTTTTGGACTTAGGTAGAAATAGACAACGTACAGATGAGGTAATCCTATATCGGGGTTGTTTTTATAATCCATGTAAGTCTCGGGCGGTCAGCTGAATAAGATAAATATACCTTTGTCTAATATTAGGGAACAAACATTTCTGTTTATCATGAGACCAAGAATGGGAATCTGGAGGGTCTGCACCTGGCCTTGTGGTAGGTCAAAAGGGGTCATCTGAGAATTGTAGGGGAGACATAAAAGTGAATGGACTGTAAACATTATGCAAGTCATCTGAGGAAGGGTTGTTCTTGTAGTAAGTTATTTCCTGGAACACAACAGGGTGGAGGCAACCAGAAAATGAAATACTGGTGGATTTCCTAACCAGTATTGTTTCCTTGAGCAAAATGCTTACGTATAGTTTACATTGCCAGGGCTACCTCTGGGATGGTATTGGAAGGTTGATTTAGTAATATCTTATGTATAATTTTCTCAAATGGTGGAACTGTTATGATTTTAGTTTCTATTGGTGCTGCTTTCTAAATCAAAAAATACTCTTAACCCCCAATCCAACATGTAAAGACCTTTAGGAATCATCAGTCCTATATTAATAACAAGACAAAAGTTAAACAGAAAAATCAACAACTGCACTTAGACTCATCAAAGAATTGAAGTCACAGGGCAAACCACTGGCCTGAAAATGGAAGAGAAACATACACAAAATCAGTTTCTCTAGAACAGAAGCAGCCACAGATGACAACTGGAGGGCACATCCAAACACACCACACCGTACCTACAGTCAACAACAATAGAATATACACTGAAAATTTGTAAAGCAGGTAAAATGATAAATGTCATATTAAGAGTTCTTTCCATAATAAATTAAAAAATTTTAAATAACTGACTGATTGCTAGAGACTGACCTAATATGAGAGATTAAAAACTCCTAGGCTCAGCATTAACTGGGCTCTCCTACCTTCTGAGTTTTACCTCTAGGAGGCCAACTGGTTTACAAGGTGAAAATCAGAGCAAAATACTGTCATGCTTTTGGCAGGCGGAGGGAAAAAGTAATCATTTGGAAATATGTTCAGTGTTCTAGCCTTCTTAACAAACACCTGGCCCAAAAGGAAACTATTTCACCAGGATTATTATCTTTAGAAATTAAATCAGAAATAAAGGCTTTCTCAGACCAACAAAATTTGAGGGAATCTATTGCTCATAGACCTGATGTGCAAGAACTGCTAGTACTTCAGAGAAATGAATGATGATATAGGTCAGAAACTCAGATCTACACAAAGAAATGAATAACATTAGAGAAGGAAATAGGTGAAGGTAATATAAAATACTTCAGCTTTTATTATTCTTTATTGATCTCATATACACCACAAATAATACTTTACTTCCATAAAAAACAGAATTTTAAAAGTAACGATAATAGCAATGATGTTTTTTGTGATGATAACTATGGATACCTGAAATGAATGACAACATTACAAGGGTTGGGAAGGATTAGTTGGAAATGCTCTGGTTTAAGGAACCACTGAAAAGCAATATAGTATTATATGAAAATGGACTTAACTATTTATAAATGTGTATTAAAAATTCTATGGCAACCTATATTTTTTAAATAAATATAGCTAAGAGTAAGAAAATGAAATCAGATAAAATGCTCAACTAAACCAGAGAAGACAAAAAAGGAGTGGAAGACTAAAATGTGTACACCCACACAGACCAGAATAAGCAGAATAAGGTCAATAAAAAAAGTTAAAAATATAATAGAAGTTAAGACTTCATGTAGGTAAAAAAATAAAAGGATGTTGAGAGATACACTATGCTAATACTATTTTTTTAAAAAGCGTAAGTAATAATATTTATTCCAGACAAAGCATAAGTCAGAATGAGGAAAATTATCAGGGATAACTAGGTAACATAAATATAAAGGGATCAATTAATTATTTGAGAAGGGACAGCACCAAATACAAATTTTCAAAATACTTGAGACAAAAACGGGAAGAAACTCAAGGATAAAAGACACATTCACAATCATAAGTGGAGATTTCAACACTCCACTAACAATAATTGATCCAGCAAGCAAAAAAAATCAGTAAATAGATAATGGACACAATAGCACCATCAATCTATTGGATCTAACTGACATTTATAAAATCTTTCAACAACATCAAAATACATATTCTCAGCTCACATGGGACAATTGCCAATATAGACTATATTCTGTGACATGTTACTCATCTTATAAAAGAATAGAAATCATTTAAAGTATGGAATTCAACTAAAATAAATATCAGGAATTCAGTCCAAAATGGAATTCAACTAAAATAAATATCAGGATAGCTGGGCATATCCAAACTACTTGGAGATTAGACGACACATTTCTAAATAGCAGTATGAGTCAAATAAGAAACCTCAAGAGAAATTAAGTTTATTTTGAACTAAGTGAAAATGTAAATATATCATATCAAAATTTGTAGGATAAAGTGAAAGTAGTGTTTAGAAGGAAATTTAATTGAATGGGTGTATTGGAAAAAAGAAAACTATATACTAAAAATACAAAGGTCCCATATACTAACCTAGAAAAAGAAGGTCAAGTTGAATCCAAAGTTATAAGAAAATAAGAAATAATAAAAATTAGAGCAGTAATCTATTAGGTTAAACACTAGAAATGAATAGATAAAAATGAATAAAACTAATATTGGCTTCTTCTAAAAGAGCAATATAATGTATATAAACCTCTAGCTAAGCTAGTAAAGAAAATAAAGAATAGACACAAACTTTTTACATCAGAAATGAAAAGAGGTGCCACTGCTACTGACCCCATCAACATTAAAAGAGTAAAAGAAATTTTTTAAAAAACTTTATGATGACAAATCGCTACTGCTCTGAGGATCATTCTTTGAAAAATATAGCTTTAAATTAACTTAGATTGTCATGATTTTAATTTTTTTCTATCATTTTTTATAAAAGTACCTCCTTTAACAAAGACTTGACATTCCCCACTTGTTTTATCTCTTAAAACAACAACAAAAGTGAATAGATACAATACTATGTCCACTTATTAACCTGTTTTTTTCTGTCTTGGATGACTGCTGGTAAGTCTTAAGTCTGGAGTAGGAATCTCCCCATTTGTAGATGAAGATACCCATCTATATATATAATCTCAACACAAAACTTATCAAAACTCTGTGAGAGATAATATATGTTGAAGACTTGGGAAAATAAATCTATAAAAATGATTTATTATAGATAACAGACAGCCTACATGAAAAGATCTATTTAATGTTCTTGCAAAAGATAGAGAAAAACATTACCTGAAGACTTTCCAATAAAAATGAACTGACTTCCATATTTTACTGGACATGATCACAAATGTGGGCTCAAACTATGTTCAATGGACTTTCCTTTATAAACAATAAGGCAAATGTAATTCTTTACAAAGACTCCATCAAGAATTGTCAGTGGGGACATGTATGGTGGAAGGAATGACTATATCTGTGGACTTACATGTGTGTGCAGGCTAGTTCTATCCTTTTGCAGTGTATCTGGTTGATAAGCTGATTTCATTACCTCTGTTATTGTTTGCAAGATCTTCATTAGCATTTACTACCAAATTCTGGAATGCAGTATTATTAGAACTGAATAAAGAAACATCATTTATGTCTACTACTACAAAGTTAATACATAATAACCATTTTAACATGATATCAATCGTGATATCAATCATGTCTAATTTAGTTACATAAATTATGATAAAAATAAATTTTATTTCATAGTTACCGCTAAATAAATTCAATAGTAAAACTCTTGGAAAAGGAATCTGTATTATTCTCTAATTAAATACATATTACAGAAGGCATAAGCATATGCTACCAAAGTATTTCCCTGTGACAGAGGTTCATGTGATTTTCATAAAAACTTCTATGCATTATACTGAGTTCAAATCAGTGACATATGTTTAACATTACCTGTTGAGGAAATTCCAAGTTTACATTCAATAGTTAAAAGCAAACAAATGCTTAGAAATAGAAAATTCTTATAAACTGTCACTACCTGTCACCTGTCAATGTCAACTTTTGAAAACAAGAATGCATTTTTGGAGTGGAGAGTCACAAGAAAACCATGCTCAGATAAAGCTTAGGAAAATGAACATAAAAGTTTCTAGTAGATAAAATAAGTAAAAGACAAGATGGTCTACTAAAAATTTGGAATGATCTCAACTAATCCTCTTCTGCTTTGAATGTTGCATAGATAGGATGTCCAGGAACCTTCCTGGGTTCTGAGGAGACAGAAGATGTGCTGCCTGGGGTGATCATACCAGGGTAACCTAGGAAGATCTGTGTGTCTGAACTGACCAATATGATACACATAGTCCATTACATTACCAGCATGCCTGGAATTGTCAGGATGTAAGTACCATCAATGTGTCTAGACTAGAGTGATATATCAGTCAGCCTGGGCTTCCAGTTTATCCAGAGGGCACTGAGGTACAGAGGCGGGTGGTTAGTAAGGGTGTTGACTGTACTTTTTAAAAATATCTCTTTGTAGCCTTGAGATTGTACTACCCTTTAGCTGGGATGCTGCTGTAGGCAGGTTGCTGCTGGGGTGAGATATTTGAGCATATCATCTTGTAACTTAAGTTCCTGTTGTTCCAGCAAAATTCTTATGGCTAGGTGCATCTGAAGTATTTATCATGCTCTCCTTAGGCAAGTAGGTATGGAATGAATCTCTGATCTAGCTCAGGCAGTCTGGATGGTAGGAATTTCTTTATTCCCAAACTCTCGCCCCAAGATAATACATCTTTTTTTTAAAGATTTATTTATTTATTTATGCATACAAGAACTGGTGTATAAGCCAGAGGTACAGGTGGTAAGAGGATTCACCAGAGACAGAATGGGGAGCAGAACAGGCAGAGCTACTGAAATACACCGCTGAAGGGAGCAGCAGGAGAGACAGGAGAGGTGTGCTGTGCCATGTGGGTTACTCCCTGGCTGATGGGGGCTCAAACTTGTGCTGCAGTGGCTGGCAATAGCTTGATAGTGCTGTCTTTAATCCCTTGTGCCACCAGGAAGTCCCCAAGATAATACATCTTATATCTAGGGACCTGTGGAGACATTACCCCAATAGTTGTCCTCTGCCATCTCTAAACTCTGAGCAAATCAAAGTTAATGGTTAATAAACTTTTTTTTTTTAATACAAGAGCTGGGGTACAGGCCAGAGGCATGGGAGGATTCACCAAAGACAGAGCGGGGAACAGAACAGGCAGATGACAGAAATACACTGCTGAGGGGAGCAGCAGGTGTTAACAGGAGAAGTCTGCAGCACCATGTGGGATTCTTGCGGGCCGGTGGGGATCAAACCCACACTGTTAAGGCTGCGGACAGCTTCACAGCATGGCGCTCAACCTGCTGAGGCCCCTGGTTAATAAACTCTTTTAAACCCTCTGTTCATAGCTTATTCATGTAAAACAAGAGTAACAGTAGGATTTAACAGGAATTATTCTGGAGCAGAAATACTAGCTCTCCTATTTTCCAACTGAATGATTATGGACAAGTTATTTAACCCTCTGTACTTGGGTTTCCTCATCTTCAAAATGGGGATTATAGTAGTTACTACCTTAATGAGTTGATATGAAAATTAAATTATATATATTTTATAATTAGAATGCTAACATAATTCTCTATACAACATAATAAAATCTAAATTAAAATAATTAAATTTTATACACATATACTTAGAACAGAACCTGGCACATAATAGACAGTGTGTATTTGTTACAATTACTAATACTATCAACATCATCATCACATTTCCTAATTATGTAAAGTTGGAGAGTATTTCATGTGATCATTGGATATCTCTGTATTCATTGATCAGAATGATCATGTAAAAATTACAACCAGGTGAAATTTTTGAGAAAAATAGATAAAAAATGTAACATACAGGGCCTCCATGGTGGTACAAGGGGTTAAGTAGAGCAGCACTATGAAGCTACAAGCAGCCACTGCAGGACGAGTTCGATCCACGGCCAGCCAGGGAGCTAACCTCATAGAGCAACCCTCATGGAGCATCAGACCTCTCCTGTCTCATCCGCTGCAACCCTCAGCAGTGTATTTCAGTAGATCCGCCTGTTATGCTCTCTACTCTCACCCCCCTGTACCTCTGGCATGTACCCCAGTTCTTGTATGCATAAATAAATAAATCTTAAGAAAAATGTAACATACAGATAACAGTATTTGGGTGGCATTTCAATAGTCTATCATTTTCTCTTATAACTATTACGTGTTTAGAAATATATAAATAACTTTCATTTTAAACAAAAATAGATAAACTTAAAATATGCATATCTGCTGAACAGATATAGCAAGGATGTGGAGAATAAAGTATTATTTAACATATGGTGACTAGACAGTTGGCTAACTTTTACCAAAATTTATTTCTAATGGAGACAAATTTTAATGATGAGATGTCAAATAATAAAAAGATATGAAATATAGGAGGAAATTAAGAAATCTCTAAATAAAAATGAATTTCATAAGGTTAAAACTTGTAATAATATATTAGGCTTGAGGTAAGACTTCTGGAATCGTGAAGTGAGAATGTTGGTAATTCTCGACAAACACAAAAAATATCAGCAGATGACTTCTAGAATTCAAGCAAAGGCTTAAAACAATATGAAGAGTCATTAGTCAAGAAAAACTATTGAACTTCAGTAAAACAACAGCATCTTTGATATTTAGCTTGTCCTACACTCATTCTTCTTTCTACAGAAATGCAATTTGAAAAGCACACTGAGACACCATTTACACCAAGTACAATGATTATAATAAATAGGACAAACAAATGTTGATGGGGATATCAAAAACATGCTGATGGGAATGTAAATGGTATAGCCACTTTGAATAACAATTGTCAGTTTCTCAAAAAGTTAAACATAAAATCACCATACTCAAGAGAACTGAGAACATATGCCTGCACAAGGACATGTTCATGTTATGTTATTTATCCAAAAACTGAAACACCACCCATCAACTGTATAAACAAAATAAGTAAGTAAAACATGGCATATCCACATGATGGACTATTATTTAGCAATAAAATGTATCGATATACACAATATCAGGGATGAACTTCAAATCATTATGCTAAGGGAAAAAAGCCTGACACTTGAGACCATATAATGTAGGATTCTGTTTTTACGAAAAATCCAGGAAAGACAAAATTAGAGAGACAGAAAGAAGATTAATGGTTTCCTGAGGCTGGCAATTGGAATGGGGATTAAGAAAATGGCAAGAGCAATCTCATTGGGGGAATAAAAATATTTTAAACCTATTTATGGTGATGGTTACACCTCTTAGTAATGTTAATACCATTAAATTGTATGCTTGAAATGGGTGAATTTTATGATATGTAAAATACACCTCAATAAAAATATTTACAAGAATATATTAAGCTAACTCCCTTACTCAGCAATCAGGGAACACTTTGCTGGATGCTTTTTGGGACCAATATCCTGGAAACCCAATTGGACAAAGAGGCAGAGTTTTAATTGTCAGAATGTTGCCATGCTTAGTATTGAGAACAATGATAAAGAGAATAATTTATGAAACAGTATCTTGCAAAGTCTATGAACTAAAAACCCATTCAAATAAGGGTCTTTTTTTTTTGGCAGCCGTTTTATTTATTTTTTTATTTATTTTATATTTAAATATTTTATTTTATATAATTCTTATATCTTTTTTCATCTTTGCACAATGTATGCATTTTCATTTTGGTTATATTCCCCATACAATTGCATCTTCCCCCTAAATAAGGGTCTTTTGTCTTTTTTTTTTAAAAAAAAAAAGAGAGTTGCTGGATGACAGGGTAAAATATGTAAAAATATGTGTAAGAATATTTGACACTAATTTTAGGAAGTAGAGCCCAGCATATTTTTTAAATGACAGAGCAAGCAGAGTAGTGTTAGTTCCATCAGGAAGGGAGGTATATAGACAGCCACACATATTTCTTTCTTCTCAGATTTTGACTAAGGAAATAAGCATTAATGTATAAATAATCAAGGGGGAAAAAAAAAACAACTAAATAAGGCTTTACTATTACTGACAAACTCCTTTTCTAATTGAAATTGAACTTGGGGGGCCTCCCCAGTGGCGCAGCGGTTGAGCACTGGGTTGCGAAGCTGCCCGCAGCCTCCACAGCGCCAGTTAGATCCCCAGCCACCGGCGTTGGTCCCACATGGCGCGCAGACCTCTCCTGCCGCCCACTGCTCCCCTCAGCAGTGTATTTCATCCGTCTGCCTGTCCTGTTCCCCCCTCTGACTCTGGTGAATTCTCTCACCCTCCCGCGCTTCTGATTGTACCCAGTGCTTGTATAAATAAATAAATCTTAAAAAAAAAAATACTTAAAAAAAAAGAAATTGAACTTGGGGAAAATACAAATAACAAACACAGCTTTTATTTATTTTATTGAAAACTGCATTTTTCATCCTTCTCTTTTATCAGAGTAGGAAATTCAATCTACAGTTTATGAATCTTTAATAAACAACTGAACAAATATTAGGCTTCCAGTATCTTCAAATCACTGGGGATAAAGCAATAAATAAAACAGAAAACAGACATTGCCTTCATCGAGTTTGCATTCTACAGGAAAACCAAAAAACCAATAACATATAAGTAAATAAGAATATTGAGTATGTCAAATAATAATGCTATAGAAAGAAAGAAATAGATGGGGCCTCCCCGGTGGCGCAGCGGTTGAGCGCTGGGTTGCGAAGCTGCCCGCGGCCTCTGCAGCGCCGGTTCAATCCCCGGCTGCTCCCCGGCCACCAGAGGAGGGTCCCACATGGCGCGCAGACCTCTCCTGCCGCCCGCTGCTCCCCTCAGCAGTGTACTTCAGTCCTTCTGCCTGCTCTGCTCCCCGCTCTGGCTCTGGTGAATTCTCTCACCCTCCCGCGCTTCTGACTGTACCCAGTGCATGTATAAACAAGCAAACAAATAAACAAACAAATAAATATATAAACAAAACATGCCTCTATAAAAAAAAAATTAAAAAAAAAAAAAAAGAAAGAAAGAAATAGGGAAGGTATGAATAGTGGTTTAAGAAAGGAATTGCAATTTTAGCTAGGGTGCTCAGGGTTACTTCAAAGAGGTCAAACACTCCAGGTAGGCACATGGCTTGGGCAAGGAGATTCTCTGCAATTGAGGCAATCCCTCCATGCCTGAGAACTAAGTACAGTTCACCAGCACACTCCCAGCCACAATGACAACAGTAAGCCAGTATTTTCAAACTACAGAATTATCAGAATGAGTAACTGATCAATGTTTTCCATATTAATCTCCATGTAGAGGTGTTCAGGTACCACTACAGTTATATCAGATGAAGAGGTGATGGTGTTTTGTATTAAAGCTTAAGATAGATGACCTATCTTCTGAAGGAAATTATGCAAGTCATAGGGTTGCAGTATACCTAAGACAGGTAAAGATAACTTATGTGAAACAATTACCAAAAGAACACATAGATATAGTATTTTATGACTAAATTAGTAGAGTATATGTAAAGATTCAAAATGTAACAATAATATGTTAGAAGAAATCATCAAGAAGTGGATGGATTATGAAGTGGCACATGCTGTTTTCATAATTTTTAGGCCTAATAAAAAATTTGAAAATATTATTGGTATTTTGTCTTCTCTTCTTACTCAAGTAGTTTAACTTTAGAGTCTAAACCCAAGATTGTAAAATCTTATGTATATATTTAAATTTCTACTTGCTTCAAGCCATGAACAAATTCCAGTTCTTTAATGTTCAACCACACCTTGATATAAATTAATTTAGCCTAAATCACTCATTATTTCACAAAAACTTTAGAAGGGTGTATATTTCATAAATAATAGCAGCTATCATTTATTAATTCCATGGGTCAGGACACTTTATATGGAACACGTTAAATAATTTGTCTCAATTAATGTTTAAAATGACACTACCAGGAATATTCCAGTATTAATTATATTTATTTACATATGAGGAATATGAGGTCCAGGGAGTCTAAATAACCTACATAATATGACACAGTTACTGTGTAGCACATTTGGATTCAATCCCAGCTTTGGGGTTAGATGCAAAATTTATAAAACCTATATAACAAATAATTCAATCTGATGGCAACAGGAGAAACATTCTTGAGCAGAAGAGATAATGTCATATATCAGTGGCATGAGAAGAATTCCTCAGTCTGGCCCCCAGCCCCCAGCCTCCAGCCCCTGTTACAGTTCTGCACCTCAAATTTTATTGGGACTCAGCTATTGTGGGCACATTCATTTTTGCGATGGGAAGTTAGAAGGCCAGGAGCTAAAGACTTGAATAATAACAACAGAGGTGATACTAATTTGATAAAAACTAATAGAAACACTTCAGTTGCATAACATTTCAAAGGAAGAGTTTTTGATGTTTAAAATGTACTGTTCAATAGGGTTAAATCTCTGAAGATATATAGAAAAATCAGTCCAGTATTGGAGAATGGAATGTTTAGCAAAAGTCAATTGCTGAAAAGTTGTCATTACAAGGAAATTCAGAAGTGTGCAATTGCTTTAGCTGAAGCAGATGGAGTTAATCATGTCATATTTGAGATTTTTTTCATCTCCCCTTGAAATAATTAGCCACAAGACTATAAGTACATTTTTCATGTCAAATGGACAGTGGCTTCAAAGAAATTGGCGGGTGGAACTGCGAGAGAGTGAGAAAAGACTGACTTGATGCACGAAAGACAAAATATCAACATTTCTTGTATAACCACTGAACATGTGTCAGCAAGCATGAGATCATTTCTAACTGGAAACAATAGAACAAAAATAGGTAGTTTGTTAAGCAAGGAAGCAATGAAGTGGAGCTCATTTTGCCTGTCAAGTCAAAATCTTGTGGAATATTAGAGATAGCATGGGGGTTTAGTTAACTCTAAATTCAAACAATTTGAGTGAAAGTACAATGAAACTGCTAGAGAAACTAATGTAAAATACATTATCTGGAAAAGAACAAAACCTCAGTGTGATCCCGACCAAATGTAGCATGGGTGTGATTTCTTTTGAACTGTACACTTTGTATGATGGTGGAACATAAGTGTGCAAGAAGTTACAGTAGGACCCGCTTTCTTTAGGCTGTCAAGTAGGTATTAGGTTTATTTTAAATAGTAGGTTAGTTAGTTCAAATTTATTAGAATTGTCAGTTATTTGACTCTGACTGTGTTTATCTGTACCTGAATTTTTAGTAAGGCAGAGTCAATGCATTTTATGATTCTCAGTCTGTTTTCTGTCATATTTTAGTTACACAAGCAGAAAGCAGGCAAACTTCTGGCTTGGCATGCTAGACGACTTCCTGCCAAAACCTGTGCCATGATCATCAACCAGTAGCAACAACAACAATAATAATTGCAATGTGCTGGTCAAAATCTTTTACATATCCTATAACTCATAACATTCTTTGACGCAGGTCCTATTTTTACATATTTCTTTAATAATAAAAATAGCAGAGATTCAGAGAGTATAAGGAATGTCACTACATCACACAGTAGGAGCAGAAACAAGTCTAATACCCAGTTATCCTACCTTTGGAGTTTATGTTCTTAACCACAATATACTATAAACTGTGACAGTTACAACAAAACCACTTTCCACTTTGCTTTAATATAGGTCATATTTTCCTGCTTGGAATATAACTAGAGGTTTCTCATCTGCTATTGCTGACTGATCTACAAAGAGTATCTCTTTTTGTTTCTTTCCTAGGGTAGGTCAACTCAACATTTATGAGAATACCATAACTTACATGTAGACACAGTGGAATTTAGTAGCTTTTTTTGATAATACAGAAAGAGATCCTGAGAGGCCCAGACATAAAGTGAATGGAAATTTACCCAATCAAAAATATAGCATCCTGTATAACATAAAATAAGAATGCTCAGAGGGGCTATATCTAAACTCTGCTTATATAAACTGAGACTAATGATTGAAAAATGTTTTTTAAAAGCTCAAAAAAATGTTCTAAGCCATTTTGGAATGAGTAATTGATGTTTGTGGTATCCAGGGACAAATTAGTCATTCAGAAATTTAAGAAAGGAAGAAAAGTCCCATGGGTGTTTCTCCAAATCTTATTTTTCTTCTTTTTGTCCTGTTGTTCCTGTTTATTGTAATAATCTGATTTTTGGATTCCTCCATCTTTTCTTGATATAACTAAGATCACTTGGCAAACATTTACATGTTCTGGAATTTCCTGGTTATAGAACCAGTCCTGGCATCAGTCAGTGATGATAGAAGAAGGTATAAACTGGAGAGCATTCAGCTCAGTCCTGCTCTAACCAAAGGCTTCTCTCTCCTTACATGCTAGCAACAATACCCTGGACACATTGTCCTAAGATTGAATTTTGTTCCTGCAAGTTTAGCCATCATCTGCCAGCATGTCTTTCCCTTGCCAGCTCCCTTCCTGAAACTACACCCAACTAGAAGTTTACCTTTTGAATTTAATTCTACTACCTACGGAATTAGTCCCCTGCCTATTCCAAACTGACCTGCTCTTGAGAAATTGTCTTTCTAAACTAACTTTTGAGTTCAATCCCCATTTTTACTTCCAGGCAGAACATCCTGATGCCGACTTTTATTTGGACCACTACTTGTCTCCTACTATTATTTTCTTTTTTAATTCATGACCTCTCTCCTACTCTTCTGGTTGCTAACATCCTCACTCTCTGCTCTATATCCAGGTCAGAAACTCTTTAGCACATTTGTTTCTAATTCTGATGATTCTTTGTCTTTATGATCTTTTATAGTGTACGAGAAATACCAACTCTATTTTCATATAACCCTGGCACATCATTTGACGTCCAATTCAAAGACACCAGGCTTTAAACTCCAAGAGGATAGGGAAGACACTCATTTACATTTGGAGGATTTTCTCAATGTTAAATTCCTGTAGTGCAATACAGCAATACACAGTGAACACTGAAAGATAAGTATTGAGAAAAGAAAGAAAAGAGTAGGGCCAGGGCCTCCCCTGGTGGCACAGGCAGTTGAGCGCAGCACTATGAAGCTGTCTGCAGCCTCTGCATTGCGGGTTTGATCCTGGAGGGCCAAGGAGATACCCACATGGCTTGGCAGACCTCTCCTGTCTTGCCCGCTCCTCCCCTCAGCAGTGTATTACAGTCAATGCCTGTTCTGTTCCCCACTCTGTCTCTGGTGAATCCTCTCACCCTCCTGCGCATCTGGCCTATACCCCGGTTCTGGTATGCATGAATAAATAAATCTTTAAAAAAAAAGAAATCTATTAAAAAAAAAAGAGTGGGGCTGAATGAGACTTGAAAATTCTTGCATTCCAACTAGAGCTTAAACTCTTATTACTTTCGTGAGCATGGATATGTAAATTAACCTCTGTGTAACTCAGTTCCTTCATTATATCAGGGAACTAGTATACTTTTAATGTAAATTAGGAAGTGTTATCAATTTCTGCCTCTGTAGACAAAGAATATTTAGTTTAGGTATTGGAGTAAAAAAGAATGATGCTGTAAAAAAACATTCAATGACTTAGAAAAATGCTATTAATAGTTTGTCAGTTAAAGTTGATAGTTTGTATCACATGATTTTTGTATGATAACATACACAAAGGAAAAGGCATAAAAGTTTTTTTCCAAAAGAGCTAGCAATAATTGTGTCGTGGTCTTACCATATTTTCTTCATTGAACATTTATGTTTAACAATCTAAAATACACTTCCAAATTAAAAAAAAAGATATATGTAGAATAACTTAAATAAACACTAACATATAGGTATGAAATATTATATATAATATGTAATAACTAGGACATTAGTAAGGCAATAAGTAGAAAGGAGATTTAATGTATTTCAGATCAATGTCTTTAGCACATTTGTTTAGCTGAATACTATTAATATTTTAATCAATTGGTAGTATCTTAAATGAAGTAACAAAACAAGCCAAATTTTACTACTTACATTTTTTTAGTTCTTTATTTTAACCTAATTAATAAAATCAGTAGTTCTCCCGTAAATTTCTCTCCTTGTACAAGAAACTATACTACTTTTACTATAGAAGGAAGAGCATAAACAAATTTGAGAAAAGCATTGGTTGCTTTGACTAGTTAATTGTTGATTACAATACAGGTATATGAAGAGAAATATGAATGCAGTATAGTCTACACTGTCATGAATCAAGATTTCCCAAAAATATTATGTAATTTGGCTCTCTGGTTATACTGCTCTATTTCACTTGTCCTCATGGCAAACAAGGTAATGAAATAGGAAATAATTTGAGCCAAGTAATTTTATTGGAAGCAGTCAGCTCAATTGTAGTTTTTTAATCTCTCCAAGACATGTCAAAATACACCTTAATTTACAAATACCCAAAGTTCTGACCTTTTGATATTTCATATTTTTTTTTACTGACATGAGTTATTCTTCCCACCCTTTTCCAGTTAGTAATTTGAATTCTTTCCTGAAGAGGATTTTTCCATGCACACCACATAAAACTATCCATCAACTTCTTCCCATGCTTAGGTTTTATTCATCTTACCAATACTGATTTTTGTTGGAAACAAACCAGAAAGTGAGGGAAACTACAAATGGAAAAGATATGACATGTCAACCAGAATAACTTCCTACAAACGGGATTACTTCTTATAATTTATTTAGTTTAATTTATTATACCTGATGTTATCACACTAGCACCGTTATCCTTTAATCATAGAGTAAGAATATTATACTTGTTTAATGCTTAATATAATATTCAGTTTTATATTTTCTCCCTTCCCAGTGTTGGAGGAAAAAATGAAGAAAAATATTTTGGCTGCATAATTCTCCTCCCATCCCTGCCCATGCCAAGTCCTTTCCTTTGAGCGCTGAACCATTAACTCTAAGTGCACACAGAGACATTACTAAGCTAACGGGCCTTTTCCTCACCAAGGAAGAAAAAGGAACAAAGTCATTTATCACTTGCAAAGAAGGAAGAAAGAAAAATGATCCTTATGTATTATTTTTCTTATTAAAACCAGCCAACATCATGATCCTTCTAATTACTATTTGACTCCTCCAAATTTTCTTGTCGATGGCTCTCAACTCTCTCATTAAATTATTCAGAAAATTTTCAAGTAGTTCACACTATATGAAGGCATATTTTAAACATATGTTTTATAAATTTGAAATTATGTAATCCCAACCCTCAAATTGGTGGAGAAATTGAAGGCAAACAACTATTACGTCCAATGTAAGAAGTGATTTAATAGAGGTATGTACACAATGTGATGGGGATAGGAAAAGCCATTGCCTCTGAGATTACAGCAAGTTCTTCAGAGGAGCCATGAGTTTTGATTTGAGATTTGACGTGAACAATGATTAGAAGGAATTCAGCTGGTAAACTGGCTAAGCAAAGGAAACAGAGTATGTAAAAACTGAAAACTCTGAATAGTGTAATATGCTTGGGAAATAGTTCTGAGTCATAGGATGTCTGGAAGGAAGTATTGAATCTGGAATTAGTTGCTAGATTTTTAATTTTTATTCAAAAAGACCTGATCAGAGAATTTGGAGGGCTTAAATAATGAGTACCACTATCAAGTTTACATTTCTGAAAGTTTAGTATTCATCTTATTGGTATAGCTCTACTAAGGTATCCTTTGAAATGCTTAAGTCTAGATGAGAGGTGGCCTCCTCACCCTCCTCAGTCACCCCAAAGCAGCACACCATACAGCTGCTCCATTTGGATACCCTCTGCCCTCAGGGCTCTCTACTTACCCCTTTCTCACATAGAAACCCTGGTTAGTCCATTAGGGCTCCAACAGCTCATGCTGGGATATGATCTCTATCTACATGAAAGCCCACTTGCCATGCTTGGATTCTGATTGCCCATGGTAGACTGCCCTGTTTGTTTGAAGACTCTTTTTGTTCGGCTTGGCCTCTGACATTTAAAGCTAAGCTGTCTTTCCACAGAAACAGTCCTTATTCTGCTATTTTTCTTTTTTCTTTTTTTAAAGTTGTGTTTATTCATGCACACAAGAGCCAGGGTACAGGCCAGAGATGTGGGGGGGTGGTAAGAGGATTCACCAGAGACAGAGCGGGGAACAGAACAGGCAGACTGACTGAAATACACTGCTAAGGGGAGCAGCAGGCAAGTTAGGAGAGGTCTGCCGCGCCATGTGTGCAGATTTGTGTAAATACTACTTGTGTAATTATTACTACTACTCCCTGGCCAGCTGGGGATCGAACTCGTGCTGCAGAGGCTGTGGACTGCTTTCTAGTGCTGTGCTTACCCCCTTACGCCACCAGGGAAGCCCTGTTCTGCTATTTTTCTGACTGCTACATGGAACTTTGCCCTGGAAGCACCCTCCTTGCCCTCTCCAGCCCTGACACCTATGCGGGACAGCCCACCCTCAGGGGTGCCCTCTCACCTTGTCCAGGCTCTGCTCTCTCACCCCAGGCTGATTTTTATGCACACTTTTCTTAACTCAGTAGAACTTGGATAATCCAGCTAAGAGGTCCCTGCTACATGGGCACATTTCTCACCTGACTTGGACTCTACACCCCGCTGTGAGTCTCATGTATCCCATTATAACACCAAGTTATATATAAAACTACCTTGTTCTGCATTACCTAACGCTTTTGGGATGAAACTGTTCAATAAAAGAATTAAAGGGAAAGAAGACAAAGGAAGGGACAGCAGAAGAGGTAAAGACAAAAAATGAAGTACTTGCCATAAGCTTTTAGGACTGGAAGGACTAATTAGAGGTGATATTTCCATTTCAGAAAGATTTATGCCTGAATAAACTATGCCTCTGCATTTATTACCTGTAAACCATGCATATCAGTATTAATTACCATCATCTTGAACTATGTCAATAAAAAAGAACTATTAAGATAAAATGAATGCAACATAAACTTCACTAATTTAATGCACAAGTCAATAATGTTCTGAATACTCACAGACTTGTGTAAGTATTACTATAAACTCAGTTTAGGGCCTCCCCTGGTGGTGCAGCGGTTGAGCACTGGGCCGCGAAGCTGCTGCAGCCTCTGCAGCGTGGGTTCGATCCCCAGATGCCAGCGAGGGTCTCACATGTTGCGACAGACCTCTCCTGCCTCACCTGCTGCTCCCCTCGGCAATGTATTTCGTCAGTCTGCCTGTTCTGTTCCCAGCTCTGGCTCTGGTGAATTCTCTCACCCTTTCACGCTTCTGACTGCACCCAGTGCTTGTATAAATAAATAAATAAACCTTTTTAAAAAATTAAATAAATAAAAAAAATAAACTAACTTTAGAATATTTCATTACCCCTCATTACCCCCCAATAAACTCTGTAACCATTAAGTAGTCACTCCCATGTGGATCCACCATGGAGGTGGCTCCTCCTGCTAGGCCCCTGGAGGAAGGCTTCAACTTCAGGGTCCACAGGGCAGTAGCTCCATGCCCTTTGCTCTGATTGGTGACCCTGCCTTTCCAGCCATGAAGGTGGCCTTGACACTGAGGCCCTGGGCTGTTTGGAACAGTCCAGCATACAGAAACCAAGTAGGTGACTCCATCTTCCATAATCAAGGAAGTGAGATCCTTGTCCCTTAATCCTGTTCACTCTGGATCTAGATGGCAGTGAATTAATTACACTTCAGTCCATAAAAATTGTATATTGCTAGAAGATGAATTACTGCGTCATACTGTAACTCCATGTTTAAATTCTGGTGGAACTCATTTCAAAGTGACTGAGCTATTTTATATTCTCAGCAATAAATGAAAGTTCTAATTTCTCCACATCTTCAGTAATACTTGCTTTTGTTTGAGGCTTATCATTTCAAAAGAACTCTCGAGCACACTCAGTCATTACAGTTTTGGGCACAAGCTCTCACATTCTTTCCCCTGTTAGTGACTTTTCTTTGGCCTTTCTTTATTGTTCCTTCTCCTCATTCTAGTGCGAGCTGACTCCAAGAAAGTAAAACATGAAAGGGAACTTATGAGACTATTTATGGCTTTTATTTACTTTTTTAAAACTTTGTTTCTAGTATTATGACATTTCTCATCACTTAATTTGGTTTTGCAAAGCAAGCTGTCTGTAGCTGGTTAATTTTGCTGAGATACTCTTCCCCACTGTTTCCTTCCAAAAAAGTCTCTGGTTGCCTAGAGTTTAGCTAAAGTGAGCCCCAGGCAAGGGTTGTCTAATGTCAGAGTATTTACAGCGAGGAAAAAATACACAAACAAATCAATATAACTAATTAACATAACAGCATAAATTATGTAATTGCTCAGTAATTTGTGCCGTCTGCATAGCAAATAAATTCATAGTTTAAAAACAAATTTATGGCCTTATAATGAGCTCTTTACAGGCACCAGCATGGGACACATGTAAATACCAAGCAGAAAATAAACGAGGTAGATAAATATTTTGTATTCAATTAACTGTGAATTTTCTAAGAGCCCAAGTAAAACTGGTGCTTCTTATTTCCAGTTGGTTAGTTTCTATGTGTAAAATTTTTAAAAATCATTCACAGTTGCCACATAAACCGTAGACATCCTCTTTAACTTTCAATTAATGATGATCAATATCAGGAATTACATATAAAGCATTACTGACTTATTCACTGGAGCAGGAGTTGTGATTTTTCTTTGATTAATAAAGGGCATTTATGATGAGGCCACATCTATTGGGATTTTCTGATGCATTCAATTTTCCATAGTAACAGATATGAGCTTGTCATTTTGTAGTTTACAAGACTGAAAGTAAGACTTAGGCAAAGCACGTGTCTGACAATGTCCGTGAATGTTCACAACAGGCAGGACAGATTACAGGCCAAAATTAAAGACATTACAAATGCCTAAAATTGCAGTCTTTATCTATAAGGCAGGTGTTTAAAAACTGGACTAGTCCCAAATATATTCTTTTCTCTTTTTGGTTGTTGTTTTTCTAAAAAAAATTTGAAAAGGATGTTAAAGATAAGGCAGGTGTTAAGATAAAATTCCTTACCAGGAATGACTCATCAACAGCCAATTGGAGCGTTTGTGTCTGTGAACATGAGCAGGGGTGGAGACTTGGCTATGGTCATGAACACTCCCTTCAGTACAGAGAAAACAACCCTTTAAAACAAAAGTTTGACATAATTCCCTCTTTAAGGGAGAAAAGGATTCTGTAGTCACTTGCATTAGCTGGATAACATAGAATTTATTACTATGTCATTATAAAGTTAGCCACTCTGATTTTGACTTTGCCTGTTACATTAGCACATAAACTTACATTTTAAAAGCTATAAAACAATAAGCTAAATCCCTCAGTACATCTAAATTAAATACGTTAAAGTGAATAATTAAGAAAAATGTATTAATTAATGTGCCAATCAGTAGCAAAGGTACATTTAAGATATTCAACACCAATGTCTTCCAGAGCTATGCCAAATCTGGTTTTTTGATGCAGAAAATGGATTAATAAATAATACAAAGACTGAAGCTCTTTGGACCCTTTGTCATTTACCCCCTTTGGGAATTATAGCAAGGAACAGTTGCCCTTGTTAACCTGTGAACATTTTTCACTCCCTAGGTCATTGACTCTGGCTCAGGGGTCCAACTTTCCTTTCATTCATTAACCACATTGGGAAGCAGAGTTCCTAACCCTTTCCAGTCTAAATGTGGAACAATCACATCCCCTCACAATCAACTGCCAGTGTGCTGGGACCTTTACGTTTCACTGTGCTCTTGCAGTGACGCAAGTTTTTAACAATTGAAGGATATTAACTCAAAAACTTGTTTTCTAATTGGAGGAGCTCAAGGGATTTAAAATAAATGAACTTGTATAAACTGGAAGCTGGTACATGTGCCTTTCCAATTATTTTGTTCAAATTAGGGGAGAGGGCACTGCTAATCTCAGAAAGCAGATTTAAGATATTTTAGCTATGAAGCCAACTCAAGATAACAAAACTGAGCAGTTGTGAATTGTTTGGATAGCTGAAAAGACATAACTTTGTCTGTTATCTTAGCAAAGATACCAAATATTTAGAAGAATGTCACTTTATTATTTAAATGTGTCCAATATTGCTAATTTGCTGGATTATTTCCTTTCATTAGACTCAATGGTACAAAGAAAAAGTAATGTCGATATGAATATCAGATTTTGCTGACTTTTTTATGCTCCTCTACATAACTTAATTGTGAATTTAAGAAATGCAAAGTATCCATTTGCAACAATTATGATCAAAATATCTTTGTAATAAAAAAGGCAACAACAAGTCTATTTTGTTAATAACCTCAGGAAAACTCTTAGCACAGTGTTTGAATATAATATGCCACAATCTGGGGATTGAAAGAAATCTGTGAAATAGGGCTTTCTAGGAACTTTTGAACTATACACTGGAATGGTGAGTTAAGGAAACTTGTTTTGGAAGAATGATAGGGAAATCCTCTGTGTCTTTTATCATTTCCTATTTCCTCACATGAGGTAGGGGTGGTGAATGGTTAATTAAGCCTTTATTTAGATAAGATTAGATAATTCTTGAAAAGGACAAGATTTAAGCACTGAAAATGGATACTTGTCTTTCACAAGGGAACACATTCATTAAGGAATAACATTTTTATGTAAAATTATATACTAATATATAAATATACCAGAAAAATTCAATATTAAGCTATAACAATATTAAGGAGTAATTGTTAAGCAGTAACAATTCACATTCACATAAACACACACGTACAAACTTTTATCTCCAATGGCAAAATAGTGTCTTATACTAAACATTTTTATCAATTAACCTCTGACATTAATGTATTTTCTGGGCCAATAGGTAAAGAGTGTGTATTTAGGTATAGGATTGGAATAATTAAGTTATTCACTTAGCTTTTTAAAAATATCTTAAATTACGGACACAATTCATAAAGATGTCTCTTGTAAGACATTTATACTGTATATTACTAGACAAGCAGTTCTGTGAGATAGATTACCAGTAGTAGAATTTTTGGGAAAACTGTATCTATGCTTTTTATTCCCTTATGTCTTCTGGTGATATGTACTTTGTGATATATTACAAATCACCAAATTGCAATTTTACCAAATGGAATGAAAATATAGTTTACCATTTTGCCATACCTAGAACAATGTTATCCACTAAGTTGTATTTAATATTACAGATAAATGGGAATAAATAAATTTCTTTGGTTTTTTGATTGGCCTTTCTCTTAATATTAGTCAATCTGAGCTTCTTTAATAACTTATTTACTATAAGTTACTTTTAAATTACTTTTTGTATACCTGTATCCTTTAGATTTTTATTTTTTTAATCTTTATTTTAAAGAGTTATTTATTTATACAAGAACCAGGGTACAGGCCAGATGCACTGGAGGATGAGAGGATTCCCCATAGACAGAGTGGGGAACAGAATAGGAAGACTTACTGAAATTCACTGCTGTGGGGAGCAGCAGGTAAGACAGGAGAGGTCTTCCGTGCCATGTGGGTATCTCCCCAGCTGGCCTGAATCTAACCTGCACTGCGGAGGCTGCAGACAGCTTCACAGCACTGCACTCAACTGCCTGCACCACCAGTGAGGCCCTAGATTGTTTTTATTTTTATGTTCAGTTTTATCAGCACTCTTTATATATAGTCTCTGAATAGTTTAATTTTCCAAACTATATTTACTAAGGATGCTTATTATAGCTTAAGTTTGTCACTAATTTATGTTCTAGGGCCTCCCTGGTGTACAAGTAGTTAAGCACAGCACTGTGAAGCTATCCGAGCCTCTGAAGCATGAGTTCAATCCCAGGCCAGCCAGGGAGCTACCCACATGGCACAGCAGACCTCTCCTGTCTCACCCACTGCTCCCCTTGGCAGTGTATTTCAGTCTGCCTGTTCTGTTTCCCACTCTGTCTCTGGTGCATCCTCTCATCCCCTGCACCTCTGGCCTGTACCTCAGTTCTTGTATGCATAAATAAATCAATCTATAAAAAGAATTTATGTTCTAAAAAAATAATTTTAAGACATTGCATGAACAAATCACAGGCTAAGAAAAAAAATAAACAAATCAAATATATAAGATAGTTGTTGTAAAGGAAGCTGATAATAATAATTAAAAAAATAACAATGGACACTGTCTTTGCTGGCAGGTCTACCAGGTGGTATGACCATACTGAAAGAGAGTTTGATAGTTATGATGAAACAAAATATAACTCTTATATGATCCAGACCTTGTAATCCTTGATATATAACAAAATGAGCTGAAAATCTTTCTCCATACAAAACCTGCCCATGGATGTTTCTCACAACTCTATTCATAACTGCCAAAACTTATAAGCAATCAAGATGTCTTTCATTAGTGAAAGGGTACATAAAGGGTACACCCAGACAATGGAATATTATTCAATCTAAACAAAATGAATCATCAACCATAAAGAGATAAAGCTCATGCCATTTGCAGCAACATAGATGAGCTAGGGGGGATTATGCTTTGACACATAAGTCAGAAAGAGAAAGACAAATACTGGATGGATGGTGTCAATTACATGTTGTGTACAGAGAAACCAAACAAAGGATCAGATAAAGTCAGACTCATTAACTCTTGATAACTGTGAAACTGAGGCATCCAGAAGGGAAGGGTAAGGAAAGTGTGAGAACTATGTGGGGAGGGAGCACAGTGGATGGTGATGGAGGACTGTGTGTCATGGTGGTGGGTGCACTATGATAACACCACTTGAAGAAGGGGAATATTTATGCCCGAAATATAAACAACAATGTAAACCAATATTACCGCATTTAAAAAAAATTAAAAGTAGACAACAAACACCTGAAAAAAAAAGACATGGAGGAAATATAAATGCATGTTATTAAAAAAAATGAAGTCAATCTGAAAAGACTACATATACTTGATATTCTAGAAAAAGCAAAACTATTATGATGGTAAAAGATCAGTGGTTGCAAGAGATTAGAGGAAAGGAGGGATGAAGAGACAGAACACAGAATATCTTTAGGGGAGTGAAACTATATATTATAATGATAGGAATATGTTATTATGCATTTGTCAAACTTGTACAATGTACAACACTAAAAGTAAACCATAACATAAAACCTGGGCTTGGGTGATAATGGTGTGTTAATATGTGTTCATCCATAGCAACAAAAGTATGATTACTCAAGTGTGGGAGGTTGACAGTAAAGGAGGTTGTACAATAACCTGAACAGGAGCATTAGTAACTTTTACTATCAGTTCAATTTTGTCTAAACTAAAAATGCTCTGAAAGTAGTCTTTTTTTAATTAATGTTTCTGTGTCCTTTGGGTAAATACCTAGGAGTGGAATTGCTGGGTCATATGGAAGCTCCATCTTTAGCAGGTTGAGCAATCTCCACACAGCTTTCCAGTTTGCACTCCCACCAACAGTGCAGGAGAGTTCCTTTTTCTCCATATCCTCAACAACATTTGTTGTTGCTAGTTTTTTTAATATGTGCCATTCTCACTGGTGTAAGGTGGTATCTCATTGTAGTTTTGATTTGCATTCCCTGAATACAAGTGACGGTTAAACATTTTTTCATATGCCTGTTAGCCATTTGCATTTCCTCTTTGGAAAAGTTTCTTTTTAGTTTTTCTGCCCAATTTTTGACCAGATTATTTACTTTGTTTTTGTTGACTCTCATCAGCTCTTTGCACCCCTATGCTTATAGCAGCACTATTTACAATAGCTAAGCTATGGAAGCAACCCAAATGCCCAAAAACAGATGACTGGATCAAGAAGATGGGTACATATACACAATGGAATATTACTCAGCAATCAAAAAAAACAAACTCATGCAATTTGCAGCAACATGGATGGAGCCGGAAGGGATCATAATCAGAGAAATAAGCCAGAAAGAAAAAGAAAACTACCAGATGGTCTCACTCATAGCAGGAATTTAGAAAACCTTAATAAGGGACCAGGAAAAAGACTAACTATAATAAAGTAAAAATCAAAATCAACAAGCAACTATAAACCAGAGACACACTATGGGGGAGGAAGGAGTAGGATGAAAACAAGAGGTGGGTGAGAATTGTATGGGGACTATAACCAAGATGAAAATGCATACATTGTGCAAAAATGAAAAATGATGAAAAAATATATAAATAAATAAAATAAATAAAAGTAGTATTTTTAAAACAGTAATTATAAGACAAGGTCTCATATTTCTTAATAATTCATTGTTTTGCATTATTATGTGCACTGAATACTAAGAGATAAGATTTAATAAACTGTGCTAAAATGGATGAGGAGGAATTACTCCAGGTTAATTTTCATTATTACTTTAGAAACACTTCAAACTCCCACATTAACATGGATCAGTATCTGGACTCTGTATTATCCCATTACTTATATGTCTATATTTATGACAATACCAACTGGTTTTAATTACTTTGATATTCATTATCAGGCTGCATATGGTATTGGTCGAGATGTGAGCTACAGAATGAGACCACACAGTCAATAATGGTGTGACCTCAGGCAATATACTAAGTCATCTCATTCTTTGTTGGTACAATTAATAAGAGATCCAATCTATATTAAATAATATATAAAACTTTTAGAAGTTCTGACACAAGGCTGTATCTATTACCATGTTTAGTATTGCTGTGATTCCTATGAGCATGTGTTATGGCAAGTGTTCTTTTTATGTAACTGTTGATTTTTTATTTCATTTTACAGTTTTATATTCCATATGTCTTCCATATGATTTTGATAATAAATTATTTCATTCCATAAAAAAGAGAAAATCTGCTATCCTGATAGCTGTTACAATTGAATTCATGTACTAATTTGTATTGAATGAGTTTTTAATTTATATTGAGGGGCTCTTAATATATCCTATCTTTCTACACGGAACACTGAAAATCCTATCCTGTTATTCCTACATTTATGCCTACTGGTGGACTTTTCTACAGAAAGTAATGACAATTTATCTTTAAGATTTTTATTATTGTTTTATTATTGTTGTTTATGGAAGCCACTCTTCCAGCTCTCAGTTGTTGTCGTTTTGTGTTCTTTTGGTTAATCTGTTTCATGACTATGCTAATTTTGTAATGAATTGGGAAGTTTTATATCTGTTTCCATCTATTTCTGCTATTTAAAATGGCATAAAATAGGTTGGAATTTTATAGTTTATAATATATTGAAATTACCTTAAATAGAACCTATTGATAAAAATTATGTGACCTGGGTATCTTCAATGAATGTTAATCTTCAGCAATTTTTTATATCTCCAGTGGTTACTGAAATGTTGAGACTTGTCTAGTCCAATTCTTTTCTAATTCTTGAACCAATTATAATGATGAATTAGAGGATGTTTTAAGAATTCATTGAAAAACATCTATTTGTTCAGATTTTCAAATATTTTCACATACAGTTTGTATAAGTTTGTATGATAGTAGCAAAGCAGCAAAGTAGCAAAGTATCACAAATTGTAGCAAAGTATCAAAGTATCACAAATTGTGATTTAAACAATAGAAATTTACTATCTCACAATTCTGGATTCTGAAAGTTCAAAATCAAAATGTTGGCAGGGTTGAGGTTTTGAGTGCTATGAGAAAAGGATTTGATTCATGCCTGTGTCCTTGGCTTGTAGATTCTTCCTGTGTCTCTTACATCTTCTCTCTCCGTCCCTGTCTATCTATAGTCTGATTCCCCCTTTTTATATGAATATCAGTCATATATCATTAGGTACCAACCTAATGGCCCCATTTTAACTTAATTTATCTCTCTAAGTTCCTATTTCCAAATAAGGTCAACATTCTGAGGTTTGGCCTTTAACATACAGACACTAGAAATGAGGACTTCAGCATATATAA